>NC_065451.1:216947196-217272604 GCF_917563875.1 Diabrotica virgifera virgifera | reverse complement strand
CAGATGGACTTACTCAAGTTTTTTTTATGTATTTTGACCCGTAGAACACGAATTTTTTGGGTAACAGTTGATCCGGATGTCGATAAGATTGTTATAGACCAAGAACTTGAGGAATCAAATAACAGCGATTTTTGGCAAAACAAAACAATATTTTGTATTTTTTGGGCCATTTTAAGTAAAAAATATTTCTACAAGTTTTTTCGTAGGATGCACAGTTTTCGAGATAAACGCGGTTGAACTTTAAAAAAATCGAAAAATTGCAATTTTTGAACCCGAATAACTTTTGATTAAAAAATAAAATAGCAAGTCTGCTTACCGCATTTGAAAGTTTAAGTCAAATTATATCGGTTTTGATTATTTGCATTGGTAAAAATTTATTTTTTTATTGTTTAACAAAGCTATAAACACGTAGGGTTTCCCGTGCTTTTACATGCGTTTTAACGCATGTAACGTAGAAATAGTCTTGATTGCACTAGTACCTATTCTACCTACTCGTTCGATTTTAAATGAGAAATCATAGAAACATCACTCACGCACTAGTTGTTTGTAGCTTTGTTTAGCAATAACACAATAAATTTTTAGCAATGCAAATAATCAAAACCGACATAATTTGACTTGAACTTTCAAAGGCGCTAAGCAGAATTGCTATTTTATTTTTTAATCAAAAGTTATTCGGGTTTAAAAATTGCAGTTTTTCGATTTTTTGAAAGTTCAACCGCGTTTATCTCGAAAACTGTGCATCCTACTAAAAAACTTGTAGAAATATTTTTTGCTTAAAATGACCCAAAAAATACAAAATATTGTTTTGTTTTGCCAAAAATCGCTGTTATTTGATTCCTCAAGTTCTTGGTCTATAACAATCTTATCGACATCCGGATCAACTGTTACCCAAAAAATTCGTGTTCTACGGGTCAAAATACATAAAAAAAATTTGGGTAAGTCCATCTGAATTAACGAGGCCGTTGTACCCCCCCTGGCGACAGGACTAAATATAAAAGTGGAATGTCAGTCAAGTTCAAGTAAAAGTTTTTGTAGATATTGTCCTGTAATTACGTTTGTAGAAAAAATATTGTATGATATGCGTGTTAAAAAGTACATTTTTAAGGCACTCATGTGAATTGCAGAACTCGCTATCGCTCATTCCGCAAACTTTCACATGCGTGCCTTAAACGTGTACTTTTAACACTTATATCATAAATAACTATTATTAAAAGTATTTAAATAATTTTTAAGATTGTAGTTAAGTAAATCATATAGTCGTTGAAATGATATTCAAAGCTTTTCGTGCCATTCACCACCGTGCATCGCTAAAATATTTCTTTTATTCTATCATCTGCATTACCGTTTCGATATTTTTAAACAAGAAATTCATCCTAGAAGATCCTGAAGTGTCTAAATACGTTAACACAACAGCAAATCACATCAAATTAGATTTATTAGCAAATAAATATATTTTAGCTAATAAAAGTATTTATTTCCAAATAAATCTAAATTTTATTACGAAAACGGATACAATCTTTAATCTTGTCAGTGGCGTGAATAGGAATGGGTTTATGGAACTTCAGAAAATATTTCATTGGCGTATCTCTTTCCTCTTCTATGGGAGCAGTGGGTTTTAAAAGTTCTCTAGAAATGGGCAAATCTGCGTTATAAATAAACTCTCAACCAACACCCGACAAAAATTTTATTTAGCCTTGATATACCCAAGGATCTTGTACCAAGTTGGTATCGATCATTCTCATAACAACAGTAAGTTCTGCCGAAGCTGGGTTTATTGTGCTAAGGGGCTTTACAATATGTAAATACTTCTTCTCCTTTTTGTGTAGATATGACTCTGTCTGTTTTTTCCATCATTTTCCTGGTCTTAACACTTCCCACTGATCGTCTTCCTATTGGGGAACCGTCTTTGGCCGTCCTTACTATTCAATTTGTTGTCATTCGGCTTATGTGGTCGTTCCATTCTACTCTTCTGCTTTTCACAAAGTTATTAATGTTGTCCACCTTGCATCTCCGTCGTATATCTGTACTTCTAGCTCTGCCCTATAGTGTCTTACCATCGATTTTTGAAGAGATTTCATCTCTGCTGTTTCTAGCATTATTTTTATCCTGTCTGTGTCAGGTCCTGTTTCTGCCGCGTATGTCATTATTGGTCTGATGACTGTTTTGTAAATGCTGCTTTTCATTTCTTTTCCGATATTGTTATTTCTCTATATTGTTTCATTCAGGCAACCTGCAGCTCTGTTTGCTCTATTCACTTGATCTTTCACTTCTTGTTTTTCTCGCATTTGGTATCCTTTTTTAGTTCTTAAATATAACTTATTATAGGCTATTGATTATGTATTTTAGAAAGGAACTACAACGTTAACGGGTTTTTTTTTTGTTTCATATAGTCAATGGACCTCTAAATATGAAAAACCTACGAAAAACCATTTAAAGGGGTGCGTTTTTGAGAAAAGGGTGAATTAGTCCCTAGGCACAGGGCGAATTAGGGTGATTTATATGCACTTTTGGTGCAAACACGTCTACAGGAAAATTGTTCTAGGTTAAATTTACTATCTAAGCATCATATTTTAAAGTCAAAAGTATTTTTTTTACAAAAATATATTCACAAGAAAAGCAAGAAAAAAACACGAAAGATAGCAATTTGGTTTTTTGCCCCATAACTTTTTTCCTCGGGGATATAGGTATAGGCATTGCTTCACAGAATAAAAACTTCCATCCTTTTTCTTTACAATGGCGTTTACTAAAGGTATCTATGATTTATAGTTTCGAAAATATGATTTTTCAAAGTTCGCCACTCACAGCGATTTTGGCCCATTTTCCTTGTTACTTTTCAAACATTGTTCTGTACTTTTTTTCAACGTAGCTTTAGGTATATACAATGTTACATTTAATAGATAGAAAAGTCAATTAACTTTAAAATGGTCTATTGTAGAAGGACGTATGACTATTTTTAAGCAAGATATGCTTTTTAAAATATGACATATACACATGCAATAGGTCCCACTAAGTTGGAACCATATGGAAAACTTTTTAATATTAACTTTATGAAAAAAAAATCTTTATAAAATGCTCTGCATAGTCTAAAACTAAAACCTAAAATTTTATCAATAGTGTACAAGGTATGTAAAAAATATGAATTTCGCTCAAAGAGTAAAGTACCTTTATATTTCACAATATCGAAAAGTGTTATTAAGAAAAGTTATTTGGAATTAAAAATTATGTTACAATATGCAATTATATTCTCCAAATTAAAAAAAAATTAAAAAATTTCAAATTTTTCTCAAATTACGGATACTCTTGGACTCTTGGATATCTTGTTTAAAGATAGTCCTAGAATTTTTTGCAATACACCATTTTAAGTAAAGAAAATAAGCGTTTCTTATTCTAAATGTACAAGAAAAAAGTCATAATGAGAAATTATCATTAAAAATATCAAAAATCATAAAAAGTATAAAAACTTAAAAAAGCATAACTTGCTTAAAAAGAGCCGTATGTCCCTGAAGAAAAAAGTTATGGAGCAAAAAACAAAATTGCTTTCTTTCGTGTTTTTTCCTTGCTTTTTTTTTGAATATATTTTTGTAAAAAAAAACATTTTTCACTTCAAGATGTGAGATTTAGATAATCAATTTAAGCTAGAACAATTTTCCTGTAGACGTGTTTGCACCAAAAGTGCATAGAACTCACCCTAATTAGCCCTGTGCCTAGGGACTAATTCACCCCTTTCTCAAAAACGCACCCATTTAAATGGTAGCACTCCCCGGTTTTTTCAAACTTAGAGGTCCATTGACAATATGACACAATAAAATCCCGTTAACGTTGTAGTTCCTTTATATACTATATGTAGTTCCTATAGTAATCAAAAGAATCATAATTAAAACTGAAAAAAAATATTAAAAACTGATTATAATGGTTCTTCAATTCAACTAAAACATAAAAATAAGTATAACAAAAATGGGTTCAGTTTCTGGATGTTAAAGGTGCATACGACAATGTTGACTGTATGATTAAGTAGTATGATCATTCATTAATTCTTATGCAACCCATTCAGTAGCTATTTACTGTGCAGCAGACCCTTATTAGACGCTTGCAATTAATTCATTTATTTATTAAGCTCAACAGGCCTTGTAGGGCTAAAATGTTTACATTTCTAATTACATTTTATTTTAGTCTTATAAATTTTTTTTAATTACACTTCAATCTTTTTTTATGCACTCCTTCACCACCTCCCTTCATCTCCTTCTGTCCAATGCTAGTTCTTTCCATCTCTCAATGTTACTTTTCTTCGGGTCTTCAGGTCTTCTACACACTGTCCTTCCATCTTTTTCTTGGCCTGCCTGCCTTTCCTTCTCTTTTGTATTGGTTTTCGTGAGAGTACCATTTTTGGCATTCTTTTACTTCCCATTCTCTCGATGGGCCCCAAATATCATCGTATTCTCTGTGCTTTAATCGTCATCGTGATCGTTGGTTCTTTATATAGTTCTTCCAATTCTTTATTGGTTCTTCTTCTCCGCTGACCTTCTATTTTCACACCTCCATATATTGCTCTACATATTTTTCTCTCCCATCTTTCTAAAAGATTTGTTTCTGACTTTTTCAGCACACATGTTTGGCATGCGTATGTTACTGTAGGTCTGATAACAGTCTTATGAATTCTGAAAAAAATTCAAAAAGCTGAAATTTCTAGTTCTAGTGTGAGTCTAATAATTTGAGCAGGGTCTGTAATTCTGCGTACCATCCTGTATCTGACACAGTGTAATTCTTAAGATGTAAAAGATCCTTAGCAGCTTGTATAATTTTTAAGAAATGTAAATTTCCGTTACTATAAACCAGTTTGTGTATCAAACAAGTTATTCACGTGATGAACGAAAATTTGCAAATCATCTTCATTATTTATAGATCTCCTAGCTAGGCATTATGCAACACTTTCATGTATAAAAACATTCATTTATGTTGCATTATTACGTTGAGTAGATAATGTAATGATATGATTGTATGTTCTCAAAAGATTTTATTTTTTGATGTACGATTGTACGAATGAATTTTATATAAAATACATATCTAATTTAAATTTAATTATACAAATATAGGCATCTTAAAAGATCTTAAAAGACAATTATATCACAGTCAAATTCAAGGATTTGTGTCATGGCCGATACAATATTGCCTTGCATTAATGATAGAAGTTTTTTGCTTTCTTGGAGTTGGAGTATCCGATTATTATAGAAGTAATATTTTATAAAGTCATTTTTGGAAATCAGATTACTGAACAACTTTAACTATTAGTACGACAGAACAAAAGTAGAAAGGTTTATAAAGAGGTTTGTTCCAACAAACAGTCAAACTGGGCGCTCATCTATAATACTCATCTATAGAAGGTTATCCTGCTATAATCCCAAAGCCGCGTTAGCGGTATAAAACGGGAGAATAGATAGGAATAGATACGAGAGGAAGACCAGCATTAGCATTTAGAGAAGGAATCAGATGAATAATAGTAAAGTAATATTCGCGCTGTATAACCCGAACGTATTCAGAGTAAGTTCGGGATTAGTCTCCAAGGCGCAGCCGTCAACGTAAACTTATCCTGGACATGTTCAGGATTTCATTCTCCGCGAACAATTTTCGGATTCGTAATGTAATGACGGGTTGCATACATTAAGGTTAAAGAAGGAAGCCTTTCTTGTCCCTTTCTTATTTCGAAATCAATGTCAACAAAAAATGCAAATGCAACAAATTTGTATTTCAACAAAGAGAAAGAGAATAACAGCAACAGGCAAAGGATTAACTTTCTATTCGGTGCCTTTCTTAAAAGTTAGAAATTTGATTAGCGTCTTTATTATTTCGACAATATAATTTGGTATTTCCACGCCGAAATCCGGCTTAAATTTTTGTAGAGAGTAAAAGATTGTCGAGTCTTGGAAATTGCAGCTTGTTATTTAGATATAAAAATTACCTTTAACTTCCTGGAGGTTGAACATTATCTGAAGGAAGAAATAATTTAGTAAAGCAATCATTTCCAATTTTGATATATTGAATTTGATGGGTTGTGGCATTGTGTTGTGGTTTATTACACCACAAAAATAATGAAATATAACAAGACACAAGAAATAGTTTCAGAATAAGTTTGATGTGTTGTTTATGATTCATTATTCAAAAAGAGACTAATTTAACTCATAAATTAAACTGAAAAATAAACCACAAGAATAATGTAGGTACTTATAAGCTCATCTAGATAAAAGAAATTAAGTAAAAACAGAGTACAATTTATTGTAATACTACCATCATCATTCTCTTTGCCTTATCCCTATGCGGGGTCGGCTTCAATAATTGCATTTCTCCACACAATTCTATCTTGGGTCATATCAATGTTAATCTCCTTTACCAACATGTCCTGCCTTATCGTCTCCCCCCAGGTTTTCTTTGGTCTTCCTCTCCTACTCCTTCCAGGAATCTGCACTTCAGCTATTCTTCGTATTGGATGATTAACGTCTCGACGTTGAACATGACCAAACCATCTTAACCTATGCTCTCTCATTTTGGCATCAATTGGTGCCACACCTAGACTTCCCCTAATATACTCATTTCTAATTTTATCCTTCTTTGTCACTCCGCTCATCCATCTAAGCATTCTAATTTCCGCCACATGCATTCGTTGTTCCTCTTTCTTTTTCACTGCCCAACATTCAGTTCCGTACATCATAGCCGGTCTTATGGCTGTTTTATAGAATTTTCCCTTCAGCTTCATTGGAATTTTTCTGTCACACAACACACCACTCGCTTCTTTCCACTTCATCCATCCAGCCCTAATTCTACTGCATGCATCTCCATCTATTTTTCCATTACTCTGTAATACCGATCCTAGGTGTACTTAACACTATTGCTTTTCACAATCATTTCACCATCCAAAGATACCATTTTATTTGTAGTAACTCCATCGTTAAATGAACATTCCAAATACTCTGTTTTTGTCCTACTAAGTTTTAAACCTTTTTCCTCCAGAGCTTGTCTCCACTGTTCCAGTTTTTGTTCTAAGTCTCTTTCACTATTTCCTACTAAAACACTACATCATCAACATACATTAGGCACCATGGAATGCTACCCTGTAGTTTCGCTGTTATCTGGTCCAAAACTAATGAGAATAAATAAGGACTAAGCACCGAGCCTTGGTGCAATCTTACTTTCACCTGAAATTTATCAGTCACTCCCACACCTGTCCTAACACTAGTCGTTACTCCCTCATACATATCTCTCAAAATCTTTACAAATTCGCCAGAGACTCCTTTCTTATTGAGTGCCCACCACAGAATCTCTCGAGGAAGTCTATCATATGCTTTCTCAAGATCAATGAATACCATATGAGCGTTGGTCTCTTTATTCATGTATTTTTCCATCAGTTGCCTTACAATGAAAATTGCATCTGTTGTTGATCTGCCCTGCATAAAGCCAAATTGATTATCGGATATTTCGGTTTCTTCACGTATCCGTCTATCAATTACTATCTCCCATATTTTCATGGTGTGGCTAAGTAGTTTTATAGCCCTGTAGTTTGTACATTGTTGTATATCTCCCTTGTTTTTGTAGACAGGTCATATACTGCTTCTCCATTCGTCTGGCATATGTCCAACTTCCACATATTGTAATACTACCGTAATAGATAATTATCGAATATCGAATGAAATGTAATAAGATAAATAATACTAGAAAAGGTACCTACTTATTTATAAACATACTAAATGGAAAACATTGACAAAAACAACTAAAAAAGCTTTAATATAAAAAATATTAAAATTTGTTTGAAGAATATTGAAATGATACAACACTTTACATAATTTAAAAACTTTAAAAACCAGAATCTACATCTACAAGTTGTTTAACAAAACAATATTTTACGTTAAGAATTGGACGGAGTCAGAACAAAATAAATGGTGAGAATGTCAAGAAATTCTTCGCAAATATTTTGTGCGCCTGTGCGAACTTAAAATCCGAAACGAAATCCTTGAACGTCGAGAGGGTATCCCGGACACGTTCAGGATCTTTTTTCTGTACTGCGCGAACACCGAATTAAAAATCCGGAGGGTGTTCAGAGGGAAAACTTCGACCTCCGCGAAAGCTCGATTTTGTAATGCGCAGGCGTTCTCCCTCTGGGTACGTTCGGGTTGTCCAGCACGAACAAAGCTACTAAGAGATAGAAGATAGAACCATGAATAAGGAGGAATGGACTGGCCGAAAAAGATTGGCAAAATAAGTTATCAATAGAAGTAGCACAGAAAACGACAATAAATATCGTTCCCATACCATACTTTCTTTGGTTACAACCTCCTGAGATTTTCAAAAATTATAAATCATACAGGACGATAACCTTATAATAACTGAGGCAGAACTAGTTAAAGCACTTAATTCGATGAAAAACGGCAGGGCTCCAGGCCCAGGAGGAATCATGACAGAGATGATTAAATATGGAGGGAAAATGCTTATAGAACGCTTAACTAAGTTAATGAATAGATGTGTTGCAACTAATTATTTTCCTCGAGAATGGAAAATATCCTACATTTCGAGCATCTACAAAAAAGGGAAACGTAGTAATCCGTCTAATTACAGAGGCCTTAGTGTTAACAGTACTATTAGTAGACTATTTAGCAGAATAATAAAGAACATATTAGACGTAAAGACAAGAGGGAGAATAAGTGAAGATCAAAGTGGTTTTACTGCGGGACGCTCATGTGTGGACAACCTTTTCGTCATCCAACAACTTATAGAGAAAATGACGAGCGTAAATGAAGAAACCCACATTGCCTTCATAGACTTGGAAAAGGCATATGACTCCGTCCCTAGAAACAAGTTGTGGCATGCCCTTGTTGAAATGAAAGTTAGTCCGGCTATTATACATATTATCAAATCATTGTACAGCGATAATGTGGGATATGTCAAGATTGGCACACAACTATCTGAAGGAATAAAAATAGAAAAAGGACTGAAGCAAGGGTGTAGCTTATCACCGTTGCTATTTAACATATACTTGGAAGTCGCTTTAAAAGAATGGAAAAGAAGTTGTGGACTAATGGAAATCATGATCTGAGATGACTGCCTGTTTAACATCCACTTTGCTGACGATCAAGCAGTACTGGCACAAGATTCGTATGACATGGAATTCATGTTAACCCGCCTGTATTCAAACTACAAAAAATGGGGATTAAATATAAATATAGAAAAAACAGAATATCTAGTCGTGAATTCTGACGCCCACTTTGAAATCCTAATAACAGAGAACCCATCAATTAAACAGGTTGAAGAATTCAAATATCTGGGAACTGTAATAAACAGAGAAGGCCTAGGCAACAAAGAAATTCAAAGGCGAGTTGAACAAAGTAGGAAGGTAGTAGGTTGCTTGAATTCCGTGTGGTGGGATAAAAATATATCCAGAACTACAAAATTAAGAATAGGGCAGACATTTGTGGAATCGGTACTCATGTATGGAAGCGAAGTCTGGACATTAACAGCAGAGTCCAGAAGAAGGATCAATGCTGTGGAAATGGACTACATACGTAGAAGTGCTGGAATCTCCCGACTGGACAGAATACGTAACGAAGAAATAAGAAGAAGAATGCAGGCACACGATACAGCGGTAGACAGGCTCGAGAGAAGAAGCCTAAAATGGTTCGGTCACTTACTTAGAGTGGACGACCAACGATGGCCAAAGAAACTCCTGAAATGGAAACTCCCAGGTAGGAAGAAAAGGGGAAGACCAAGACTATCCTGGAATGACACGATAAGGAAGGCCATGGAACACCGAGATTTGGAAGAGGAAGATGCCCAGGATAGAAATAGATGGCGGTTAGGTGTGGGGATGCGGCGTCAGCCGATATGACACCCCGTATATACAGAGTGGCCCAAAAGTCTGGAAACGGCCAATTATCTCGTAAATTGCTAGTCATAATTGTACAAAATTTGAGGTACACCTATTTTCGGATACGGAGATTCCATATTTGATATTTGCAATGTTGCCAGATTTGCCGTTTCTCGTATATTATTAGTAACTTTGGTTTTTCAAATTCATCACCCTGTATATTCAGTCATTATTGGAATCTCCTATTCAATACGAGTTCAACCATATGTAACACTTATGATTTTATGTAGTCTGGAAGGTCTTAAATACATAAAACAGTGCAAAATATGTAGATTATAATAAATTTAAATATTTAAATGTAGAATGCTGTGATTTTGACATTTGTTCACCATTTACATTATTGACTAAAACTGACAGTAGTTATGTTTTGAAAAGTTCTGCAAGATAAATTGCTTCTCTAAAATGGCGCTTAACGAAAAATAATGAATTACTATTCTAATGATGAGAGGGTACGGTGACAGAAAAATATCTTATTGTGAAGTAGCCAACTTGTTCAATGATACTTTCCCAAACCGTTCTCCTGTTCATAAGGCGACGGTACAAAAAACTGTAAAGCGATTTGAGGAATCTGGAGAAGTAAAAGATAGATACCGATCAGGTAGACCGAAAAGAGTTATGAATGACAACAAAACTTTAGATATAATACAAAGTTTTGTTGAAGATCCACATACATCCTCACGCAGGGTTGCATAAGTACATGATGTAGGTCGTTCTTCAGTCTTACGTGTATTACGTAAGAATAAATTTAAACCATACAAAATTAACTTATTGCAAGAATTAAGTGAAGATGACTTCGATCGTAGATTACAGTTTACTGAGATAATGATGGATAAAATTGAAAATGATGAAAATTTCGTAACAGAATATGTTTTTCCGATGAAGCAACCTTTACACTGTGTGGAAGTGTAAATCGACACAATTTAAGATACTGTAAGTAAAAACCATACTCAAAGACCACAAAAATTAACTGTATGGTCAGGTATAGTAGGTACTCAGTTAATTGGGCCATTCTTACGAAATGTTACTTAGAAATGAAATTGTACCTACACTGAGAAACTTGTTTGGGGCCAATTTTAATCAGATATGGTTTCAGCAAGATGGAGCTTCAGCTCATTTTGGTGTAAATGTTCGGCGTTATTTAGATGAGATATTTCCTGGACGATGGATTGGTAGACGAGGTAGAATTAAATGGCCTCCACGTTCACCTGATTTCAATCCTAAAGATTATTTTTATTGGGGATACTTGAAAAATTCAGTTTACAAAACTAAACCAGCAAGTCTTGCAGAGCTGAGGCAACGAATTATTGATGAATCACGAATAATTTCTAGACAATCATGGAGAAATGTGGTAGACGCATTCTACGATCGATTAGGGTACTCGGGTACTGTCAACTCACAAATGGAGCATATTTTGAACACTTGATAAAGTAACCATTATGTTAAAAAATGTTGTAATCTATCAATTGTTACGTTTTAATGTAGTTGAAAATAGTTAGTATTAAAAAATTTATTGACACAGTTAGGCGTTGCCAGACTTCTGTTTTATGTATTTAAGACCTTCCAGACTACATAAAATCATTAGTGTTACATATGGTTGAACTCGTATTGAATAGGAGATTCCAATAGTGACTGAATATACAGGGTGATGAATTTGAAAAACCAAAGTTACTAATAATATAAGAAAAACGGCAAATCTGGCAACATTGCAAATATCAAATATGGAATCTCCGTATCCCAAAATAGGTGGACCTCAAATTTTGTACAATTTTGTCTAGCAATTTACGAGATAATTGGCCGTTTCCAGACTTTTGGGCCACTCTGTATATATATATAAATCATACAGGATGCCGAGGAAATTAAAATGAGGGAATTTTAAATAATTCACGTACCATCTGCTCAGCGTGGTAAAAGTTCCAACAAGAAAGATTCCTTAGTACTCAACAAAAGAGTAAATGAATTAAAAATGTATAAACATTTTCAATTTCTTTGCAACACGAAAATGGGACTACCTGCCCATGGGTATGGACGCCCATGTGCAGAACCCCCGTATATCTATACCTATATACATACGAAGAAGAAGAAGATAAACGTCATATTATCTTTAAAAAGATCATATAATGGAAAAATAATAGTAACGATGGTTGTTACTATTTTATCAGTTCGTTTAAGCGAGCTCGCAAACCAAATGCAACACATACGATAAAATACATACGTAAAATGTTGCACATTTATTTCATAATAGCGTACATCTGTTTATACTCAACAGAGATAACGTCGCATGCACACATTTTATATAATGTAGAATACAGGAGCGTGCTATAATTTTGGAACTTCAGTAAGTATATCAAATATCAGTATTTGAAATGTCTTCAAGCGAAGAAGACGTTATTGTAGCTTGGCAATTTTTAAGAAGACGTCAGAGAAAAAATATGGGTTCAGCATGTTCATGCTACACTATTGTTGTTAATATTTTTGGATAATCCTCTGCAACCACTCTATTTACCTCCCAAGGGTAATACTCTGATTAATTTTGACTTGAGGTTGAACATATTAACTATTTACTTTTAGGACATAATATGCAAATCGGACAGGTCGATTTTTAAAACAATCATAGTATATTCGTGTGACAGTCATAACTAAGAGTTTTTTGAATCGGAAAGTACATCATGTAACACCTCATTTAAAAGCTTTTAAAATACTGATTACAAAAATATACAATACTTGCGCAAAATTTCGGTCCAATACTTTTTAAATGGATTCATTTTTTTTAATCCTGAGAAAACTAATAAGAATTTTTGAAAAATTTAAATGTGCGTGCACTCGTAATTAGTGACTAGTTCAAGCCTCAACTACAGCCCCTTCAAAAATAAGCACTTCCAACCGGTGAAACTTACCATATAAACAATAATATATACACGAGTAAAGCAACTTATGAAGTGGTAATGATTAATTTCACTGAGGATGCTAATTAGGGGGTGATTTTCACAATTTTTTTACGAAAAAAGGAAGGGACCAACGTTATTTTGAGCGTAACTTGCTTACTTTTGCTACTAAAACAAAATTAAAGTTTTTTTAAACAATTTAAAAAAGTTTTAATGAGTTTTCCCAAAAAGTGCTTTATTTTTTGGTTATTTCACGTTGAAATATTCGATTTGAAATTTAGCGGGTATCAATGTATTTGTCATTACTTATAACTCTTCTTTTACTAGGTAAACTCATACCTAAACCATTTTTTCACTTTTTTATGGGATATATTTTTGCTAAGAGTGTTTTTTTCGATAAAATACTTACTTTTTGAGTTAGTTGCAAGAAACCGTCTGAAAATGTGTTTTTTATGAACATATTTACTCGCAAATAACTCGAAAATTTTAACTTAGTGAAAAAATGCTATAAAACAAAAGTTGCTTAGAATTAGTTTATCCATTTCCGGTCTTATTTTGAGCGTATATTTTTTCACCCTCGAGAAGGGATGAAGCTGGGCCCCCATGCTACCTAGATAATATGTATATGCCAAATTTCATGCCAATTTAAGCGGATCTTTAAAATTTATAGGTTTTGCATTATTTTACCGTCAGCGAACTCGACCGAAGCGATCAATTGCCCATAAACTTTAAAAATATCACTTAGAAAGAAATATGAAAATAAACATGGAGAAAATAAAGATAATGGTCATGGGAAATGAGGATACTCAAGTAAATATAGAGATAAAGAACCAAAAACTAGAACAAGTAACAACATATACATAAATACATGGGTGTGAAAATAGAAAATGGAGGAAGATCAGAAGAAGAAGTCAACGAAAGGATAACCATGACTCCAGAATGTACTACAGCTTAAACAGAGCATTCATTGGAAAGAAAGAAGTAAGCAGCAGGACGAAGATGGGGGTATATAAAATGATCTTCAGGCCGATTCTCACCTATACTACTGAGAGCTGGGTGCTAACACAATCATCGAAAAATAGAATAAACTCAATGGACATGAAGTAGCCATGAAAAGTAAAAGGAATTACAAGACGCGATAGAATAAGAAACAGCATTGTAACAGAAGAACTACAAGTCGAACCAAAAACACAAATACTAGATAAGAACAAGCTTAAATCCTTTTGGCTTTTGTGTAGAATGAACGACAATAGACAAGTAAAACGCGTGTGGGAGGCAAAAGTACACAAAACAAGAGAGGAAAACGGAGACCAAAGAAAACCTGGAACGATGAAGTGGTAAGGATTCTGAAGAAGAAAAATACAACTTCGACTGAAGCGAAACGAAGGTCTAAGAATAAGCAAGAGTGGAGACGATTTGTATATGATATAATTGATATAGATGCATGAAATGTATTTTTCGAACACCTTAAGAAAGGTTTAGATATAGATTATATATATAAAATTATGTATACTACTTGGACTAAATAAAAAAGGGATTTGTGTACCAATTGAACAAATTTAAATTATACTAGAAAAAATTGATTTGTCAAAAAAACTGTAAATATTAATCTATAAACATTATATAGATAAGTCAACAAGCATGTCTATGCTTTTAAGACTTTTTTAAGTTTATTGTGTAAGTAAACAAATTATTGTAAAAAATTGACCTATAATTGACCAATAAACCTATTATATCAAAAATTATAATGCCCTATTATCCCTCTTATTGTACGCCCTCAATCCCAAATACACACATCTGGGCCTTTGGCACACAGCACACTCTACTGCTCTTTTTTGAGAATCCGATCCCGAACGAGCTTTTAAAGAATTCTAGGTAGTTTAAGTGCATTGAAGACATAAATTAACCGCAGATATTTATTAGACCATGCTGTATTGTTGGTCCCGTTAGGTAAATTATTCGGATTCGTTTTCTTTTGCACAAACTTACTGAAAAAGACGTCCTCATAATAAATCCACAGGGTGCCGGAAGGTGCCGCGGTCGGAAAATAGTTTAAACAATTTTTTTTAAACAAATTCAAAAAATCAATTTTTTCACTTCGTAAATTTTTTATATTCTTTGGGTCATTATGGACAAAAAAGGTCTCTTGTGATTTTTCTCTAAAATTGATTGTTTTCGAGTTATACGCGATTTAAAATTTGAAAAACGCCAAAATCACTTCTTCTCCTTTTAGTTTCTTGGCCTCCACTTCTTAGGTACTTGGCCAGTTCTCGTATTTAGACTGCAATTGGAAGGGAATACTCTTTTCAAGGGGTCTGGATTTTTCCATATTCCCTTCGTTAAATTCATTGTATTATGATTGTCAAATAACTATTTTATATTTTAATTTGATTGATCGTTCTTAAGATTTGGTCATTAATATTATGTAGACAATTTTATATTGAAATGGGGGTTGGACTTCCTGTATTAAAAGTTCCTGATACAGGTCAAGTTGATTTATTTTGTAACATATTCAGTAACATATGAGTTATACTTTTGTCCACATTCACAAAAAGGAGTATCACTACAATTGATTTTAAACCAATAATGATCTGGTATGAGGCATTGACCCGATCGCATTCTAATAATTAATGTTAAGTGCCTTCGATTCCCAAATGTGAATTTGTGGAACCAAGGGTTTGTAGAAAAATCACTTTAGTTTTAAACTGTTTTGTCCATTCAACTTTAAACTCATTTACAATTTTGTGTTTAATAAAAGGTAAAAAGTGAAATTTATATATTTCAATGTCTGCAGAAATGTTTAAAGTCTTGACTATATTTGCCAATTTATCAGCCTCTGTATTCCCCTTTACTCCAGTATGGCCTGGAATCAAAGCTAAGATTAAGATGTAGCTAAGCTAAGATATATATAACGCCAAAATGACCATTTTCAAGGCTTAATGACTCGGTTATAAATTATTATTATGAAAGTCAAAAAGTGACTAAATAAAAGTTTAAACCCCCCCCCCCCATCCCCCTCCCTACATGATCTTGCAGAAATTTGTGTCATTAATGTATTACTAAGCTGTTATTTTTAATTAATCAGCGCTAACAGCGTATTGAGGCGGCCGTCAATGTGAGTGGGAAAGAGATGCACCATTCCGGCAACCAATGGTGCATCTTACTCGCACTCACATTGACGGCCGCCTCCATACGCTGTTAGCGCTAATAGTTAAAAATAACAGTTTAGTAATAAATTATTGACACAAATTTCTTCAGGATCATGTAGGGGGTGCTTTAAACTTTGATTTAGTCTTTTTCTGACTTTCATAATAATAATTCCTAACAGAGTTAAAGCCTTGAAAATGACCATTTTCGCGTTTTTCAAATTTTAAATCGCGTATAACTCGACAACAATTAATTTTAGAGAAAATTCATAAGAGACCCTTTTTGCTTATAATATTCCAAAGAATCTAAAAAAAAATTGGTACGAAGTGAAAAAATTGATTTTTTAAATTTGTTTAAAAAAAAATTGTTTAAACAATTTTCCGACCGCGGCACCTCCCGGCACTCTGTGTATTTGTTATAAGGACCTCTTTTTAAGAAAAACGTTTGTGCAAAAAAAATGATCGGAATAATTTATTTAACGGGGGCGACGATACAGTCTGGACTATATGGGATGTTGCCTGTTACAAATATCGTTCGAATATCGCTTTTGGTATGAGAGCTTCCTAAGTATTAAATTTTCAAATTTCAAGTGGTACTATACCTACACATTTTTATTTTCTAGAAGGTTGTTCATACAATTACATAACTAGTATTAACAAGAAACGCTTGTAAAATATTTTTATCTATTATTTATTCATAGAAATGTCAATGTGGTTATCACAATGAGGGTATTTACCGATTTTATAACTGTGTTAATAATGTTTTTATAATTATTGTCCAGGTAATTTATTTTAGACGAGTATGGTATTTTTGTTTTCACGATGTGTGATACTTTTAGTAATTAATTTTCGATTGAAAATCGTGTGCAGAATTGATAATAATTGTTTTATGGATCAACCACTGATTTAGAAAGTCTTTATATCAGAGGAGTGTTATGTCGTTAGTCATGAAAAAATTACTTGAGTCAGTAATTTTTTATTTGGTGAAAAAATGGTCACTTTCTGTACGATACAAAAACAGAAAAGTTCTATATCTTATGAAAAAATGTACAAAAAGAGTGTTTTTCACCCGTAAATCCCCTAAGATATTTTTGGTTTTAATAGACCCCTAATGTCGAATTTTTCGACGTTTATTCGATGCACAAGTTCATTTAAGAAAAGAAAACATAACTACCTTGTAGTACATTATTTCACGGTTTTTGCTCTAAATTTTAAAGAACCGCTTGTATTGACATGAAATTTGGCATAAGCATAGCTAACATGTAAAAGAAAAAAAGTTATATGGTGCCGATGTGCACTTTTCCCTGGGGGTGAGTTTCACCCTTATCTCGGGGGTGAAAAAATATATGTTTAAGATAAGTCCCGAAATGGATAAACTGACTAATTTTAAGCAACTTTTGTTCTATAGAGTTTTTCACCAAATCAACACTTTTCGAGTTATTTGCAAGTGAATATGTTAATTTTTCAACAAAATAACCACGTTTTGAGACGATTTTTCGCAAATAACTCAAAACGTAAGCATTTTGTCGAAAAAGATATTCTTAGCAAAACTATAGCCTATAAAAAACTGAAAAAACGGTGTATATGTTAGGTCTCTATATCTAGCAAAAGCAGAGTTATAGCTAATGAAAAATAGGTTCATATTCGAAAAATTCCAAATAGAATAATTCAATGGGAAATATCCAAATAATGAAGCATTCTTGGGGAAAACACATTACAACTTTTTTAAAGTGTTTAAAAAAAGCTTTATTCCTGTTTTTATAAAAAAAAATTCTAGCATCAACAAAGTTACTCTCAAAATAAAGATGGTCCCTTTTTTTTAGCAAAAAATCAGGAAGATCATCCCCCAATTAGCAACTTAAATGAAATTAAGCGTTACCGCTTCACAGGTTACTTTACTTGTGTTGTGTTTATATGATCTGTAAGTTTCATCGATTCAAAGTGCTTATTTTTGAAAAATTTTGGTTTTAAAGTAAAATTTTTAAAAATTTTAATTTTGAAAGAAATGCTTTTTTTTTTCAAAATAACTTAAAAATTGTTAGAGATACCAAAAATCTTAAACAATAAAAAAAGTCGGCTTTACTTTTCTGAATATTTTGTATTTTTTTGTTTTTCTGTAAGACAAAAATTGGTTAAGATTCTGTGGTTCTAAATTTGCATACACTCGTGATAAGTGACTCGTTAAAGCCCATTTAACTACAGCTCTTTCAAAAATAAGGACTTTGAACCAATGAAACTTACAGATCATATGATCAATACCTACATACGCGAGTAAAAAACTTGTGAAGTGGTAACAATTAAGTTAATTTTAAATGCTAATTAGGGGGTGATTTTCCAGATTTCTTACCAAAAAAAAGAAAGGGATCAACTTTATTTTGAGCGTAACTTGTTTACTTTTGATGCTAAAAATTTTTTTTTAAGCAAAAATAAGCATTTTTTAAACAATTTAAAAAAGGTAAAATGAGTTTTCCCCAAAAAAGTGCTTCGTTTTTTTGTTATGGCACGTTAAAATATTCGATTTGGAATTTGACAAATATGAACCTATTTTTCATTAGCTATAACTCTGCTTCTACTAGGTATAGTGACCCAATATATACACCATGTTTTTCACTTTTTTACGTGCTATATTTTTGATTAGAATTTTTTTTTCGGTCAAATACTTACTTTTTGAGTTATTTGCGAAAAACCGTCTGAAAACGTGGTTATTTTGCAGAAAAATTAACATATTCACTAGCAAATAACTCGAAAAGTATTAATTTGGAGAAAAAACTTTATAGAACAAAAGTTGCTTAGAATTAGTCATTTTATCCATTTCCGGACTTATTTCGAACATATATTTTTCACCCCCAAAAGGGGATGCTGTATAGGTCTTTGCACAGATGGAATGCATAAAGTTATTATCCAAGAAATATATGAAGGAGCTACCAGCATTACAATGGAGAGAAGGAATCAAAGGAAAAATGGAAGACAGAGCCGTAAATGAAGAGAAATGGTAAGACAGGGCAAAATGGAGACGAATCCCCTAGAAATCTGTCAGGTTGGAAGATGCTCTATACGGGTCCTTTTCAAAGAAGCATTGGAGAAAAGTGTAAGAGATACTGAGTTATATAATAAGGTTTCTAGTTTAAATAAATCAGCGCAAATTATAGCATACGCTGATGATGATTTGAACGACCGAAAACCTAAACAAACCTCTATCTCAATCACCACAAAAATATGTGTCTCACAATAAGCGAAGGAATATCAATTTCGAATAGTCCAACTAAAGACGTAGATAGAATAGATAACTCAGAGAAAAATACTCCTACCCATTATAACAGATGCTACTTTTTTGTATAGGAAGGTATAGAACACATTATTTCTCGCAGAGACTACTCAACTAAAGAGCGAAAAAGAATTTTTAATATAACTTTTTTAGGCCTCGTATATGAATGAATATATAAATTTTAATTGTATGATTCTAGTTATTAATTTGCATAATATGTGACTAACCTTATACAGAAGTAGATAACAATATTATAAATAAATTAAATGATTTTATATAACCGATTGCACAATATTCTTCAATAATCGTATAACAAATTACTGTTAAGTACCGGAAATGGCACTATAGGAGTGCCAGACCGATAAAAAAAGTATTTTAAATATAAAACAGGCAAGAAGATTAGTTTTAAAGTAAAACTAAAAGTAGGTACTAATTTCTTAGCCGGCCAGTGGTCGCTATATGAGATTTTCTCTCACGATTTTAGAAAATTACGCACAACTTTTTTTCTGGGAAATTATACGCGCTGTAGTTCCTTCTAGTCTCCTAACTATCCTCCCTCGACAATCTAATAGACTCGTCCGCTCAGATAGTGACTCAGTCTGCTTAGTTTTAGTATCACCATATTGTTGAGTCAGTGCGCTTGATGTGAGAGATTCTCTCATCAAGCGACACCGGCGCCGGCGTCATTAACTGTGTATAAAAATTCATTTTGTTTTTTCCCTTAAAACCTAAAATAATATCCTTTTATGATGTAATAAAAGGCGCCGTGCGATGATATGAAAATCCTATATTCTGTTTCACGGGTTAGTTGTAGATGGTCACTTACCATATATTTTTCAATGTTAATATTGGCGGCATAAATAGTCACATTTTATATAAAGATAATAATAATAATAAAACAGAAAACGTCGTGTCTTTTTAAAGCCAATGGCTTTATCGTTGATGAAACCTCATCTTTTTTGTAAAATTGTATAAAGAAAGGCAAACGTTGGATATGTGAGAGAAAATCTCACGCGCAACCACTCGCGTAACAACCTACCTAGCGACCAATTTGGATTCATTCAGCCACGATAAACTAAAGGTTTGTTCCAACACGATCGAGAACCGTCACGAAACGGTAACACTCCTGCGCAGTAAACAAAATCCGTTCCAACAAAAATATGATCGTCATCGGGTCGTCCTTCCCACTGTTCCAACAAAAATTGTGACCTTTTGGTGACGGTTTCGTGATGATCATTTCAGTAATCGGGCCATAATCGGACAAATGCCGCGGCACACTGGTTGGGAACCTCTGTCTTAGACCATAACACTGCTTTCATTCCTTGAAAGCGAGTGTCTAGCTGATTGCAGAATGTGTCGATCATTGAGTAAAACACAATTACTCTAAAACATGACTTGGGATCTTGAAGTTTTTCATCTTCCCACAGATCATCGAAATGATTTTTCGTCTTCTGCATTATTTTTATGATGGCATTATTATTAATGATTCTGGTTTCTTTTTATTTTTTTTAGTTGTGTTGCTTCGTCTCTTTCATTTAGTTTGTTACTTGTCAGAACTAGACTTGAAAGGCATTTCAAAACATCGTAAAATCTGTGTTTCAATGTATTGACTGCATCAAATCTTCCAGCCCAGCGTGTTGGATTGAGAGGTTTTAGAGTCACTTTCGAGGAACATCTTTCAGATTGGTATGAGGACTTCAGTGCTTCCCAACGAACTGTTCGTTGGGAGTTGAAAAATATAAAGATATGAAGGTTTATTTAGAGAAAATACAGGAAGAGGTAAACCAGATTGCTGAGAAGATACAAAAAATGGAAAAGGTGGAAGAAAAATTCGAGAATGCGTTAAAATTCGATATGGAAAAAGTGGAAGAAAAATTGAAGGAGATAGGAAGATGTCAAAAAGGACGAGACCGTCGGGAAGTAATTGAATACCTACAGCTCTAATGAGAGTAGAATCCAATTTGGTGGGGATATTACAAAACGACATCCAGCACCTTTCATTGAAATCTTAAAAAACAAATTCCAACATATATGCAGAACTTCGAAGATTGCAAAGAAATTATAAGAAGCCATCTAAAAAACGAAGCTACTTTGTGCTTTGAAAGCAAAGAAAATGAGGTGATTTCATGGAGAGATTTTGAGACAAAATTTTTTATAATGGTGCAGGTGAAACAGGATAAAATCGATAACTGAAGTTAGTTGTTAGAATTAATATGCCGGGTACTTACTCACAATCGGATAACTCGAAGTAGAACTTGACTTTAAAAAAAGTTTATTTGACCTCGTTACAATCTATGCACGGCCAACCAAACGGGGGCCCTCTTGGCCGGGGGCCCCGGGGCACTGCCCCGGTTGCCCCAATGGTAGTTACGGTCCTGTACTGTTTATTACAATAAAAATACTTCTTTAGCTATTGTCTTCTTTGGAAGGTTGGTAATCATCATTATTATTTGAACTCTATTTACTGCTTCTCAAAAAGCTGGTTAGATGAGCAATTAAACCCCTCTCTGAGATTACGCAGCCATGATATTGGTCTCCTTCCAACGCTACGATTTCCTAAAATCGTTCCCTGCATGATATTCTGCAGAAGCTGGGATTTTGGTCCTATCATCACGAGGCCAAGGTGTAAGTAGTTACCGTATATTTTATTCTATTATTAAGTTCTGTATCTTTTGGAAGTCTTCGCGATACGTCTTCATTATTTGGCTCTATCTACGTAAGATATTCTCGGGATTCTTCTGTAAAGCCACATCTCGAAAACTTCCACTTTTTCCATCATCGCTTTAGTTAAAGTGGCGGCCTCTATGTATTGGAGGATACTAAATATGTAACATCTAAGCAAGGGCATTTTTATGTCGACACTCGATACCCATAAATCGCTCTGTAATCAATGGAACAAGCTAATTCATTCACATTTAGACTCCTATTTATCTGAGTAAGCATCCATATGTCTTCCCAATATATCTCTTAACCAAAACTGTAAAGAGATAAATAATCCCTTTAAACCAGGGCGCATCTGTAAAAATATTAGTACATTTGGACGTTGAGAGGTGACTCATATTTTTTTGCAGAAATTGCTTGAAAATAACTCATATAATAATATTTGAGTTATCTTCCCACTCAAAAAGGTCCGGAACATTGTTTAAATAATCAAAATGTCAAAAAATTAAGGAAGAATTCGATTTTTTTCTTCGTTTTTTGATTATAACTTTAAAAGTATTCATTTCCGAGAAAAGTTGTACTAACAAAAAAGTTGCGTAATTAAATGTTCTACAATATAGGATTAGTTAAAATTTTTAAAAATTGTCACCCTTGTTGCAAAATAGCAATAATTGCGAAAAAACGATAATAAATTAAGTATTCGCATTTTACGTTTTTTAACCATTTATGCTACACTTAGGACCTTCATATTTTACCCAGAAAAACTTTATGATATAAGAAAACAATACTGTGAATTTCATTAAGATCGGTTCAATAGATTTTGCAAAATAAATTTTGCAATCCAGCTTTCGCAAAAAAAATTAATTTTTTCAAAATGTTTCAAAAAGTTGATTTTTTTACATATAGAAGAATACTGTACCTTTCATTTGCAATTTGCAAAATTAAAATCGGTTAACCACTACGGCGTCAGAAATTTTTTTAAATAAACATTATTTTTTGGTGCTACGCGCAGGACAGCGGATAGTTTGCTCTGATTGGGCATTCCAATGGCCTTTGATAATGATTGATAAATTTTAATTTTTAGTACATTTCGATATAAATATATTAATTTGTTTATTGCAAAAATAAAAACACATACTCTGTCCTTTGAAATAACACTTTTTTGACAAAAACTTTCTTTGTTCATATATTTTAAGTTAGAGAATAAAAGTTTATTATTTTTACACATATGTAATTGTTTAAACAATATTTCACAAACAATAATCAAATTAGTTTTATTTTTGTGGAATTAAAATATTCAAATACAACAAAATATAGAGTAAGAAAATAATATATTAGATACAGATTGGAAGAAATTTTGGTGGAAATCAACTTGTGTGAATCGAACACCGCTGTCCTGCGCGTAGCACTAAAAATTAATGTTTATTTAAAAAATGCCTGACGTTGTGGTATTTAATGGATTTTAATTTTGCAAATTGCAAATGGAAGGTACAGTATTCTTCTATACATAAAAAAATTAACTTGCTATCTGCTTTATTTTCAGTCCTGCAACATTTTGAAAAAATGAATTTTTTTTGCGAAAGCTGGATTGCAAAATTTATTTTGCAAAATCTATTGAACCGATCCTAATGAAATTTACAGTATTGTTATGTCATATAGTTTTTCTGGGCAAAATGTAAAATGGTCCTAAGTGTAGCATAAATGGTTGAAAAACGTAAAATGCAAATACAGTGGAACCTCGATAAGTCGGATTAATTGGGACCGCGGCCGATCCGGGTTATCGAAAATCCGGGTTAGCCGAAGAATATGGTAAAAATTACTAAAATATAGTATACCTACAGATAAACTCCATTATACTTGCAAAAACGTAAAATACATATAATATGCACAGTCATCGGCGCCCATATAAAAATTTTCAGGAGGGCCAGACGTGAAGGTTTTGCACATTACATTTTGTACACTATAGATAACAATATATAGTTTAAAGCATCCGAAAAGCTAGCATGGGCATGGGCGCCTATGTGCACAGTACATTCAAACTACGTACAGTTGTATACAGTATTGTTTATTTATTGGTAAAAAACTCAGTCGAACTGAAAAAATGTTTGTTTTGTCTGATGGAAATCGGTCCGAGTTAACCGGACTTCCGGGTTATCGGAGGCCGACTTATCGGGGTTTCACTGTACTTGTTTTTTTATGATTTTTTCGCAATTATTGCTATTTTGCAACAAGGGTGACAATTTTTAAAATTTGTAACCAATCCTGTATTGTAGGAAACTTAATTACGCAACTTTTATGTCAGTACAACTTTTTTCGGAAATGAATAGTTTTAAAGTTATAATCAAAAAACGAAGAAAATAATCGAATTTTCCTTAGACATTTTGATTATTTAAACAATGTTCCGGACATTTTTGAGTGGGAGGATAACTCAATTATTATTATAAGAGTTAATTGCAAGAAATTTTTGCAAAAAAATATGAGTCACCTCTCAACGTCCATCTCAAAACAGATGCGCCCTGGTCTACTTGCACTTTCTACATTTCTATTTCATCACAATTTTTTTCTGAAAGAGAAGAAGACGAATTTTCAATCAATAAATCAAGGTATTTACCTAGTACAATTTTTTGTGTATTTTTCTACACATTAAAAATGATGTTCCAACAACAATTCTTGGCCTTGCCTAAATGATTTATGAATATAATTAGGTATAAATGCTTTAGTCAGGATCCTATGGGGGACAAATGATTAATTTTCTATCATTATTTATGAAGCTCGGAGATATTTTAAAAAGCTTAACAAATCTATTATATATTATGTAATCCGTACTGGTTGGATTACAACAAATTGGTTGACCATGGACAATTATTTTTTATCTAAAGGATTATACAAAAAAAATAGGTAGTATTTAAAAAGTTTCTTCTAAAAGTCTTGTTGTGGAAAGAATATATGTATATAGTCTTTCTAACATGGAATAAATACTTTATTTATTAAGTATATCTTTTCTTCACTATCACTGTTAGACTTTGAGTCTACACTTAAAAAAATATATTACCTCTCTTATGAGACTTTTAGATTTTCGGGAGAGGGGCTTTTCGTATATATAGAAGTTTCTAAACTTTGGTGCGTTAGAAGTTTCTAAACTCGACATGAATAACAGAATAAAAAAAGTCTCATGAGAGAGGTAATCATTTTTTTTTTAGTGTGAGCTTAAGGCCTATAGGATGAAATACCTTTTTATATAAATATATATCAACAATAAACAAAATAATATTGAAGATAAAGAAGTAACATCAAAGAAAACCAACATAATGAAAAGGTTGTAATATGCATTCTATTGAGAGCACTGAGAAGGCTGTTGACCTGAATTTTTAATTTTATTATCATAATTAATAATAGCTATAATAATCTATCATACTAATTGCTTGATAAATTTAAAAACTGGGGATCTAGTACACAAAGTTCAGTAGGTTTATGAATATATTATAAAGTCAAAATGCAAATTTTATACCCACAGCATTGAAATCTGTGATATAAATAATTTATGTCAAGCAACATGGTAAATATAAATGCAATATAATATTTGTCTTATTAAAGAAGACAATTGAAAGACAAATACACAGATAATTGTCTAAAACTCGACAGTTAAACAAAGGTATCTATCTCAAAATCAATTCGAAAAGATGCCAGAACTTACAACATTGAACACCTAGTTCAAGCCAGTAATAAAAATGAAAGATTAAAGCTTATGTGTCGAAAAATGAAACAAACAGAGAAGATATTTTAAAAATTACTCAAGACTTTTACTCACAATTGTACTTCCAGATCCTAATCAAAGTCAAGTACCAAAAGTGCAAAACGTAAGTTCAGAAACCATAATACACAAAAAAGGTGACATTTCAGACCTGCAGACCTATTAGTTTGCTCTCCCATACATATAAACGATTCATGAAGATAATAAAAAAACGGCTTGTGAGCAAAATGCATAGTTACCAACTTTGACCACAGGCTGAGTTCCGCTCTAGATATGAAACAAATGATGATCATCTATATTATACACTTTGGGCCAAAATTAACCGGCCACCTTAAAAATGGGTCATTTTTGATGTCTTATATGTCCTAAACGCGAAACCTGTTGTCCGATTTAAGTGATTTTTTTAATATGTTATAGCCTTATTCCTTGACAGTATCGTTATAATAATATTGTTGCTAAACAGGTAAATTTTCATTGTATACCGGGTGTACGAATCAAACTGTGTTTTTTTTTTCTTAAAGTTTGCATCACCCTGTGGAATATTCTAGCATTTGTAGAATACTGAAATTAAAACCTAACTATAGCCTCATGCTTTCTCAACATTTTGTATTTTGATCGATTCGCTTATGTTGGATAATAAAAAAGTTAAGGGCTTTAACAACTAGACATGTTTTTTGAAGTTATACTTCTTTACGCGCGATATGAGGGTGAATTTTTATATGTTAAAACCTACGATCCGGGCGCATGCGCATTATAACTTTGTTCTGATTGGATGTTCAAATGACATGTCAAAAATTATCCAATATGGCAGCTGTAGCGCAGCTGTGGTTTGGACGGTTGACGGTTTGGTTATGTATGGTTGTTGCGTTTTAAAATTTGTGGGAAGAGAAACAACAAAGGTTAGTTATAGTCTAAGAGCTAGTGAACCCTCTGACTAACGGTCGTCCTGTAAGGCTAGAAATTTTTCTAGTGATAATTCATAGCACACCAAGGCTAAAAACCATGACCTGGCAGGCCTCAGCGGTGCACGTGTATCTACCAGGTGAATCGAAAAGTGCAAATTTAGGGGGTAAAATAAACTTTCTCCTGTAAGGTTTAAATTTAAGTATGTGTTTGAGTAAGTCATTTAGAAGAAATGTGTACAATGACAGGCGATTCTGAGGGGCATAAGACCTTGCCAGGCGAGGGGAAAGATTAGGGGTGTTTCCTAAAATTATTCTTTTTGCATCGAACAAATTTTTTCAGGTTTTTTGAATCATTACAAACAGAAAAGATCTTTGGTGATTTTTCTCTTAAGTTAATAGTTTTTGTTATATAAGCGATTGAACATTTTGAAAATTGCGAAATCGGCCATTTTTAACCCTAAATCGGACATTTATCTAAAAATTTCAATGTTGCCAAGGTACGTAGATATTCTTTAAACATTGATTGATGAAATTTCGAAGAGTTATTTGCAATAAAATATCAAAAACCCCTTTGTTTTTTTAATTGCTAATCAATCGGGCGCGTCACTGTAGTATAAGTGAGGACGTTTGAGTTTGCATAAATTCATTATCTCGAGAATGGGCAAATTTCAAGAGAAATCCTCAGACAGGTCGATTTTTATTTTTGATTTAGGACTTTTTGGCATATATATAATACTAGTGACGTCATCCATCTGGGCGTGATGACGTAATCGATGATTTTTTTAAATGAGAGTAGGGGTTGTGTGATAGCTCATTTGAAAGGTTATTTAATTCTCTATTCATTAATATAAACATTAACATAATTATTTATACAGGGTGTACAAAAAAAATTTTCTTCTATTTGTCAAATTTAATCAAAGTTAATTTAATAAAAAAATTTTTTTTTGTACACCCTGTATAAATCATTATGTTAATGTTTATATTAATGAATAGAGAATTAAATAACCTTTCAAATGAGCTATCACACAACCCCTACTCTCATTTAAAAAAATCATCGATTACGTCATCACGCTCAGATGGATGACGTCACTAGTATTATATATATGCCAAAAAGTCCTAATTTAAAAATAAAAATCGACCTGTCTGAGGATTTCTCTTCAAATTTGCCCATTCTCGAGATAATGAATTTATGCCAACTCAAACGTCCTCCCTTATACTACAGTGTTGCTCCCGCTTGATTAGCAATTAAAAAACAAAGGTGTTTCCGATATTGTATTGCAAAAAACTCTTTGGGATTTCATCAATCAATGTTTAAAAAATATCGACGTACCTTGGGAACTTTGAAATTTTTAGATAAATGTCCGATTTAGGGTTAAAAATGGCCGATTTCGCAATTTTCAAAATTTTCAATCGCGTATATAACAAAAACTATTAACTTAAGAGAAAAATCACTAAAGAGCTTTTCTATTTGGAACGATTCAAAAAACCTGAAAAAAATTTGTTCGATGCAAAAAGAATAATTTTAGGAAAAAACCCTAATCTTTCCCCTCGCCTGGCAAGGTCTTATGCTCTTCAGAATCGCCTGTCATTGTACACATTTCTTCTAAATGACTTATTCAAACACATACTTAAATTTAAACCTTACAGGAGAAAGTTTATTTTATCCCCTAAATTTGCACTTTTCGATTCACCTGGTAGATACACGTGCACCGCTGAGGCCTGCCAGGTCATGGTTTTTAGCCTTGGTGTGCTATGAATTATCACTAGAAAAATTTCTAGCCTTACAGGACGACCGTTAGTCGGAGGGTTCACTAGCTCTTAGACTATTAATAGTTATACTGCCTTTTTAAATAGTTTTCATATTATATTTTTGAATTTATACTTCAAAATGTTTTAATTTATGTATGTATCAGTCCAGAAAAGGTGTGGAAAGAATATATTAGTGTTTTTAAATATATTTTTCTACAAACGTGTTAAAAATGCAATTTTAGGACTCCATAGGAGCGTTAAAAATGCTACTTTAAGGCACTAGTGCTTTAAAATTTTTAAGGCACTGTAGTTAAAAGTGAATTGTCAAATTGTGAAACGGTAAAATATTTATATTTCATTTATTAACATTAATATTAATAATACAACTTGCGCAATTTGAAAAAGGTGGTTTAAAAGGTTTTTTATTATAATTTTGTGTCTTTGGATTTGTCTTCCTTAGGCGTAAAATAATAAAACATCTATTTTTATATTTTACTTGTCACCGTGATGTATAATTATGTATATCTGAAAGGTAAGTAGCATGCGGCTTGATGGCCTTGTTGGTAGAGCATTGGACCAGAGATCAAAAAATCGCGAGATTGCGGGTTCAAATCCCGGACGATTCATACTTTTTTCTTTTTTTTTTAATATTTGGTATTGTTAAGTTTTGGTTGATTTTTGGTAATTATTGTTAATTTTTTGTATTGTAACTGTTAAGTAGGTATATTTATTTCGTTGAAATTATATTATAATAGAAGTATAACTTCTTACGTGCGTACAAAGTACACACACATTCTTTTTTATCAATACAGGGTGTTTTTAAAAAATTTTGGCAAAGTTTAGTGGTAATTCTGCATGAAAAAATAATGACAGTTTGCTTTATAAACTTATGTCCGCAAATGCTTTGTTTCCGAGATAAGGGGTGTTGAAATTTTTCTGACAAACTGACGATTTATTTATTTCTTTAAAACCGGTTGAGGTATGCAAATGCAATTTGGTGGGTTTTATGACGTAGTTATTGCATATATTTTGACATACAATTACCAATAACTACGTCTCAAAACCCACCAAATTTCATGTGCATGTCTGAACCGGTTTTAAAGTAATAAATAAATCGTCACTTTGTCAGAAAAATTTCAACACCCCCTATCTCGGAAACAAAGCATTTGCGGACATAAGTTTATAAAGCAAACTGTCATTATTTTTCATGCAGAATTACCCCTTAAACTTTGCCAAAATTTTTTAAAAACACCCTGTATTGATAAAAAACATGTCTAGTTGTTAAAGCACCTAACTTTTTTATTATCCAACATAAGTGAATCAATCAAAAAACAAAATGTTGAGAAAGCATGAGGCTATAGTTAGGTTTTAATTTCAGTATTCTACAAATGCTATAATATTCCACAGGGTGATGCAAACTTTAAGAAAAAAACACAGTTTGATTCGTACACCTGGTATACAATGAATATTTACCTGTTTATCAACAATATTATTATAACGATATTGTCCAGGAATAAGGCTATAACATATTAAAAAAAATTACTTAAATCGGACAACAGGTTTAGGAGATATAAGACATCAAAAATGACCCATTTTTAAGGTGACTGGTTAATTTTGGCCCAGAGTGTATAATCTTTAGACCTTCTACCCTCTCTGGTGTAGGTATAAATGATCATCTATAAGTTATTAAAATGCTAATAGAAAAGTTCACAGAATACAAGACTATCTCTTTTATATATTCATAGACCATGAAAAGGCATTTGATACTATAGACCATCATAAAATGCTTTGAGCATTGGCTGACTGCCTCATTGACTACTGATATATTGCCTTGATTAAAAGTATCTACAAAACTGGTATAGCTTGTGTCTGACTTCATGAGGACACCAAAGAGTTCCGACAGGGTTATACTATATCCACGAAATTATTTAGAGCTGTACTCAAATATATGTTCAAGGCTCAAGGGAATGGAACCAAGAGGATAATATGAGAATTAATATAAATGGAGAGGGTCTGAACCACGTAAAATTTGATAAAAATAATAAACTTAAAGATAAAACCCATAACTAAATTAAAATTCATGGTGACGTTTCAATTATTACTTTAATCATTGTCAGAATAATAAGTTTCTTGAGTGGATGCTTTAAAATAACTTTAAAGGAACAAACAATAATTAATGTGGTCAGAATCAGTCATATGTTGGAATACCGCTGAATTTGGAACTGTTCTTGATCATCTTCCTAAGTGAGGAGTGACACCTAAGTGTTTGCAACATCTGACATTAAAGTGACGTCGAGTCTTCCCGACGTACGTAGCTGCACAGCTACTACATTTGAATTGGTATATAATGTTAGATGCGAGATCACTAGGAATCATGTCTTTCACATGGAAACGAGATCCTATCCTTTCCAAAGTCGTGAAAGCAAATCTTAATTCTATAGAGGGAAATGCTTAAAATTAACACCTCAAATTAAAATTAACACCTCAAAGGCAAAATTTATGACCAACCTTGTAATCAGCGATAAAATTCAGATTGAATGCCATAGTAATAGTTTACAAATCGAATGCCATTGACCAAGTAATAGTTTACAAATTTGTAATGCATGAGATTTGCTTACGCCGAGATAATCGGACAACTCAAATACAAAGAAGGATAGGCAGGTTTCACATTGTGAGATAACAACAATAAATAAAATAAGAGCTACATAACATGCTACGAAAAGATCAATGTTAGGTATTATCATCAGAGATATAGTACCAAACCTAGAAATAACAAGTAGAACAGAAGTCACAAACACAGTTGAAATAATAGCCATTGACCAGATCGGATGATAGATGGACCAGAAATATTCTGGAATGGTGACCAAGATAATAGGCATATTAAAGCAGAGAATGACCACCAACTAGATGGAGATGATGGAGCCCCATTTAGCCCCCAGATCTATAGATTATTGTAAATAAATATTTCCTATAAGATCCTATAAAACTATATTACTTACCCGATGATGGCTTAATTAATTTAGACGGATAACTCTTCTGTTCCATCAACTTTTGGAGCTCATCTTCCTCAGAATCCCTCTAAAATCGGGTCAGTTACTTATCAAAATTACTTAAACTAAAAACAATTCTTACCCTAATTCTAAGATTGTGTTCGACGATACTGGAGTCAACATCAAGAAAAATAGATCCTGCATTATTTGACATGTTTAAATAAGACTGCAAAATATCTTTAAAAATAATGTCACTAATATTTTTGTTTTCTAACCTTTAATGTAACCACCATTGGTAACCACGGTGACGTTTAGATTTTGATGTACTCTGACGTTTATTTGACTATTATTTGAAGGTTAATAAACCGAAATAGGTATATATGACGTTCTTGTCGTAGAAAAAGAAACAAATTACACGTCATGCACGCACTAGAACAGAGCTGTCAGGACAAAAAAATTTGTTTTGTTCGTATTCGAGTTCTGGAAGTTGCACAATCGTTGGTTACATTGCAGTGCAGAGTCTGTCTCTTTTTATTATTGGTGTTTTGTATTTTCTGTTTCGATTGTTGAGTGCGATTTTACCCCTTCCCTCGAGTCTGTGCCAAATGACGCAGTCAAGACGTCAAGTCAAAGTCAAATTTTCAGACAGATTTGTTGTTGAAGTGGAGGAGTGAGGTAAGGTCGGTCAGGTCGGCGATTCGGTGATTCGAGCACGATTCGAGGAATACAAAATACTTCGTGCGCGAGGTTTTACAGATTTACAGTTTACTGAAATGCTGTGAATAAAATTATTACGATCTCTCGCTGTTCCATTTACAGTTAATCAAGCGGTGTTTCGCTTTTATTAAATTAATGTTACATAAAGTGTTCAAGTAAATGTGCATTGTGGATGGTTTTCAAGGTGTTTGTTGAAATTGCATTCTATTGATGATATTAAAAAGGGGTGAGTTGACAGAAATTTATATAATTGAAGAGCTGTATTTGTTGTGTTATAAATAAGTTGAAGGTTAATCAATTATTACTAGAAATCAATATATTATAGTTCAAAATATTTTAAGGAAAACAATGAGTATAGAGTACACCGTACACCAGAATATCTGGTCCGAGGGTCAGGGACAGTATTTGAAAACATGAAAACAAAAAGGGAATTAAAAGTAAAATCGATTACTTATTGAAGAATGGATCTAAGAGATGGTAGAGAAACATTTAAGGTAGAGGTTGCAATAGAGGATCGGCAAAGCAAAATGGACTTGATTGATGAAATGAGGAATTGATAATGAAATAAAATAAATAGAAATGATATTAATAGAGATATGTACGGAAAAATGTGGGGCAACAAAGATATGTGAGTACAATACAAAGAAACAATAAAGAAGAAATTCAACAGAAGCACATGAAAAGATTAAATTATGTAGATTATTGCTAGTTTGACTTCCAAATTTGGCCCAATTTTAAGCTTCTGTGGAAAAAGGAAAAAGTTTTCCTGTAGTGGGCTGTATACCATATAATACAAAAAACGAATAAAATCCTTTATAAAAGGTATATTTTTAAAAATCCCTAAAAAGGGCTACAGCACAGAACTAGTTTTCGATTGGATGACCAATCATCATCAGTGCTTACGTGATCTAACATGCTAACCACCAAAATATGATATTATAAAAATATATGGGTAAAAACCCTTTAAAAGTAATCCGTCAAGGAAACATAGATGAAATATGCGAACTTAAACACGGATGTTCAAAATATTCCATGTAATATGCTCCAGGTCAGTGGTTCCCAACCTTTTATGTATGGCGACCCACTTTCTGATGTTTTTTCATATTCGTGACCCATGCCTTACCCATCTATGAAAATAAAGAACACAGTCACTGTAAGCTACTCACCTAGTGTAAGAGCCACAGCGCAATCCATCTGAAATCCACCCGTGACCCACTAGTGGGTCGTGACCCACCTGTTGGGAAACGCTGCTCTAGGTATCATCTGAGCTCTAATTCGACTTGTTCACATGATGACAGTATGCTAGCAAGTGACAAATTATACCTTTTATAAAGGATTTTATTCGTTCTTCTGTGAATACTATTTATTGCAGCTATATAGATATTAAATATCACATAGATTATTGATTTTATATATAGGGTGAGGCAGATAAAGGGCCTATTAGAAATATCTCGAGAACTAAAGATAAGAGAATTATGAAAATTGGAATACAGGGGTTTTCAGGTATGAACTATTTAATGAAAATATTTTGGTCTCTTTGCTATTTCCCGTTATACCGGAAGTTGATTGTAACTTCGTTTTTTTAAATGGGACACCATATTTTACCACCATACGTATATTTTTACATTTTTGGATTCTGCTCGATGTCTTCTTTCTTAAAATATCAGGTTTTGTAATATTATACAGGGTAGTTTAAAAGATAATTAAGGTTTTTTTATAAATTTTGTAGCAAACTTAACACCCTGTAGAATTGTACTGATTTGCTATTAAAAACTCCATTAATGTTTAAATGATTTTTAATATAGTCTTTTATTATTAAAAGTTATGCATATAGCGAAATGTTTAATTTTAGTATACAGGGTTTAATTTCCCTATACCTAACTGCTTTATTGTTAATCTAGAATGATCCTTAAATCATTAAAAACACACCATAGACACTTAGATTACGAGAACATTCATACTAATATGCAGATTCTCAGTGACACTAACATTTAATTCATTTTAATAATTTACAATAGTTTTTGTTTGATCAGATTTCTCGTAATCTAAATGTCCAAAATATGTGTACTGTATTATATGTAAATATGTATCCACTGTATAAAAAAGACTACCCACAAACAAATTGTATTTAATTGTCTTACTCTGAAGTGAAGTTGCTGTTTGATATCGAAGCGCCTGCTTTCGGTAATCCTGCTTTGAAAAAGGAAACAAGTTTTGTTTGCAATTTTGAAGTTTGCTGTTTTTTTATAATCACTTCTCTAAAATTATGCTGCTCTCCTGTATCCCCTGCGGTATCTTCATCGTGCAATACAACCATTACTTAATCTAAAAACTGTCAGCATTATATTCGTTTGGTTACCAAAATTACTCCCTGGTCGATGAGTTGAATAAGCCATGTTGTATTTGTTTAAGCAAAAAAAAAGTACAGCAAAACAAAAAATACAGCTTTAAGTTGCTTTCTTCTGAACGTAGAATATTTTCAGAGGGATGAGCAGGAGTGTTGTCTACAATCAATAAACATTTACCTCTTCCGGCGGTATTCCCAATTTTTCTCTTGAAATTATCTCACTGCAGGTCCAAATTCTTAAAAAGAAACCAATTTTTGATCTTGTCCTTGCTGATTTTTCTTGAAGAATCCAATTTTTCATATTTTTTACGTTCAAACTTTTTTTACATTTGAAGGGATTTTTTGTCCGTTATATCCGAAGTCCGTTAAATAGAGGTCCGTTTTATGGAGGTTTTACTGTATATGTAAGGCTATACTAAACAAACATGTAGGAAAACCTAATGGTATAGGACTTCTGCAAATTCATCCAAACATAACTCTTAAGTTTAAGTTGGAGGGGAAAAAAAGAACCAAGGAGAATTTGGAAATTTAGTAAAATCAATAGATAGAGGATTTGTTGTAAGAATTTTCTAAGCGAATTATGAAGGTTCTAAGTGCAACAAAAGTGGTTGAAAAACGTTGAATAAAAACAGTCTTTTTTGCCCCCTTATTTTCTATTTATTGCTATTTTGCAGAAAGGCAGAAATTTTAAACCAGTAGTATACCAGTGACATTTTAAACCAGTAGTATATTATACAAAATTTAATTATCTTTTCCTACGACTGTATTTTCTGTATTTTCTTTTCCTACGACTTTGTTCCAAAATGAATCTTTTAAAGTTATAAGCAATGAAAGTAGAAAAAATCGATATTTTTTGAAATTTTTAAATATTTAAATTTTTTTATTAATGTTCCGGGCATATTTGAGATGGAGCATCAATTATAATTATTGAAGTTGTCACCTAACTTTATCCACAAAAATCCGAATGCAACCTCTCACATCTACCTCAAAGATGGCTTTACAACTTTACATTTACATGTTCTCCAAATCATGGTGGTACCTAACTCAGTTATAATGCAATAATACTCAGTTATACTGCACAAATGCAATTTTCTTATTTCACATCTGATTAATTTGAGAGATGACTGACCTTCATAGTAAAGATGGTGTTCAGCTGATTTGGTGAAATTTACAATATTATTTAGCTGGTAACATTTGAATTTTTGTCTTATTAAGTACACTGTGAATTAAATTTTTGGAGCACTTTTTATTAGACAAACATATTTCTTATGATAATTATTATCTATTAATAGGTATCTTGTTAGTTTCAAGGTATATGATAATAATAACACTTGAATAAAAATAATAACTACATTTTAGATATGTTAATAACATCATTAAGTATAAAATGTAATCTACCATAGATAAGAACATAATTCTATATTTAATTCACTTTACAAAGTTTTGTTATGTAATTACTATTTACAGTTGGTGTAATTCGTAAAATAGTTGTGTGCACATATACAGAGTGTCCCAAAAGTAGTGGAACGGTCGAATATTTCACGAACTAAACATCGGATTGAAAAACTGCAAAATACACGTTCAATCATTTTCAAAAATCTATCCAATGACACCAAACACCAACCCCCACTACACCCCTTGGAGGTGGGGTGGGGGGTAACTTTAAAATCTCAAATGGAAACCCCTAGTTTTTCTTGCAGATTTGGATTTGTTACGTAAAAGTAAGTAACTTTTATTCAAGACATTTTTTCGAATTGTGGATAGATGACGCTATAATTGGGAAAAACGATTTACCCTGATACCGTAGGTAAATTATAGAAACAGTCTAATATCTCGAGAAATACACTTCCAAATGAGAAACCAAAAAAAAGGTTTTTAATACTTTTCGAAAACCTATCGAATAACACTAAACATGACCCTCCAACCCACCCCCTGGAGGTGGGGTGGGGGGTAAATTTAAAATCTTAAATAGCAACCCCCACTTTTTATTACAGATTCGGATTCGTCATGAAAAATTAAGCAACATTTATTCGAAACATTTTTTAGAATTGTTGATAGATGGCGCTTTAATTGGAAAACTACGATTTATTAGCGCCATCTATCAGCAATTTTAAAAAATGTTTCAAATAAATGTTGTTTAATTTTTCATGACGAATTCGAATCTGCAATAAAAAGTGGGGGTTGCTATTTAAGATTTTAAATTTACCCCCCACCCCATCTCCACGGGGTGGGTTAGAGGGTCATGTTTGGTGTTTGTCAATAGGTTTTCGAAAAATATTAAAAACCTGTTTTTTGATTTCTCATTTGGAAGTGTATTTCTCGAGATATTAGACCGTTTCTATAATTTACCTATGGTATCAGGATCAATCGTTTTCTCCAATTGTAGCGCCATCTATCCACAGTTCGAAAAAATGTCTTGGATAAAAGTTGCCTACTTTTACGTATCATATCCAAATCTGCAAGAAAAACTAGGGGTTTCCATTTGAGATTTTAAAGTTACCCCCCACCCCACCTCCAGGGGGTGTAGTGGGGGTTGGTGTTTGGTGTCATTGGATAGATTTTTGAAAATGATTGAACACATATTTTTCAGTTTTTCGATCCGATGTTTAATTCGCGAAATATTCGACCGTTCCACTACTTTTGGGACACCCTATATATATAATCAGCAATTAAGTGATGTAAAAGTAGTTTCCTAGAATTATTTTTTACTGTAAAGAGTTGTTTAGCATCATCATCATCATCATCATCGTCATAAGTGGCTCGACAATCCGTTGTAGATCTTGAGCTGCTCGCAAAGAAGTCACCGCTCCGCTCGTTTCCTGGCAACGTCCCTACATCTGCTGACCTTAGAATCTGTAGATCTTCTTCCACATTATCAGTCCATCTTCTTCATGGGCGTCCTCTACTTCTTGTGCCCTCTAGTTTTGAAAACGTTAATCTCTTCCTGTATTTATGATCTGACATTCTAGCAATGTATCCAGCCCATCTAAGTGTCTGCACTGTAACCAATGTCGCAATATCTGGATCTGTAAAGAGTTGTTTATAAAAAATCAAAAAGATTTCTGTATAAAGTGAACAAGAAAGTCTGATTTTGTGTAAGTATATGATGGGCTTCATTAGAGGTAAAGTTCATCTATAGCCATTAAGTAATATAGCCAGTTTGTTACCTATGTAATGGTCATAGAGGTTCATTAAAGTAATTTACCAGTGGTTAATAAGATTTAATGGTATCATGTGAGTTACTCTTCACCTACTACTACTACTAAATGACACTTTTACATCGTGACAATTCACTGCTATCTTACATATCTGAGTTTGCTTCATTCAAATTGTATTAAAGTTTATAATAAAGGGTACCCCTCGTTAAGATAGGCAAAATGCCCTCACTCTCAGAATTCAATTTTTTTAATTTTTTTACGTTCTGTGCAATTAAAAAATGAGATAACGCGGATTTTTAGCTCGCCACCCCCCTTACCCCTCCCCCCACAGCCAAAAACGTAGATTTTTAGATTAAATTTTTTTTAGTTGGGTGGCAATTGATTTAAAAACTTCAAAAAATTCACACGTGTAGCTGAGGCTTTTACAAAATATGTCCATTTTTTATGGACCCTTAGGTCGAGTGTACATAACCTCAAAATTTTTTTTAACTTTCTTAAAACCTATAACTTTTTTTTGGAGGGGGCTGCAGGGCCAATTTTTTTTGCATTTTGTGTATTTTATCAAAAGCTATCTCTCTGATTTTTTTCAGATTTTTCCGTCAGGTGCGCCATCTTGAAAAATCCCGAAAACTGTTTTTTTTAAGGGGTTTTTAGGGATTTTCTCCATTTTATAGACTGCAACATAGATCAATTCAAGGTTTTGTTAATAGATTATGTATAATTTGAAATAAATGAGTATTTAAGGATTATCAAAAATTGGGCATAACACCTTTAAACCCCCCAAAAACCATGTTTTTTTAAGTTATGTAAGGGTTTTTGCGGGCTTAATGATCTTTTTTGAGATCGATACAGCCTGAATATTTTTTTTCATTTTTTTTACGTTATATGGGACTAAAAAATAAGACTAATCGCATTTTTAGCCCACCACCCCCTCCCCCTGACCCCACAAAAAACGTCAATTCTTCTATTTTTTTTTTTTTTTTTTTTTTTTGTTTAAAGTTGCAATTAATTTAAAATTTTTATGAGGCTTCTACAAAACATATCTATTTTTTATAGACCCGTGTAGGTCGAGTGTACAATACATATAACCTCAAAATTCCTTTTTTATTTTTTTAAAACGTATTTTTGACTTCCAATCGATATTTTTTTAAAACGTCCAATGATTATTGTACATCTCTCTCTCCCAGACGGCCGCTTCAATACATGCTTAGCGCTCATGACAAAAATTTCTTTAGGCTCTTGCAGGGGGGGCTTTAAACTTTGAGTTGGTCACTTTATGACTTTCATAATAATAATTTTTAATCGAGTTATTAAGCCTTGAAAATAGCCATTTTCGCGTTTTTCAAATTTAAGATTGCATGTAACTCGACAACAGTCAGTTTTATAGAAAAATCACAAGATACCTTTTTTGCTCAGCTTGATCCAGAGAATCTAAAACAAATTTGTCCGAAGTGAAAAAATTGATTTTTTGAATTCGTTTAAAAAAATGTTTAAAAATTTTCCTACCGCGGTACTGCCTGGCACCTTGTGGATTTGTTATAAGGACCTGTTTTTGAGTAAGTTTGCGCAAAAAAATTAATCGGAATAATTTACCTAACGGGACAAGCATACAGCGAGGACTATTTGCATTATGAGCCAAACGTAGATAGTTTGTAAAATACACAAAACACAAAAAAAATTAGCAGCCATCGCCAAAAAAAGTTATACGTACCTATTAAAAAACAAAAAAATGAGGTTATAATATGTACACTCGACCTTCGGGTCCATAAAAATAGATGTTCTCTAAAAGCCTCAGCTGTGCGTGTGAATTTTTTATAATTTATAATTTAATAATTGCTAACTATTCTAAATGCGAAATAAGCCACAATTTAACTAAAAAATGATTTTATTAACGTTTCGATGTCCGCCACGGACATCGTTGTCAAAATACAAAATATTAATAAATTAAACAAAAATGTTGCTTGGTAAAAAAATTTTCTAATAATTTAATTTAATCTGACTTATTTATATAGATCGTCCCGAACCATTTTTTCAGTGCGTCACAGGTTATCGAATTCTCTCTATCGCATTACAGATGGAAAATAAAATCATTTTTTAGTTAAATTGTGGCTTATTTCCCATTTAAAATAGTTAATTATAAAAATGCCACAAAGAAATAGCTTCAGAACAACATTTATAATTAAAGTGCAAACCAACTTAAAAAAAAATAAAATCGAAAAATTGACATTTTTGGCTGTGGGGGAGGGGGAGGGGGGAGAGGGAATAGGGGAAGTGGGCTAAAATTGCGTTGAGTCCTAACTTTTTAAAATCATATAGAACTTAAAAAATAAAAAAAAAATATTCAGGCTGTATCGACCTCAAAAAAAAATAATTAGACCCTCAAAAATCCTTACAAAACTTTAAACAAACATGGTTTTTGGGGGGTTTAAAAGTGTTTCGCCCAATTTTTGAATATCCTAATATACTCAGTTATTTCAAATTATACATAATCTATTAACAAAACCTTGAGTTGATCTATGTTGCAGTCTGTAAAATGGAGAAAATCCCAAAAAACCCCCTAAAAAACAGTTTTCCGGATTTTTCAAGATGGCGCACCTGACGGAAAAATCTGAAAAAAATCAGAGAGATAGCTTTTGATAAAATACACAAAATGCAAAAAAAATTGGCCCTGCAGCCCCCTCCAAAAAAAAGTTATAGGTTTTAAGAAAGTTAAAAAAAATTTTGAGGTTATGTACACTCGACCTAAGGGTCCATAAAAAATGGACCTGTTTTGTAAAAGCTTCAGCTACACGTGTGAATTTTTTGAAATTTTTAAATCAATTGCAACTCAACTAAATAAAATTAAATCTAAAAATCTACGTTTTTGGCTCTTGGGGGAGGGGTAAGGGGGGGTGGCGAGCTAAAAATCCTTGTTATCTCATTTTTTAATTGCACAGAACGTAAAAAAATTAAAAAAATTGAATTCTGAGAGTGAGGGCATTTTGCCTATCTTAACGGGGGGTACCCTTTAGATCCAGTTTAGAACTGTAGGAAAAATAAATGAATTTTTGAGTTTTGAATTTGATTTTTAAATTGGTTTTTTATTCTCTTGAATATTTTGATTTTTTTTGTGAGTTAGTATCCAAGCCCAAAAAAAACTTTTAACATATTTCTATATTCCATTCTTCTCTTCACATTTTGTAATGTTATAAAATACTTAATTGTCTATTAACGATATGTCTTTTCTTTTCAGAATATTTAACTGCAGCTATCTGTACCCTTGTATTTTAAAATATGGCAAACTTAACAGAATTAACCACCCTCCCGACAACTGTAACTGAATTACCAAAATTAACTAGCAACTCCTCACAAAATGCAACTATTGAAGAAGAAGCTTATGCAGCGTTGAGTTCATTTTGTGGATCTCCTTTTTGGGTAAGTCAGATTTTTTTATTTATAACACAACTCAAGTGATATTTTTACTAAGATTTTTGACTAAAAAATTGGACATTTTGATTTCCACTTCAGAAATCATTTTAAAAAAAAACAATAAAAATTGTGTTGAGCAGGTGTGTAACCGCTAAAATTGTTGGGCAATATAATAGAATATAAATATTATCTAGGTATTGATATCTATTTACGTAAAATATGTTGCATTGAACGTCTGGATTGAATCAAAAATTTTTTCCTTGAATTCAAGCTGCATGTTTTAACTGATTTGTTTATGGCGGTAAACCACCAATGTAACTTGTTATGATATACATCTTAATTTAGCAGACCGCAAATTATGCACACTGCATGGTTTGCTATTAATTTACCCACAAATTTTACAGAAAATAATCTATTTTTAGACATACATAGGATTAAAAAGAGAGTAATGACTTTGAAATGCAATATTAGTCCAGGAACCGAAGCTTTTCACCTCGCAATTTTTACAGAATGGATAGATTTGCTTGAAAATTTGAGAATAAGTAGTAAATAGTCCAAGGATCAAAATCTATATGATGCCGAAAGGCGCTTTTACCATGGGGGTGGTTGCCACCCTATCTCGGGGGTGGAAATTTTTTATTATATTTTGACCGAAAAAGTTGATAAAAACATTCATTCTAAGCAAAAAATGTTCTCTACATTTTTTGGATAAAATTAATAGTTTTCGATTTATTCGCTATCGAAAATGTTAGTTTTATATCGAAAAAATCAATGTTTTTCGATGGTATACTCATTTACGATTCACTCAATTTTTGTCGTAGAAAAAATTTTTTCAAACCATGTTCGTGAGAATTAAATATCCTACAATTTCATATTTAAACATTTTTTTGTATCTCTAATGCTAATCTTTCTATTTTGAAGGAAATGACATTTTTTACCAAACCACAAAAATTCGTTATTCGCTTTTAACTCCAGTTTTTTAAAACCTAATCATTCTAAGCTAGTCAAACTTCTAGAATCTATTAATACTAGTCCAGAAAGCTACTGCGCAACCGCTAGGAAAAATATCCTAATTCGGATTTTTTGCACAATCTTACTCAAAAAGGACTCCTTTTAACAAATTTGCATGTTGCCAGCACCAAAAGGTGGTCAAAAATTTTTTAAACGTTTTTTTTTTTGTTTTTTTCCTAAAATTATTTTTTTTGCATGAAAAAAAGTTTTTTTTAGGTTTTTTGGATCATTCCAAACAGAAAAGGTCTTTAGTGACTTTTCTCTAAAACTTAAATTTTTTGACATAGCGATTAAAAATTGAAAAATTGCGAAATTGGCCATTTTTAACCCTCAAAAACTATGTGAAAAACTAAAAATTTGAATGTTGCCAAGGTAGGTAGATATTCTTTAAACATCGATTGATGAAATCCCGAAGAGTTTTTTGCAATACAATATTCAAAACTCCTTTGTTTTTTAATTGCTAATCAAGCGTGCGTGACACTATTTTCCACCGACAGTATGGTGCAAATGAAAGGAATAAATTCGTTATTTCGTAAACCGGCGACTTTAAGGAAAAATCCCGAGACAGGTCGATTTTTATTTTTAAGTTAAGATATTGTGGCATATATGGTATACTAGTGACGTCATCCGTCTGGGCGTGATGATTGTTTTAAATGAGAATAGGGGTCGTGTGGTAGCTCATTTGAAAGTTCTTCAATTCTATATTCAGTAATGTAAACATTTACATAATTATTTATACATATATATATATATATATATATATATATATATATATATATATATATATATATATATATATATATATATATATAAAAAAACAAAAGATGTAGATCTTTGAAACACACTCAGTGATCAAAAGATCCACAGGTACTGGTTTGGACGACCACTCGTACGAAAACAAACAAATGAAATAGAGAATGCGGAAAAATCCCCTTACGGACAATTCACACATCCACTACTTCGGACTGGGAAAAATTTTTTGAATAGAATCGAAGATCCAAACACCAGCTCTTAGAAATGTGTTTCGCCCTCTTCAACCTCTATGGGCTCATCGGTGAAGATGAGAGGTTGAATATCTTCAGACACATTCCAATCAAAAAACAACATTCGAGACCTAGACATAGCAGGAACGTAAATCTACGCCCAACCTGACAATGCCATTCTCAAGTTTTAATTCCCTAATTACTTTAGAGTAAGTAAGATAATCTTTATGAAAAAACAAAAGATGTAGATCTTTGAAACACACTCAGTGATCAAAAGATCCACAGGTACTGGTTTGGACGACCACTCGTACGAAAACAAACAAATGAAATAGAGAATGCGGAAAAATCCCCTTACGGACAATTCACACATCCACTACTTCGGGCTGGGAAAAATTTTTTGAATAGAATCGAAGATCCAAATTATCTTACTTACTCTAAAGTAATTAGGGAATTAAAACTTGAGAATGGCATTGTCAGGTTGGGCGTAGATTTACGTTCCTGCTATGTCTAGGTCTCGAATGTTGTTTTTTGATTGGAATGTGTCTGAAGATATTCAACCTCTCATCTTCACCGATGAGCCCATAGAGGTTGAAGAGGGCGAAACACATTTCTAAGAGCTGGTGTTTGGATCTTCGATTCTATTCAAAAAATTTTTCCCAGCCCGAAGTAGTGGATGTGTGAATTGTCCGTAAGGGGATTTTTCCGCATTCTCTATTTCATTTGTTTGTTTTCGTACGAGTGGTCGTCCAAACCAGTACCTGTGGATCTTTTGATCACTGAATGTGTTTCAAAGATCTACATCTTTTGTTTTTTCATAAACATTATCTTACTTACTCTAAAGTAATTAGGGAATTAAAACTTGAGAATGGCATTGTCAGGTTGGGCGTAGATTTACGTTCCTGCTATGTCTAGGTCTCGAATGTTGTTTTTTGATTGGAATGTGTCTGAAGATATTCAACCTCTCATCTTCACCGATGAGCCCATAGAGGTTGAAGAGGGCGAAACACATTTCTAAGAGCTGGTGTTTGGATCTTCGATTCTATTCAAAAAATTTTTCCCAGCCCGAAGTAGTGGATGTGTGAATTGTCCGTAAGGGGATTTTTCCGCATTCTCTATTTCATTTGTTTATATATATATATATATATATATATATATATATATATATATGTGAAAAGAGAAAATAATTATTCTCTTGGTAGCCCGGCGAATAGCAAAATCAAGCTTTATAACAATAAAGCTATGAAAGGCGATGTAACGGAACCCTTTTTCCGACAATACATCATGCAAACACCGTTTGGGCTAACCAATTCGTCTCTTACTGGAGAATACAGTAAAATGATAAATAGATAATTGCATTTCAGTTAGATTCGAACCCCACCGGTGCCCCGACTAGTTTCGACTCATGTCAAGTCGTCATCAGGAGACACTAGGTAGGTGTTCGAAGATAACTGATTTGCCGCTATTCCTTGGTGAATTTATAAACTAAACCCACCAGAGTATACTTAGTATGACCTCTATATGTGAAAAGAGAAAATAATTATTCTCTTGGTAGCCCGGCGAATAGCAAAATCAAGCTTTATAACAATAAAGCTATGAAAGGCGATGTAACGGAACCCTTTTTCCGACAATACATCATGCAAACACCGTTTGGGCTAACCAATTCGTCTCTTACTGGAGAATACAGTAAAATGAAAAATAGATAATTGCATTTCAGTTAGATTCGAACCCCACCGGTGCCCCGACTAGTTTCGACTCATGTCAAGTCGTCATCAGGAGACACTAGGTAGGTGTTCGAAGATAACTGATTTGCCGCTATTCCTTGGTGAATTTATAAACTAAACCCACCAGAGTATACTTAGTATGACCTCTATATGTGAAAAGAGAAAATAATTATTCTCTTGGTAGCCCGGCGAATAGCAAAATCAAGCTTTATAACAATAAAGCTATGAAAGGCGATGTAACGGAACCCTTTTTCCGACAATACATCATGCAAACACCGTTTGGGCTAACCAATTCGTCTCTTACTAGAGAATACAGTAAAATGAAAAATAGATAATTGCATTTCAGTTAGATTCGAACCCCACCGGTGCCCCGACTAGTTTCGACTCATGTCAAGTCGTCATCAGGAGACACTAGGTAGGTGTTCGAAGATAACTGATTTGCCGCTATTCCTTGGTGAATTTATAAACTAAACCCACCAGAGTATACTTAGTATGACCTCTATATGTGAAAAGAGAAAATAATTATTCTCTTGGTAGCCCGGCGAATAGCAAAATCAAGCTTTATAACAATAAAGCTATGAAAGGCGATGTAACGGAACCCTTTTTCCGACAATACATCATGCAAACACCGTTTGGGCTAACCAATTCGTCTCTTACTGGAGAATACAGTAAAATGAAAAATAGATAATTGCATTTCAGTTAGATTCGAACCCCACCGGTGCCCCGACTAGTTTCGACTCATGTCAAGTCGTCATCAGGAGACACTAGGTAGGTGTTCGAAGATAACTGATTTGCCGCTATTCCTTGGTGAATTTATAAACTAAACCCACCAGAGTATACTTAGTATGACCTCTATATGTGAAAAGAGAAAATAATTATTCTCTTGGTAGCCCGGCGAATAGCAAAATCAAGCTTTATAACAATAAAGCTATGAAAAGCTATGAAAGGCGATGTAACGGAACCCTTTTTCCGACAATACATCATGCAAACACCGTTTGGGCTAACCAATTCGTCTCTTACTGGAGAATACAGTAAAATGAAAAATAGATAATTGCATTTCAGTTAGATTCGAACCCCACCGGTGCCCCGACTAGTTTCGACTTTATCGAAAGCTTTATTGTTATAAAGCTTGATTTTGCTATTCGCCGGGCTACCAAGAGAATAATTATTTTCTCTTTTCACATATAGAGGTCATACTAAGTATACTCTGGTGGGTTTAGTTTATAAATTCACCAAGGAATAGCGGCAAATCAGTTAGCTTCGAACACCTACCTAGTGTCTCGTGATGACGACTTGACATGAGTCGAAACTAGTCGGGGCACCGGTGGGGTTCGAATCTAACTGAAATGCAATTATCTATTTTTCATTTTACTGTATTCTCCAGTAAGAGACGAATTGGTTAGCCCAAACGGTGTTTGCATGATGTATTGTCGGAAAAAGGGTTCCGTTACATCGCCTTTCATAGCTTTATTGTTATAAAGCTTGATTTTGCTATTCGCCGGGCTACCAAGAGAATAATTATTTTCTCTTTTCACATATAGAGGTCATACTAAGTATACTCTGGTGGGTTTAGTTTATAAATTCACCAAGGAATAGCGGCAAATCAGTTATCTTCGAACACCTACCTAGTGTCTCCTGATGACGACTTGACATGAGTCGAAACTAGTCGGGGCACCGGTGGGGTTCGAATCTAACTGAAATGCAATTATCTATTTTTCACATATATATATATATATATATATTGTAGTTTCTACGTCAAAAGACGGTATAAATAATATATATATATATATATATATATATTTGAAAAACAAAAAAACAAAAGATGTAAATCTTTGAAACACACTCAGTGATCAAAAGATCTAAGTTATTGGTTTACCGACCAAACGTAACTAAATCAAACAATTGAAATAGAGAATGTGGAAAAATCCCCTTACGAACAATTCACACATCCACCATTTCAGGTTGGGAAAAATTTCTTGAATAGAATCAAAGATCCAAACACCTGTTCTTAGAAATATTTTTTGATGGAATGTGTCTAAAGATATTCAACCTCTCATCTTTATTGATAAGCCCAGAGAGGTTGAAGAGGGCGAAACACATTTCTAAGAACAGGTGTTTGGATCTTTGATTCTATTCAAGAAATTTTTCCCAACCTGAAATGGTGGATGTGTGAATTGTTCGTAAGGGGATTTTTCCACATTCTCTATTTCAATTGTTTGATATATATATATATATATATATATATATATATATATATATATATATATATATATATATATATATATATATATATATATATATATATATATATATATATATATATATATATATATATATTATTTATACCGTCTTTTGACGTAGAAACTACAATATATAGCATTTGACGAAGAAGAGCTAACATATTACTATTACTATTGGTTTTAGAAAATAAAAAAACGGTTTTGTTTATTTTTTCAAAAGGTACATTTTTGTTAAGTGAAGTTGTTTTGATAAAACGAAAACTTTTGGAGTTATTAGCAGAAAACTTATTAAAAACTTTTTTTTTTCGATATAAAACTAACACTTTCGATAGCGAATAAATCGAAAACTATTAATTTTATCAAAAAAATGTATAGAACGTTTTTTGCTTAGAATGAATGTTTTTGCCAACTTTTGCGATCAAAATATAATAAAAAAGTTCCACCCCCGAGATGGGGTGGCAACCACCCCCATGGTAAAAGCACCTTTCGGCATCATATAGATTTTGATCCTTGGACTATCCACTACTTATTCTCAAATGTTCAAGCAAATCGATCCATTCTGTAAAAATTGCGAGGTTTTGTCCTATTTTAAGCTTCATTACTTGGACTATATATGTATTATATCGCAGAAGGGTTGTTATACCTCGTTTCTTAATTTTTGTCAGCATGATTAGATTTATCTAACGAGAACATTTTCTCTTATTTGTCCAGTCGTCAGGACGAAAATGCCTCTGATGCTATAAAAATCATACAAACAAGCTGACTTTTGCTGAAAATGTCAATTTTGTAATCCCAAAAAAGATGCAAAAAGTTTGATTTTTATGTAGAATGAACCCTTCTCTCAGAAACAACTCTTAAAGCGACCGACGATTTTGAGTGTGTGATATGCGCACAAAATCAATATTTTAAATAAAATTTGCATCAATTCTAGGGTAAAAACTCGATATCATTTGATCAGAATGTCTTATCGACAAAAAACAAAATCTGTTTTAAAGATGAAGAGTGTTGCATTTTTTGCGTTTTGCCGAAAATGAAATCAGTTTCTATAAAGCTGTTAAATAAATAAACGTTGCACGATTTTTGTCATTTTTTACCATCTTCATGAGATCAATAAATTGATCCCTTCCATTGTCAAGTCGCTATAGAATTTTGATTTTTAGAGCCTAATCTTCAAAATATATAACGCGAAATTTTGATTTTGAGTTTTGGTAACAAATATGGGGCATTTGAATTATGTCTGAAAAACGCTGAATTTAAACTTTCACATTACAAACCTTAATATGAAGATATTAAGAGCACAATATAAGAGATGCAGTTCTACAAGTCATCACTAACCTCCATTAGAGACGGCGCCTAAAGAAGTGTGTCTTCAAATTATCATTCTTGCAATCTATTATTCATATTTAAAGTAAAGAGAAAATGCAAAAAATGTCTATTACCTTTATAAAACTGCTGCTATAAATATTTTTCACTGACACAAACTGCTCGTACTCCCCTAATGCCGATTGAACTACACATATTATATTGATGTATACACAATTAATGAACTAATATTGATCACACAACATTTTACAACTCTTTACTTTAATTATTGACTTCGTTATCAGTCGCAAATGGTTTATCACTTCTATATCCACTTGTCAGGATATTTGTTAGGGATAAAACACACCATCTTCCCTATTTTCGTCATTTTAGCAGCACATATCCTACCTAGAGTCCTGTATGGTGATTAGTCTGTTGGTGTAATCTGTATTTGTTGTGCAATGTCGTATTTTTTAGCCTTTTCTTTCCTAATGGGAATCGTAAGTATTGCAATGATCTTCTAATAAGGTAATAAAACAATTTAAATTTTGCGCCAGGAAGATAGGCAATAAGAGTCGTGCTAATGATTCTCGAGAAATATTGTTATATGTCTATATTAACATTATGTATAGGGGTCATTCCATTTCAAATCACTCAATTTTGGAGCAAAAAAAATTTTGGACCTCCGATTTGTCTGAAAATTGGTATATAGCTTCTGCGGGACGTAAAAATAAGAAATTTAAGGTCAAAAAATCTTCTTTTTTTTTCTCAAAATGTTATTTTATGCGATTTTACAGTGATTTGGTGTTTATTTATACAAATTTGCATTTTCTATCGTAAAGTATCAATGGAAAACATAATATTTTAATAGAAGGGACTCAAAAATGTCATTATATGGCATTATAACAAGTTACTTTGATTCAAAACAAGCTTTTGATCAAATTTAATAGTGTAGAAAACGTTAAAATACCGTTTTTTACATTTTTCTCCATTCCCAAAATACATCATAATCGATTTGGCTGAAAATTTTCCCACAGATAGACAAAACATAGGACTTTAAGTGGTGAGAAGGATTTGAATTATATTACAATACCAAAAAAGTTACATGCAATATTATAGTCAAAAATATAGGCGTCTACTGTAAGTACAATTAACTCGATTATTTCATTCATAGGAGATTCTGACCAATAGAAAGCTACAGACATGCAAATTAAGGTGATAATTTTTGATAATCTCCCGTCGTTAAGCATATTACGTCAGATGCCCTTCGTTGCTACGAAAAAATACATTCAGTGACATTAATGACAAATGTTTTAAAAATTATAAAAGTGATTACTTTCAACCGTCAAATACATATTTATAACAACTGTGTGTTTAATTTCATTAATTGGTACTTACATATATAAATTACAATAAAATTTTTGTTTTGAACAGTTTTATTCATGAAATAATCGCAACAAATTGCACTCGAACTCTAAAATTAATATAGAATTTTTGCCCTCGTGACACTTTGACATAATTTCACTCGCCTTCGGTTCGTGAAATTAAAACTGCCAAAGTGACACTCGGGAAAAATTCAATAATTTTAGAGCTCTTGTGCAATTACTACTGAAAATATCGACCTTACGACAAAAATTGTTAAAAAGAAATTGTAATAATTTTAAATACGATTTATTTGGAACAATTTCAGTTCCTACCATTTTTGTCGAAAAGTTAAAAATGGCGGAGATATTGAGCAAAACAGGTTCTCCTTTAAAATAAAGATGGCGGCTAACGTAACGGAGGAATTAATTCGTGATTTTAAATTTAGGCTACTATTGACTCCTCTAAAGATCAGAAAAATAAAATTTTGGGCAGCTCGGCATTTAATTTCAAATGCTATCCCGACTGGACTAATATATACTTTGGAGTCTGATATTACTGCATGTAACTTTTTTGGTATTGTAATATAATTTAAATCCTTCTAACCACTTAAAGTCCTATCTTTTGGCTATCTGTGGGCAAATTTTCAGCCAAATCGATGATGATGTATTTTGGGAATGGAGGAAAATGTAAAAAACGGTATTTTAACGTTTTTTACACTATAAAATTTGATAAAAAACTTGTTTTGATTCAAAATAACTTATTATAATGCCATATAATGACATTTTTGAGTCCTTTCTATTAAAATGTTATGTTTTTCATTGATACTTTACGACAGAAAATGCAAATTTGTTTAAATAAACACCAAATCACTGTAAAATCGCATAAAATAATATTTTGAGAAAAAAAGAAGAAGATTTTTTGACCTTAAATATCTTATTTTTACGTCCCGCAGAAGCTATATACCAATTTTCAGACAAATCGGAGATCCAAAATTTTTTGCCTGAGTGATTTGACATGGAATGTACCATAGTATTTTTAGTATTAAGGGCGTAGGCGCAAAATTTCACGCCAATGTGTTTTAAATGCATTCATTTTTTTCCAATCCTGAGAAAACTGATAAATATTTTTGAAAAATTTAAACGCAGAATAAGAAATTACATTATTACCGAGGGCCGAAAGTCCCTGAAAACTTCTATAATGTTTATTTTAATAAGAGTCAGGCGTGAAAAACTAAGAGAAAATAATGTAGTGTGATTTTTAATTTCCAATATCTCATTTAAAAGAAACTTTTTGTTAATTCTAAGGGACTTTCGGCTCTACGTAATGATGTAATCTTTCATTCTGCGTTTAAGTTTTTCAAAAATATTTATTAGTTTTTTCAGAATTCGAAAAAAATAAATGCATTGGTCCGAGGTTTTGCGCCTACGCTCATAAACCAGATTATTAAATTTGATGCAAATTACAATACCATCATCAAGGCTTTTCACTCCAGATGGAATGTTGCCGCTCTTACTTAGAGCTCTCTGATTCGCTTATTGCTGTGAATCACTCCTCATTCTTCTCGTGTATTATCAAAATTTGTTTAAAATTTCCCTTCGCTAATTTCATATGTGTATAGTTCTCTCCAGTTTTTCACTTTCAGGGTTTTCATGTCTGTCATTACCCTATCCTTCCATCTCTCTCTGGATCTTCCTCTTCGTCTTTCAGTTTCTGGTTTACAGCTGGTATCACAGTCATTTCAGTCTCTACGCTTTAATAAATCTAACTATATCTTCTCTCTTCATTATGTCTCTTAGTTCACGGTTTATTCCTCTCATTTTTCCGTTTTGCATTCTTATGAAGATGTACACAATACAAACATTGCAACAAAAAAAATGTAAAAAATACTCGGTGAAGAAATTGATTTTATAAAAAGTAAGATTTTGTTACTCATCAACACACTGAATACCAAGTCCATTGAAATAGTGAGTAAATTTAAATATCTGGGAACGAACGTGGCTTTTTGAAGAATGGACATCGGGCAGGGAAGTAAAATGTCGCATTGTACTCCAGGGTAATAAGCTAGAAATAGACCATGTTCGGGACACTCAAAGATCCAGGTAGCTGACTACTTTTTTAGTTATTGTAGACCTATAGGATGAAAAACTACCTGTTTCCTGCCTAGAGTTCGCGTCCGTTTTTTAATTATTAACAATTTAGTGCAAAAATCGCGTTTTTTTTTTCGATTTTTTCGATTCAAAAGCTAAATAGTTGATATAAAATTACAAAATTTAATTTTTTAGAACATTAAAAAACCTTCAAAATGCCGATTTTTGAAAGTTAAAAAGTTAATTTTTTGCTACGCAAACTGCAAAATAAGTGAAGATTGTTATTTATTAATAACTTTTACTAAAACTGCCTTAGAACTTTAGTGTTTCACCCAAAAGTTGGATATTGGGGTACTTAACAAACCCTCAAAATTTGAGACCGATCCATTAATTAGTTTAAGAGTTATTCTAATTGTTTATCCCAGAGACCTTTATTTTTCAATAACATAAGACAGAAAATAATGAAGATAGGGCAATTCTGCATATGCCAAATGAAAGTAGAAAACTGATACTATCAAAATGTACTAAAAAACGATAAAAAAAATTATCTAATATAGTCAAAAATCCTAATGCCAAATTTGTGAAATTTTGTAGTTTAAAAACATTTAGAATAACTTTAAAAATATTGTCCGTATAAAAAGTCATTTTACATATTAGAAAAACTGGTATTTTACACTAATTTTTAAAAATGTAGTTTAATTGGTGACTAGTCGTGGTAAGTGAAGGGGGAGCTGGGAGCCGACAAATGCACGAGTTCAAAAACTATAAAAAGCAACTTAAAACTACTATCATTTTCTATATCTCGGGATCTACTGAATATATTTTGATCGATCTTTTTTTAATTTCTATGTAATTTTTCTTTACATTACAAATATGCAATTTGTCTAGACATTTATTAATTAATAAACAGTCTAATTTGTTTAAACAATTTTTGAAAAAATAATTTTATCCCAAAAATCCATGATTTTAATCATACTTAATCATAATTAATCATATTTTAATCATAATTAATCATAGAAAAAGTTAAGGTATACTGTAATAAATAAATTATCTTCAATAAATAATTATCTGATAAAAATCATTTATTTATTAAAGTGTACTTTAACTTATTCTGTGATCATTAATGATACTATGATTAAAAAAATAGATTTTTGTAAAAAAAAAAATTTTCAAGAATTGTTTAAACAAATTAGACTGTTTATTAATTAATAAATTTATAAACAAATTGGATATTTGTAATGAACGTAAAAATTACATACCAATTAAAAAAAGAAAGATCAAAATCCATTAAGTTGATCCGGAGATACAGCAAATTATATTCGTTTGAAATTGCTTTTTCGGTATTTTAACTCACTGGATTTGTAGATTCCCCCTAGTAATCGTTTGCACTACATTTTTGAAAAATTGTAGAGGGTGCTGTGAAGGTATAATATTTGTGCAAATTTTTTAAGAAAAAATACAAATCCCATTCTTTAAAATGGCATTAATGAGATTCCTTAATTATTATAAACAAATTAGCTGTGAATTAAAAAAAAAACATATGGCTAACTTTGTCCCAACTGAGCCCAGGATAAATTTTTTATTTGAAAACACTATCTTTTCGAATATATAAAAATATGGTTTCTACGGACAACATTTTTAAAGTTATTCTAAATGTTTATAAACTACAGAATTTTATAAATTTGGCATTAGGATTTTTGACTACGTTAATTATTTTTTTTATCTGTTTTTAATACATTTTGATACTATCACTCTTCTACTTTCACTTGGCATACTCAGAATTACACTATCTTGATTATTTTCTGTCTTATCTTATTGCAAAATAAAGGTCTCTGGGATAAACAAATAGAATAACTCTTAAACTAATTAATGGATCGGTCGCAAATTTTGAGGGTTTGTTAAGTACCCCAATGTCCAACTTTGGGTGAAACACTAAAGTTCTAAGGTAGTTTTAGTTAAAGTTATTAACAAATAACGATTTTTACTTATTTTGCAGTTTGCGTAGCAACAAATTAACTTTTTAACTTTAAAAAATCGGCATTTTGTTGAAGGTTTTTCAATGTTCTAAAAAACTGAATTTTGTAATTTTATGTCAACTATTTAGTTTTTGAATGGAGTGCAAAAAATCGAAAAAATCGCGATTTTTGCACTAAATTGTTAATAATTAAAAAACGGACGCGAACTCTAAGCAGGAAACAGGTAGGTTTTCTTCCTATAGGTCTACAATAACTAAAAAAGTAATCAGCTACCTGGATCTTTGAATGTCCCGAGAAAATCCTTATTACCGTGGACTATACCTTGGTCGTTGTTTTCTGTTACTCAGTCACATTATGCGAAACGAAAAATACCAGTTCCTTCAACTTATCGAGGTTAAAATTGAAGGCGAAAGAGGAATAGGACGCAAGAAAAGGTCCTGTCTCCGAAACATAAGGCAATGGACAGGGATTAACGACATACAATATTTAATATTTGATACACATTGCAAGAAAAAGAGCGTTAATGGAAAATGTGATCGCTAACATCCATTAGTTGATTTGCATCAGAAGAATAAGAACAACACAGATAAAAATTTAAAAATGTCCAATGTTTCTCCCGTCACAGAAAAAATATCATTACAGGGAGTGAGTTGCCATACTCAACACCCATAACAATTTTGAAAAATTGCAACACCGCACCGGTTGCAATATCTTAAATGCATGCACCAGCATTCTCAAATTTATGCACCAACATCCGTACATACTAAATCGATAAAGAATGTGTTGTTTGTGCAATCAATTTTCCGGAATTCGGACAAACAACGTCAAAACCTTGGAAGCTAAAATTCCGTTAAGATAAAAATAAGGCTAAAATAAGACAGTATTGATCAAAGTATTTTTAAGCTAAAAACAGCAGGATACTGGAATGTTACTGCCGTAAAAACACCCAAAGTTTATTAATTCTGCGATGAAAAATACACGATGTAATTATAGTATTCAATTCATTGAAATACTTTTATTTAAGTATAAATAGATAGCAATAATACACTGAAAACTGTTGTTTTCAAAACTGTTACAAAATTTATTATAAATTAATGTCACTGCAGCTGTTTCGACAGAGTGCCTACTACATACAATCAACTATTTTAAATGGGAAATAAGCCACAATTTTACTAAAAAATGATTTTATTAACGTTTCGACGTCCAAATCGGATGCCGTTGTCAAAATACAAAATTAAACAAAAATGTTGTTGCTTAGTAAAAAATTCTTTTAATAATTTATTTAATCTGACTCATTTATATCGGAATTGCCGAGTAATTGTTTATCAATAATTAAATATATAATATTATTATATTATAATATAAATTAAATATAATAGATTATAATTCCAGAAGCCGATGGAAATTAAATAAAGAGTTTAGCAACAAGTTAATTGTTAATTAAAATTTTACGGTCGCTATAATAACCACAATAATTATAATATATAAGAATAGCTATGATTTTTGTATAAAAAGACACTGTACCAAGGGCACCCATATAAAAATTTTTAGGGGGGGCAAACGTGAAGATGTTGCACATTACATTTTGTATATTTCGGATGACAATATATACAGTAGACTCTCTCTATAACGAACACGGATATAACGAGGTTTCGCTTATAACGAGGTACATTAGGTGTCCCATGAAATCCCTATTGAACTATAACGCTCTATAACGAGGCATATTTGGTTATAACGAGGAAAATTTAAATCGAAGAATACTTGTCTTTACCTGTTTTTAGCGTTGTAATGGTCATAAATAAATAAATGCCCCAACTACCTGTACATAGAAATGCCCAACGTCTGTCTTATTATCGAGGCCAGTGCTATAATAAACTCGGCCACCTGTAATAAACATCTGCCTGTTTATCGACCGATATTGAATACTATAGGAAATTTACAATCTATGGCGGCGAAGTCTCAAGGCCGCGTCTCACCATCAAATAATTTGATCAAACAGTTTGAGCAAACTTGACGTACTTGAGGAAGTACGTCAAAGTGACGTCACAATTGCAGTTTTTTTGAAATTCTAAAAATCCATTCTAAAAATTATTATCCACAATGAACACTCAGGATGTGACGTCACTAACTGTCACTTTCAGTTTGCTCAAACCAGTTTGATCAAATTATTTGATCGTGGGACGCGGCCTTCATTGTTCACTGTTCAGGTTGACCATCGACACATAATAAACTACGTAAGAGGCATCAAAAAATTTCATTATTATTATTGTTTGATATAACGAGATCCGCTTATAACGAGATAATTAATTCACCATTTCAGTTCTCGTTATAGAGGGAGTCTACTGTAGTTTAAACCACCTAAAAAACCTAGTTTGAACCCTGTTGTGAGGAATTATTCATACATTTAAACACTAGACCAAGTTTTTAAATGGAAATGTCATGGGTAGGTACCACAAAAGTTGGGCCTCTCTTTAAAACCCGTTTGAAAAGAATACAATGCTTGCAAAGCCTTCCCTTCAACTTTGGCGAGCAGACTAACCATGAGTATGTGTCGAACCAAGTTTTTACTTTAAAATCTTAAAAAGGAGCCCCCTTTATTTTTGCAGATATAGAATCCTTATGAAAAATAAGGCACACATATTCCAAACATTTTTAGAATTGTTGATAGATGGCGCAAATAAATCGCATTTTTCGAATATAGCGCCATCCGTCAAGTCAACAATTCTAAAAAAGTTCGAATAAATGTTACTTATTTTTTGAGGAGGAAACTCAATCTGAAAGAAAAAACGGGGGTTCCTATTTAAGATTTTAAAGTTAACTTTCACCCCACCTCCGGAGTGTGGAATGAAAAATCCTGTTTGGTGTCATTCTATAGACTTTTGAAAAATATTAAACACGTGTTTTAGTTTTTATTTGGAAGTATATTTCTCGAGATATTAGACCGTTTCTATAATTTTGCTGTGGTATCACGATATACCGTTTTTTCCGATTATAGCGCTATCTATCCACAATTCGCAAAATGGCTCGAATAAAATTTGCTTAATTTTACAAGGAAAATCCAAATCTGCAACAAAAATTAGGGGTTCCATTTAAGATTTTAAAGTTACCCCCCGCTCCACACCCAGGGGTTGAAGTGGTGGACTAGTTTAGTGTCATCGCATAGATTTTTGAAAATTATTGAACATGTATTTTTCAGTTTTTCGATCCGATGTTCATTTCTCGAATTATTCGGCCTTTCCGCTACTTTTGGGACACCCTGTATATAACACTCATTCATCATGAAAGATCGCCTGTTTTTCATTTAAATAAAATTGTTCTGTTCATCATAATGAACACTTTAAAAATAATCTACTTACTAAAAAAATACTTTTGCAAACTAAAATTTGACTACGCTCAATAAATTTTAAAAATTATTTTTCAGTATGAATTTTTTCAAAATATAAAATATAATTACTATTTTATACCAGTTGTTAAAGACAAATGGCTCATTAGTGATTATCGATCAGAGATCGGATTTCTTGCTGATATGGTTTTTTTTGCAGTATTATAAATGATTCATTTAATTTGTAATTTTGGGTGTCAATTACAGTGTATATGTTTCCCACGCCTCTAATCTCTTTCAATGTTTTCGTTAGTAGCATACCGTGATTGTGGGAAATGTGTATTATGCACATTCCATACAGACCACTGTCGCAGACACAAAGATTTTCTGTTAAACTATTAATAACTACCCAATATGTGAATTTTTTTTATTAATAAATATGTTGTTTCCAATTTATCTCTTAAAATTATCCAATATTGTTTTGACAAAAATACGTTTATGTAATATAAATTTAATTTTTTTCTTTCCCGAAAAGCTAGGGGGGGGGCCACGGCCCCGTGCGTATGGGCGCCTATGCTGACTGTACCGATCTAATGTACTTTACAGAATTGAAATTGGACTATTTAAGCGGCCTCAGCAATATTTTAAAATTATAAACAATTTTTTGGCTTATAAACAAATAGAATATCTCGGAAAATATTATATTAAATTAAATTAAATCATGAAAACGGTATTGGAAAAAAAGCGGCAGGACGCTTCTTTTAAAAGAAAAAACATTTAATTGTGATGAGTGGTTCCTGGGATACAACCGGTCAAAGTTCACCGGCATTTACGGCAAAGATATAAACAATAGGATCATAATTTACGAACCATCACGTTTTTATTTTTGTCCTCTTTCTCCACATCAATTTTCATATCTTTAAAATACTCATAACATATATTATTATAATAAAAACTATCGATATTACGAGTGAAAATTGCCAAAAATAGCAAAATTCCAATCAAGAATTAGGTTGGAGAAAATATAATCTCAAAGTTCAAAATCGGTATACGTTAAAAAAAATGCATATTCTCGGCTTCTAATGGAGCCATTTTCTTCATTCTTTTTTTGTTCCCAAGTAACTCGAGTAGAGCCATCTAGGTAACGCATTATTAAATGTCAAACTTGCTTTTGTTTTGTTATAGTAGATTAATTTATTTATAAGAAAAGAAAACTACATATTTTTCCAGTTGTAGACTTTTTTTAGATAAACTTACTACATGTGTACCTTTTAACGTTAAAAACACAAATATTCTCATTTGAAAGCTGTATAATTATTTAAACAATCTTTATTTAAAAAAATTAAAAATTTTTGTTATAATAAATAAATTAATTTATTATAACAGAACAAAAGCAATTTTGACATTTAATAATGCGTTAGTTAGATGGCTCTACTCGAGTTACTTGGGAGCAAAAAAAGAATGAAGAAAATTGCTCCATGGGAAGCCGAGAAAATGCATTTTTTTAACGTATACCGATTTTGAACTTTGAGATTACATTTTCTCCAACCTAATAATTTTTGGCAATTTTCACTCGTACTATCGATAGTTTTTATTAGAATAATATATGTTATGAGTATTTTAAAGAGATCAAAATTAGTGTGAAGAAAGAGGACAACAATAAAAAGGTGATGTTTCGAAAATTATGATCCTATTGTTTATATCTTTGCCGTAAATGCCGGTCAACTTTGATCGGTTGTGTCTCAGGAACCACTCATCACAATTAAACGTTATTTCTCCAATACCGTTTTCATGATTTGATTTAATTTAATTTAATATTTCTCGAGATATTTTATTTGTGTATAAGTCAAAAATTGTTTATAATTTTAAAATATTCCTGAGGCCGCTTAAATGGTCTAATTTCAATTCCTTAAAGTGCATTAGACAGGTACAGTGTCTTTTTATACAAAAATCATAGTTATTCTTATGTATCATAATTATTGTGGTTATTATAACGACCGTAAAATTTTAATTAACAATTCAATTGTTGCTAAACTGTTTATTCAATTTCCATCGGCTTCTGGAATTATAATCTATACGAAAAGAGATTTTATGTTACAAAGTTATTTAATTATTGATAAAAAATTACTTATCTAAAATTTTAGTTGAAAATTAAAGATTTTGTTGGAAAAACCCGCATTTTCCGGGGAAAATTTTCGTCGAAGTAAATCGGAAAAACACGTCTCTATGCAGAATTTAATTACGGTGAATTTTTAGTTGGGTGTTTTTGGTGTAAAGTTAAAATCTTTGGAATTATAGAGAAAAAATTGAAAATAACACGATTTTCGGGCGCCATTTTGTTTATAAGAAAAAGTAGCACACTATCTGAGGTCTTTGCATACCTACATGATTAATATATACAATCATAAGATTCGATTCCAGCAATAAAATTGCTGGTAAATAACTTTTCCCAAAAATGGCCTATTCTGCTATAATCTGCCCAGACTAGTGTATTTTATAAGTTTTGTAAATATCCTAATGAAATATGTAATAAATTAATATGTATTTTTATAATTTATTTGTATATTCCTTAACATTTCTGTTTTTTTCTTTCCAGGACACAAACCTAACATGGAACACAAACGACCCAGAGTTCACACCGTGTTTCGAGAAAACTGTACTAGTATGGATACCGTGTATTTTTCTATGGGTCTTCGCCGGCCTAGAAGTATTTTACATATTCAACAGCAAACGACGCAATATACCATGGAACTGGTTAAATTTATCAAAATTAGCAATAACAGCCACTCTAATAGTTTTAACAATTAGTGATATAGTAAACTCATTCAAAACGGCAGGTAACAGAGGCAGCGAAGTGAATGATGTGGATATTTACTCGCCGTTGATCAAAATACTAACATTTGTAAGTATTTACATATACATTGTGTTTGTCTCTTTGATTTTTTTATCATATTTCATTATAACAACAAAATCTCGTTATTTATTAGTAATGTTGTAATGTTAAATTGAGCCTGAATTGGAAGAATGTATTTTGTGGGGGCGTCTGTCTTCGTTTCCACTGGAGCACTGGGTAATTAAAATCCGGCTCGAAGGACCAGATGTTTTTAGGGCGTAGTAATGAAGTCTGATATAATCACTACACACTTGTACAACGACTTCGCTGTTAGCTTCCTACCAGTCATTGACCTATCTTTTTCACCTCAAGCTCTTCACATTGACCTCAAGCTCTTCCAGTACTCTACTCTTAAACACTCTTGCCATATCCTTATCCTTTAACTTTCATCACATTTTTATTTTTTTATTTATTTTTCACGTTTTTCACCTATTTTTGTATTTTTATCTATTTCATCTGTATTTAATCAGTAATGTATTCACATCTTATCTTTTTATACATCATACTTCGCGACATGACCATAAATGTTTCATTAATTTATTTTAAAATCGAAATTCAGACGAGAATTTTTGCTACAATCATTGTATCTTACTTTCTAGACATCCCCCGTAAGTATTTGAGTTCGTCAAAGTGTGCCTATTATTGTTGGCCCAGATTTTAGTTACAAAAAATTATTCGTAACTATAGTTTCTTAGTGATTGACTAATACACATTAAAAAATATTTTACATCATATCATTTAATGATCTATAATTAAGGACAACAAAGTTATCACTCAATGAGTATTGGAAACCATAAAAAGTGCTTGTTCATTTAGGTTAATAAATAACATGATTATAAACTTAATTTATCGATCATATTACATACTATTAATTTGTAGTTACTTTAAGGCCAGTTTTCCTGCTACGTTTTATTGTACGTTTTGTGGGACAGGACAAATCATATCCAAGAAATCGTGGCGTGTAAGCATAGGGGAGTGCAATTAGAACGAAAACATGCATTGTTTCGGAAAAATTCAAACAAGCTTATATTTTTCTAAAAACTTTTTTGTTAGTTTATATACATGTTAAAGTAAAAAGTTCTACTCGCAGATTTGGCCGCTAATTGTTTATTAATTGTTTAAACAATAACAATTGTTTTGTATAAATAATTTTAAAAATATCGTTAAATTCATCATTTTACTTTGATCAAATATGTTTCTATTTTGTTTTTGATTATGCTGAATCCGAATATGGCATTGCAATTTGAAAATTTCTATACAGAAGCTCTTATACAGTGTGTCTGCGTAGCTAGGAACCACATGAAAAACTTTTTTATTATCAATTTTACGAAAAAAAGTTATTCTTAATAAATTATCAAATTTTATCAATTTTATACGAGTTATGTCAAAAATATGAATTTCGTTAAAGAGTAAAGTACCTTTATATTCCAGAATATCAAAAAATGCTACATATTATGAAAAGTTGTTTGAAATTAGAAACTATGTCTAAATATACAATTACATCATTCTAATCGAAAAAAAAAATTCAATTTTTTCTCAAATTAGGGATACTCATCATCATTTTATTACAATTATGATAACAATTTTATTATCACTTTTACGAAAAAAAATTATTCTTCATAAAATGCTCTCCCTGGTATAAAATCTAAGGTACAACCATCAGATATCAAACTTTTTTAATTTTATACGAGGTATGTAAAAAATATGAATTTGAGTGAAGGGCCTTTATTATTCACAATATTTGAATTAGAAGGATGTAATTGAACACTAAAACAATTTTTTTAATTCCAAACAACTTTTCTTAATAACAGTTTTCGATATTGTGAAATATCGAATTGTGTACTTTACTCTTGAGTGAAATTCATATTTTTTGACATACCTCGTATAACATTAATTAAATTTGATATTTGATGATTGCATCTTAGATTATATACGATGTAGAGTATTTTATAAAGAATAACTTTTTTTCGTAAAACTGATAATAAAAAAGTTATCAATAGGTTCCAAGTTACGCAGACATACTGTATAAGAGCTAAAAATATTTTTTGCTGAACATTTATTATTGTTAAAGCTCATTATTAAATGTATTTTAGATAAGTTTTACAGAAAAAAGTTTTGATCACTTTATATAAACATTTTTTTTTAGCTGGTAATTTTCGGTTTTTGTATTACATTTTTGTTATCTTTCTTAATTTTCTTAAAAAGAAATAGTTTATTTTATGTCTTAAGTAAAATAATTTAGTGCATTTTAAAGATTACATCCTAAACTTTAAAAAAGCACTTATAAAACTGTAATAGATCTGTATCAAACTTGAGTAATACCGTCTTAAATTGGCGGTAATTATATAAAACTACGAAGATTTCAAAAAGTACATTTTTTGAGACGTCATATAATTTGAATTAAATTTTTGAGATTTTTTTTTGAATGAAACATCATTTAGTAAGATGCTTGAAAGGTAAGTTGTGCAAAATTGAGAGTTTTATAAGAAAAATTGTATTAGTTACACATTTTTAAATCATTTTTAAACAAAATTCATGTAAGACTCACTTTTCGCCCACACCGTACTTATAAGATAGCTTAATTATTCTTCTTTCATGTTCAATTTATAAAATTTCATTTGATCCATTAGTTAAAGAATTACATTAAAATAACTCAACCGTGCACTTCGCCGTACGTTAGTTTACAGTGCGCCAATGTTTGTGAGAAGGGTGACTTTAGCGTTATAAATAAAAAATTATAGAAGATACAGATTTAATTTTAGAAAATTCTTTATATAAGGTTTTTTTTTTGTAAAAGTTTCTGAATTATCCAATGGTCAGGTCAGTTTATTTCTAAAATTTATATTTTCGGAGTTATTTAAAAAAACATCTAATTTCGTAGTTCATTTGTTTAATAATAAATGAAGCACCCACCACTCTTCTCGAGTAGAACTTTTTGATATGTTGTTTATTAAACATTTCTTAATGAAATTACAAAAAGTTCTATCCTGTTTGATTTTTTTCGAAGTGAAAATCTATATGCACACCCCTAGCAGCAAAACTTACGTCTTGTCGAATCGAAATGAAATCACAAGATCTGATTGAAGAACTGATCCAAGAAGCATCATTTTGCGAGAACTGATAAGACAAAACAAAACATGTAGACTATAAAGGTACTTTTAGACGGTCAGATCAGTTCAGTCCGTGAAGTTCAACTCCGTTCAGTTTCAGTCGAACTTTCAGTTTTCTGTATGTGTAAACACAATAAACAGTAAGAAAAACTGAAACTGATACTGAGCTGTGGCTCGATGGGTATACTAAAAGTTATCGCATCAGTTGTCAGTTAAACTGATGTATAAACAAACTTGTCTGATCAGGTCTCAGTCGCATAAAATTATCTTAGTCTCTCATGTGGTGATATAGCTTCCCTCATGTTGGTGTCTTGCTGTTCTATAATTGGTGTTACTAACTGGAGCAATTCTAGATAAGCATCCTCACTCTTTTTTAATTTGTTTGACCAATCAGAAGGTTCAAAATGAAGTTCCTTTAATAAATTTAAATGCGAGAGTGTATTTCTTTTCAGGAGCCAATTTTTACTCCATCTACTTCTCCTTTTTCGTGGTTTTTTTAGTGCTAATAAACAACGTGACTGCAATTAGGACATCTTCGTTCATCACTGAACTGTGCAAGACAAATGACAACTGACAACTAAACTGATCGTCTAACAACCCAAATAGTCCATGTGGTGAGACCGCTCCCGTCTGAAAAAATTTCTGATTTGGTTTCTTTGTGGATTCCTATTCAAAAATGTCCCCTTTAAACAAATCTGAAGGGTGCAGGGCGGAATTTTTGGGCAGAAATTGTTTAAACAATTTTTTTAAACAAATACAAAAGATCACCTTTTTTTGACCTGAAAAATATTTTTAGGTTTTTTGGGTCATTCTAAACAAGAAAGGTATCTTGTGATTTTTCTCAAAAATTGATAGTTTTCGAGATATAGGCGATTTAAAATGTGAAAAATGCGAAAATACGCATTTTCAAGGCTTAAAAACTCATATCTAAATTAGTATTTTTGAGGTTTCCAAGTACTTAAATTGTAGTTTAAACATTCATTATTAACATTATGAGGAGTTATCGGCTCTAGCCTTAATTTAGACCGCCGTTTTTTAATTGTTAATTAAGCGTGTCCATCCGATTTTTTGCCGGTGCGGCGCGCTTTATTTCAAAAAACTCCTATTTTCCTCCTAAAAATATTTTTTAGATTCTTTGGGACATTCTAAATAAAATATGGTTTTTGATATTTTTCGAAAAAATAATAGTTTTAAAGTTATAAGCCGAAATATAATTCGAATATACGCATTTTGGGAGTTTAAATCGCTTATAACTTTAAAATTATAAACTTTTGAGAAAAATGACAAAAAACCTATTTTATTTAGAATGTCCCAAAGAATCTAAAAAATATATTATTTGGAGCAAAATAGGAGTTTTTTGAAATAGTGCGCACCGCAATTTAAATATGAGTTTTTAAGCCTTGAAAATGCGTATTTTCGCATTTTTCAGATTTTAAATCGCCTATAACTCGAAAATTATCAATTTTTGAGAAAAATCGCAGGATACCTTTCTTGTTTAGAATGACCCAAAGAAGCTAAAAAAATATTTTTCGGGTAAAAAAATGTGATCTTTTGTACTTGCTTAAAAAAATTGTTTAAACAATTTATGCCCAAAAATTCCGCCCGGCACCCTTCAGATTTGTCTAAAGGAGACATTTTCTAATAGGAATCCACAAAGAAACCGAATTAGAAATTTTTTCAGACGGGAGCGGTCTCACCACATGGACTAAAACTGTACTGAAACTGACACTGAACGGAGAACTAATCTGACCGTCTAAATGTACCTTTAAGACTATCTGATCTGATCAGCTCAAGACTATTAGTTCCACTCCAGTTCTCTTCCTTTTTTCCAAAAAGAAACCTATGTCAGACTTGCCGCAATGCACCCACGATTTTTTCGGAAAATTCATTGAAATGTTAAAAGTTTTCCGTGTTTGTGGCAAGTAAAAAATAAAGACTAATAAAGTTACCGTAATAAAAAAAACGACGCGTATGAGGAGCTTATGAAAAAATACAAAGACATAGTTATTACAACTATGTGACTACAGTGTTTCGGCAGAGTGCCTTTCTCGAGTGATTTAGATTACTATGGGTTTACCTTTTTAAAGTCTTTAACTGAAGAGGTTGAGGAGTGGGGAGCTGTTTGTTTCGAGTTGGTCATTCAGAATTATATTTGTATTTTTCAATTTATTAATTTCCATAGATTCTAATAAAGATAGCTTAAGGCCTTTATTTTGAATATGCAGAATTTTTTGAAACTGTTCATTAAAAGAATGATTATGATCTAGAAGGTGAAGTGCGTATGTAGAAGTGTCTGTTTTTCTATTGTTGAAAGCCCTTTTGTGTTCTGCTATCCGTTTTTCAAAGGTTCTGCCAGTTTGACCGATGTAAGTTTTCGGACAGTCACTGTAAGTTAGTTTGTAAACACCACTCTCTAGTTGTTTTCTCTTTCGGCTCTTATTGTTCTTAATATATCTGCTTAAGTTGTTGTTAGTTCTGAAGCTGGTGTTATTCCGTTCTTTTTTATGTATCTGGCTATTTTTGTTGTTATCTTGCCAGTATATGTGATAGAGCAGAAGGTACTGGGTTCTTTAGAGCGGGTCGAAACAGCTGTAGTCACATAGTTGTAATAAATTTTGTGGAAGTATAGAAAACAAACGTTTTCAGTGTTTTATTGTTAGATTATTTCATTCATACATATTATCAAGCAAGACACGTAGACCTCCTCCTTGTCTCACTCCTTCTTATCTATCTATGTGCGGAGGTCATACAGCTTCTTTCCACATTAAGCCAGGATGTGGCAACTTATGTATTCTCTATTACGAAGTTTTCTTAACATCCCTGTACATAATATATTCAAATTTTGTTTTCATTTGTTACAGGCCCTTACCGGAGTTTTTATTTTCTACAATAGAAAGCACGGTCTACAAACGTCCGGACTGTTATTCTTGTTCTGGTTCTTCGTCGTCCTTTGTGCCATTCCTCAGTTCAGGACCGAAATCAGAAGAAGCCAAAGGAACGAGATATTGCCCGATTATTACTATTTTTACACCAGCTACCTGATATATTTTCCTCTGGTCGTGTTGATGTTTCTTCTTAACTGTTTCGCGGACAAGGCACCTTTGGAAAGAAAGTATCCACAATCACAGGTGAGTTTTACTTTTGGTTATAAGTTTTATTTATTAGTCCGCTAAGAGACAAATAAGGGGGGGGGCAACATTTTTTGCCCCCTTATTTCTACAGTTCAGTTCTAACAGGTGGGATGAAAAGTTCGTAGGCTGGCACATAGATGGCACTACCTACTGGTATTAAATCCACATGATTTTTAGTCAGCCCTAACCATCAAAAGAAAATCTTGATAAGGAACAGGTACAAGAACTCTATTACAGTAGTGAAGACTTGCCCTGGAGCAGATGTAAACTCGGACCACAACCCAGTAGTAGCAAATATGAATGTAAGATTGAGAAAACCATTAATGAAAAGATCTAGACCACAAATATACATTGATAAACTAAGAGAACCAAATACATACCAAGAAACTCGAAATAAAATAAATCAGAGTATCCAAGAAATAAAACAACAAAATAAGAACGCTACAGATATTGAAACAAAATCGAAGAATATAAAGAACACAATAGAGACTGTGGGACGGAAAACATTAACATTTACAAAAGCTGCCAAACAAGAATGTGAAATGAATGTTTTCTGTTAACTCAGATATGAAAATATTAAAAGGCACCGCTAGGAAAATATTTCAAAAATGCGGTTCAGAGAACCACGGGCGTAGCCAGGGGGAGTTTTGGGGGTTCAACCCCCCCCCCCCCGCCCCGAAAAGTTAAGATATTAACATGTTTCAAATTTTTATTATGAATATAAAGGTTATTTTATGTGGTTTTAGTCGTTTTATTTTTTTGAACCCCCTCCGAAACTAAAACCTGGCTACGCCCGTGCAGAGAACCTGTATGAAACGAGTCTTTGTACTCTCATACAGAGTATGGCATTAGTAAAAATAGAAAAACCCCCCAGGGGGATGGCAGGAGACAGATTTAAATCAAAACGAAACCGTCTATTTTCTATTTTTACAAACAAGAATGGATGACACAAGAAATTCACGAAAAAGATGGACGAAAGAAGAATACATAAAAACAAAGATAAAATTAAATATCAAGAAATTAATAAACAAATAAAACAGAAAATAAAACAAGCTAAGGAAACATGGATGTCCATTAAATGTCAAGAAGTTGAGGAATGTGAGACAAGGTATGACACTTTCAACACCCATAAGAAGGTTAAAGAAATGATTTCAGGAAATCGTAACAAACCAATCGGGATATTAACAAATGCAGATGGTACCACTATAACTGAAACGCAAGACAAATTACGTAGATGGAAAGAATACATTGAACACCTATTTTATGACCAAAAAGTGGAACAATTAGAAGTTGACGAAGAAACCACGGGACCAGAAATAATGAAAGAGGAAGTTATTTATGCCATAAAACACACATAAGGTAGAAAAGCTCCAGGACCCGATGAAATACCAATTGAACTATTGAAGATAATTGATGAAGATAATATTGATGTCTTGGTAGACCTTTTTAACTCCATTTACAAGACGGGACACATACCCAAAGAATGGTTTCTCTCAACTTTTGTAACGATTCCAAAAATCACAAATGCTAAAGATTGCAGTGACTATCGGACAATTGCATTAATGAGCCACACATTGAAAATCTTCCTTAAAATCATATATAACAGAATCCACGTGAAATTAGAACAAGAAATAAGTGATTCACAGATGGGTTTTAGAAAGGGTCTAGGAACTAGAGAAGCATAATTCGGAGTCAATGTTCTGACACAACGATGTCTGGATATGAATCAGGACATATATGCTTGCTTCATAGATTTTAAAAAAGCTTTTGACAGAGTTCAACATGAAAAGCTTTTAAGTATTCTTAAGACCAAAAACATAGATAGTAGAGATCTACAAATTATATCGAATCTGTATCAAAATCAGAAAGCAAGAGTAAGAGTCGAAGGAGAACTGACAGAGGAAGTAAGTATACTTAGAGAAGTTCGACAAGGGTGCATACTTTCACCACTCTTATTCAACGTCTACAGTGAAGTGATATTTCAAGAAGCTTTATTGGATATTGTGGAAGGTATTTTGGTCAACGGAAATAACATTAATAATATTAGATATGCGGACGATACGGTCATATTTGCAGGTGACATGGAAGATTTACAGTACGTAATACAACATGTATACAATGTATGCGAAAGGTACGGACTGCAAATGAATCTCAAGAAAACGAAATCAATGATATTCTCAAAAAAAACCACAAAATGTTGATAACCTGATCATCAATAATACAACGATCGAAAGAGTAACAACATATAAATATTTAGGAACGTGGCTAACCGAAGATGGAGATCAAACAAAAGAAATCAGATCTAGAATAGAAATGGCAAGAAACACGTTCATAAAATTGAAGAACTTACTTTGCAACCGTAACCTTAATCTAGAGATCCGCACAAGAATGCTACGTTGTTACGTTTTTCTACTTTACTATACGGCATGGAAGCGTGGACAATAAAACAGTCTGAAATCAAAAAATTAAACTCCTTTGAGATGTGGTGCTACAGGAGAATCCACAGAATATCGTGGACTGAAAAAGTAACTAATATAGAGGTGTTACAAAGAATGAAGAAAGAATGTGAAGTCATAAAAACTGTTAAAATTAGAAAGATTCAATATCTGGGTCATATAATGAGGGGCGAGAAGTTCGTATTACTTAGGTTAATTATGCAAGGGAAGAGAAACCCAGGACGGCGCAAAATATCCTGGCTAAGAAATTTGAGAGAGTGGTTCGGTTGCAGCTCATTAGAAATATTCAGAAGTGCGGCCAATAAAATTAAAATAGCGATGATGATTTCTAACCTCCGATAGGGGAAGGAACCTGAAGAAGAACCTTCAAAAGATGCGTGTATAAATTTGACAGTTGTCGAACTATTAGTTTATGAGATATAGGTGAGTGAAGCAACTTGTTTTAGTTTAAAAAATGGATAAAAAGGAATTTCGTGTCTTAATAAAGCTTTACTTTTTGGCGAAAAAAAATACTGTTGAAGCCAAGGCTTGGCTTGATAAACATTATTCGGACTCTGCACCAGGAAAATCAACCGTTGAAAGGTGGTTTGCTAAGTTTAAACGAGGCAAAATGAGCACCGAGCATGATGCACGCAGTGGACGCCCCAAAGGAGCTGTTACCGACGAACCCATAAAAAAAGCCCACAAAATAATTTTGAATGATCGTAAAGTGAAGTTTTTCAAGATAGCTGAAACTCTAAAGATATCAAAGGATCGTGTTGGATAAATTTTGCATGAATATTTGTGTATGCAAAAGCTCTGTACAAATTAGGTGCCGCGAGAGCTCACAATCGATCAAAAACAACAACGAATTGATGATTCTGAGAAGTGTTTGAAACTGTTTCAATCGTAATAAAACCGAATTTTTCCTTCGATATGTTACAATGGATGAAACATGGCTCTATCATTTCACACCGAAGTCCAATCGACAGTCAGCCAGGTGAACTGCACGTGATGAATCGACTTCAAAACGTGGAAAGACGTAACAGTCGGCTGGCAAGGTTATGGCATCAGTATTTTGGGATGTAGTACTACGTTCTTTAACGGTAAAATATTAAAAAACCTCTATGTTTTAAAGAACCGCTTGGATTGACATGAAATTTGGCATACACACAGCTAACAAGTCACAGAAAAAAAGTGATATGGTGCCAATGTGTGCTTTCGCACTGGAGGTGAGTTTCACCCCTTCTCGGGGTTGAAAAATATACGTCCAAAATAAGTCCGAAATTGGATAAACTAACTAATTTTAAGCAACGTTTGTTTTATAGAGATTTTTCACCAAGTCAATACTTTTCGAGTTATTTGCGAGTGAATATGTTCATTTATCAACAAAATAACCACGTTTTTAGAGGGTTTTTTGCAAATAACTCAAAAAGTAAATATTTTGTCGAAAAAATATTAATACCAAAATATAGCCTGTAAAAAAGTGAACAAACGTACGGGTTAGATCTCTAGACCTAGTATAAGCAGAGTTATAGCTAATGAAAAATACGTTCATATTCGTCAAATTCCAAGTCCAATATTTTAACATGAAATAACCAAAAAATGAAGCACTTTTTGGGTGAAACTCATTACAACTTTTTTAAAGTGTTTAAAATAATCTTTATTTTTGTTATATAAAAAAAATTTTAGCATCAAAATTAAGCAAGTTACGCTCAAATTAAAATTGGTCCTTTTTTTTGGTAAAAAAAAATCGGGAACATCACCCCCTAATTAGCATCTCAAATGAACTTAATTGTTACCAATTCACAAGTTGCTTTACTGGTGTATGTATTTTTTATATTATCTGTAAGTTTTATCGGTTCAAAGTCCTTATTTTTGAAAGGGCTGCAGTTGAAATGGCTTGAAGGAGTCACCAATCACGAGCGTATGCAAATTTAGAAACAACAAATCCTAACCAATCTTTGTCTTAAAGAAAAACAAGAAAATACAAGATACATATTCAGAAAACCAAAGCTATTTTTTTTTGGTGTTTGAGATTTTTGATACCATTAATAATTTTAAGTTATTTTGAAAAAAATTATTTTTTTCAAAATAAAATTTTTAAAAATATTTTATTTTAAAACCAATTTTTTTCAAAAATAAGCACATTGAATAGATTAAACTTACAGATCATATAAAAACAACATAAGTAAAGTAACTTGTGAAGCGGTAACGATTAATTTCATTTGAGTTGCTAATTAGGGGGTGATTTTCCCGATTTTTTTTGCCAAACCAAAAGGGACCAATTGTATTTTGAGCGTAACTTGCTTAATTTTGATGCCAGAATCTTTTTTATAAAAACAGAAATGAACCTTTGTTTAAACATTTTAAAAAAGTTGTAATGAGTTTTCTCCAAAAGGAGCTTCATTTTTTGGTAATTTTCACGTTGAAATATCCTATTTGGAATTTGGCGAATATGAACCTATTTTTCTTTAGATATAACTCTGCTTCTACTAGGTCTAGAGACTTCATGCATACACCATTTTTTCAATTTTTTACAGGCTATAGTTTTTCTAAAAACATTTTTTAAATAAAATACTTACTTTTTGAGTTATTGGCAAAAAACCGTCTAAAAACCTGGTTATTTTGTTTGAAAAATGAACAAATCCACTCGGAAATAACTCGAAAAGTATTAACTTGGTGAAAAAACTTAATAGAACAAAATTTGATTAAAATTAGATAGTTTATTCATTTCCGGACTTATTTTGGACGTATATTTTTTAACCCCCGAGAAGGGGTGAAACTCACCCCCAAGGCAAAAGCACACATCGGCACAATATTACTTTTTTCTTCGACAAGTTAGCTATGCGTGTGCCAAATTGCATGTCAATCCAAGCGGTTCTTTAAAATTTAAAGCAAAAACCGTAAAAGAATGTACTAATGCGCTTGGTATTATAATATTCATCGACTATCTTGAACAGGGAAAAAGCCATTAACAGCCATTATTACTTTGCGTTATTGGAGCGTTTGAAGGTCGAAATCGTGAAAACGGCCTAATTTGAAGAAGAAGAAAGTGATATTTCATCAAGATAACTCACCGTGTCACAAATCAATACGATTGCAAAATTTTATGAATTAAGCTTCGAATTGCTTCCGCATCCACCGTATTCACCAGATGTGGTTCCCAGCGACAACCACCTGTTCGCTGACCTCCACCATTGAAGAGGTAATCACCGTAACTAGGGCTTTTAAAAATCAAATTTTATCAATTTTTTTTCTTCTGTGATAGCCTACGAACTTTTAGCCAACGATTTAGTCCATTCTTTAACGGTAAAATATTGCAAAACCTCTAAATTTTAAAGAACCGCTTGGATTGACATGAAATTTGGTATACACATAGCTAACAAGTCAAAGAGAAAAAGTGATGTGCCGATATGTGCTTTTTCCCTGGGGGTGGTTTTCACCTACTCTTAGGGGTGAAAAAATATTCGTCCAAAGAAAGTCAGGAAATGGATAAACTGGCTAATTTTAAGTAACTTTTCTTCTATAGAGTTTTTTCACTAAGTCAATACTTTTCGAGTTATTTGGCAGTGAATATGTTCATTTTTTCAACGAAATAACCACGCTTTTAGACGGTTTTTCGTAAATAACTCAAATAGTAAGTATTTTGTCGAAAAAACATTCTTAGGGAAAATATAGCCTGTAAAAAATTTTAAAAAATGGTGTATATATCACGTCTCTACACCTAGTAGAAGCAGAGTTATAGCTAATGAAAAATAGGTTCATATTCGTCAAATTCCAAATGGAATACTTTAACGTGAAATAACCAAAAATTAAGCACATTTCGGGGAAAATTAATTACAACTTATTTAAAGTGTTTAAAAAAAGCTTCATTTTTGTTTTATAAAAAAAATTTCTAACATCAAAATTAAACAAGTTAGCTCAAAATAAAGTTAGTCCCTTTTGGTTTTGGTAAAAAAATCGAGAAAATCACCCCCTAATTAGTATCTTAAATGAACTTAATCGTTACGACTTCACAAGTTTCTTGACTCGTGTATATATTGTTTATACGATCTGTAAGTCTCATCGGCTCAAAGTCCTTATTATTGAAAGGGCTGTAGTTAAAAGGGGTTGAACAAGTCACTGATCACGAATGTATGCACATTTACAAACACCAAATCTTAATCAATTTTTGTCTAACAGAAAAACAAATACTTTAACGTGAAATAACTAAAAATGAAGCACATTTCGGGGAAAACTCATTACAACTTATTTAAAGTGTTAAAAAAAGCTTCATTTTTGTTTTGTAAAAAAAATTTCTAGCATCAAAATTAAACCAGTTACGCTCAAAATAAAGTTAGTCTACGACTTCACAAGTTTCTTGACTCCTGTATATATTGTTTATATGATCTGTAAGTTTCATCGGTTCAAAGTCCTTATTATTGAAAGGGCTGTAGTTAAAAGGGGTTGAACGAGTCACTGATCACGAATGCATGCAAATTTAGTAACACCAAATCTTAATCAATTTTTGTCTAACAGAAAAACAAAAAAAATACATGATATTCAGAAAAGCAAATCTGACTTTTTTGTTTTTCGAGATTTTTGGTATCTCTAACAATTTTTAAGTTATTTTGAAAAAAAGCATATTTTTCAAAATTTAAATTTTTAAAAATTTTACTTTGAAACCAAATTTTTTCAAAAATAAGCACTTTGAATCGATGAAACTTACAGATCATATAAACACAACATAAGTAAAATAATTTGTGGAGCGGTAACGATTAATTTCATTTAAGTTGCTAATTAGGGGGTGGTCTTCCCGATTTTTTTTTGCAAAAACCAAAGGGACCAACTTTATTTTGAGCCTAACTTGCTTAAATTTAATGCTAGAAAGTTTTTGTAAAAACAGAAATAAAGCTTTTTTTAAACACTTTAAAGAAGTTATATTGGGTTTTCCCCAAAAAGTGCTTAATTTTTTGGATATTTCACGTCGAATTATTCTATTTAAAATTTGGTGATTTATGAATCTATTTTTCATTGGCTATAACTCTGGTTCTACGAGATCCAGAGACCTAACGCGTACACCATTTTTTTTTACTTTTTAATATTCAATATTTTTGCTAAGGACGTTTTTTTCGACAAAATACTTACTTCTTGAGTTATTTGCGAAAAATCGTCTAAAAATGTGGTTATTTTGTTGAAAAATAAACTTATTCACTCGCAAATAACTCGAAAAGTGTTGACGAAAAAGCTCTATAGAACAAAAGTTACTTAAAATTCGTCAGTTTACCCATTTCCGGACTTATTTTGGACATATATTTTTTCACCACCAATAGGGGGTGAAAGTCACCCCCAGGGCAAAAGCACACATCGGCACAAGATCACTTTTTTTCTTTGACGTGTAAGCTATACGTATGCCAAATTTCATGTCAATCCAAGCGGTTCTTTAAAAGTTAGAGCAAAAACCGTGAAAGAATGGACTTTACATCTAGTTTATTATTAATACATCTATGGGTTGGTCTCTGCTGCTCTAATATAAGGTTTCTTTTAGAATCCGTCACCAGAAGAGAGTGCCAGCTTCTTATCACGTCTACTCTTCGCATGGTTCGACCCGCTGGCTTGGAAAGGTTTCAGAAAACCTTTAGAAACCAAAGACCTGTGGGATATCAATGTCGAAGATAGTTCGAGGGAGTTGGTACCCGTTTTTGAAAAATATTGGAGTCAAACTTTAAAAAAAGCCGAAAGGTAACTATACAACATTTTTTATTTTTCACCGTATCAAATCATAAATTATCACCTAATCCAACCGTTATTAATAAGTCCTACTACTGACCCTATCCTACTTCTTTATAAATACAGACATTTTTGAACAATTCAAACGAAAAACTCTCTGGTTTTGACCCTCTACTCAAAGAGAACAGACGGATCTATTCCTCTGGGCTAATTAGCCCAGATTCATGGAAAAGTTATTTACCAGCAATTTTATTGCTGGGATCGAATTATAATATCCTATATATTAATAATATAGGTATGCAAAGTCCGCAGATAGTATGCTACTTTTTTTATAAAGAAAATGGCGCCGACAAATCGTATTTTTTTCAATTATTGCTCTACAACTCCGAATATTTTAACTTTACAACAAAAACACCCAAATAAAAATTCACCGCAATTAAATTCTGCGTAGAGATATGTTTTTCCCGATTTGCTCCGACGAAAATTTTCCTCGGAAAATGCGGGTTTTCCCAACAAAAACTCTAATTTTCAAATAAAGTTAATTAATCAATATTTAAATAACTTAGTGACATCAAAGCTTTCTTGGTATAGATTGTAATTCCAGAAGCCGGTGAAAATTAAACGAATATTTTAGCAACAATTCAATTGTTAATTAACAATTTACGATCGCAATAATAACCAAAATAATCATGATACATTGATCAAACTTATAAAGATTATAAAGATATTTTATCGACAAAATATAAATTTTTCGTTTTTTTGCATAATCTTTAAATTTTGAAAAAAAAAATAGTTATAATACGCTGGTCTAATTAGTAAAGTACAAAGAAAGGTTATTTACCAGCAATTTTATTGCTGGTATCGAATATTATGATCCTATATATTAATAATACAGGTATCAAAGTCCGCAGATAGTGCGCTACTTTTTTTATTAACAAAATGGCGCCCCCAAATCGTGTTTTTTTTTTTCAATTATTGGTCTATAACTCCGAAGACTTCGAAAATATTCCTCAGAAAATGTGGGTTTTTCCAACAAAATCTCGAATTTTCAAATAAATTTTTTGGGCAAGTAATTATTTATCAATAATTAAATAACTTGGTGAAATAAAAGCTTTCTTAGTATAGATTATAACTGTAGAAGCCGGTGAAAATTAAACGAATATTTTAGCAACAATTCAATTGTTAATTAACAATTTACAGTCGCAATACCAACCAAAATAATCATGAGACATTGATCAAGCTTAGAATGATTATAAAGATGTGATTCCTATTTAATATTTTGTCGACAAAATATAATTTTTTCATTTTTTTGCATAATCTTTAAATGTTTAAAAAAAATAGTTATAAACAAATTAACATTTCTCAGAAATTGTTTATTATATTTTAATTTTAAAAAATTCTGAAAATGCGTATTTCAAAGGTCTTGAAATTGAATGCTTTAAAAAAATTTCCAACCATTTGCAAAAAAGTTATGAAACAGCAAAGTAAATATACGATTTCTCCGTTGTTTATAATTTGTTTTAATTGTTAGACATTTAAGACCTATTTAATATTTTGTCGACAAAATATAATTTTTTTCATTTTTTTGCATAATCTTTAAATGTTTAAAAAAAATAGTTATAAACAAATTAACATTTCTCAGAAATTGTTTATTATATTTTAATTTTAAAAAATTCTGAAAATGCGTATTTCAAAGGTCTTGAAATTGAATGCTTTAAAAAAAATTTCCAACCATTTGCAAAAAAGTTATGAAACAGCAAAGTAAATATACGATTTCTCCGTTGTTTATAATTTGTTTTAATTGTTTCAAAGCTTAAAAATGAGTCTGGTACAATCTAATTACTCACAAAGAATATCAAATATTAGTTCAATGGTTATATTTTAATGAAAGATTAAAAATACTTCTTTTTGTAATTTTTAGCGCGAAAGTAGGCTTGATACAGAGCCGAAGCTAAAATGTTCACTCGAAGCGACTGACGCGCAGCATACATTATACTATAATTTTATTTATTAAGTGTACGTCGCGTGGCGGCCGTCGCTTCGAGTGGAAATTTTAGCTACAGTACTGTATTAGTCTACTTTCGTTCGTGTAAATTACAAAAAAATATATTTATAATCTTTAATTAAAATATAACCATTAAACTAATCGATATTTTTTGTAAATAATTAGCTTGTACTTTAAACTCACTTTTACGCTTTGAAAGAATTAAAAAAAAATTATAAACAACGTAGAAATCGTTTACTTTGCTGTTTCATAACTTTTTTGCAAATGGTTGCAAAAAAGTTTTAAAGCATTCATTTTCAAGATATTTGAAATACGCATTTTAACTATTTTTTAAAATTAGAATATGATAAAAACTTTCTGAGAAACGTTAATTTGTTTATAACTATTTTTTTTAACATTTAAAGATTATGCAAAAAAATTAAAAATTTATATTTTGTCGACAAAATGTTAAATAGGCATCTCATCTTTATAAGATTTCAAAGTTTGATCAGTGTATCATAATGATTTTGGTTATTATTGCGACCGTAAATTATTAATTAACAATTGAATTGTTGCTAAAATATTCGTTCAATTTTCACCAGCTTCTGGAACTATAATCTAAACCAAGAAGGCTTTTAAGTCACCAAATTATTTAATTATTGGTGGATAATTACTTATCTAAAACTTTATTTGAAAATTAAAGATTTGGTTGGAAAAACCCGCATTTTCCGAGGAAAATTTTCTTCGGAGAAGATCGGGAAAAACATATCTCTATGCAGAATTTAATTGCGGTGAATTTTTGTTTGAGTGTTTTTGTTGTAAAGTTAAAATCTTCGGAGTTATAGAGCAATAATTGAAAAAAACACGATTTTCGGGCGCCATTTTGTTTATAAAGAAAGTAGCACACTATCTGCGGACTTTGCATACCTACCTATATTATTATTACATATAATCATAAGATTCGATTCCAGCAATAAAATTGCTGGTAAATAACTTTTCCCAAAAATGACCTATTCTCCGATAATCAGCCCAGACTATATACTCTCTCAGTAATAACCCCTAGTTAACTCGCTAAAATACCGCGAATATGTGCTGCCTTCCCTCGAGGAGGACAGACGCGAATCTTTCTCTCTAATTTTGATTCTCAGAAAGAACACACGTGCTGTTCTCCTCTATCAGTGATAACGACTAGCTCAACAAAACCAGTATTGTGAAATAGTTTAAAACGCGAACAGTTACGTGTACATGTGTATCCGCAAAACCGCGTGTGAACCTTGATTATGTTATAGTCTGTATAAGATTGAATTACCTCTCCGAATTCATTTGAACCGCACCTATAATACAGTCCAAAAACTCTGAAATTACTTTAATAATTTCGTGTATATGTACAGCTGCAGTCATTGAATAGTTTACACCCTTATACATATCTGGTAGCCAATTTTTTGAATGTTTGCCTCGTTCAAACGCATTTTTCACGTCAACGTGACGTTAATTGCCAGTGGCGCACCCAAAATAGGTTGATTACAATTTAAAAAATAACAATAAAAGGTAAATAAATAAGTCAAAAAAGAAAATATGGAAATAAATGTAAAAATAAAGGTGTAATCTATTCTGTCACCGCAGCAATACATGCCTCAATTGTACACTCGATATAAAAATTAATCCTTTATTTCAAGCTTGTCTATAACACAAATTATTTATCATTGTTTCTACTTATTTCAGCACCTCCCCCACACAAGTTGCCCATGCCAAATTTAAATCAGATTCGGCCAGCGTCGATTTCGTTAATAACAAGAAGAAGAAACAAGCCTCCATCTTACCGGCACTGTTCAAATGTTTCGGACCTATCTATTTCTTTGGAGCGCTGTTGAAGTTGATACAAGATCTGCTCACTTTTGTGAGCCCCCAGATTTTAGGGTAAGTAAAGTTATAGATTCATTTTCCACAGAACGACATTGACGCACATATGTGTCAAGTATATGACGCGTTTTAGCGTCGAGTACATGGAAAGCCCTCTATTTTGACGCATCCCTGCGTAATTGTTGCAGCTTGTCTTTACATTAACACTGACACTTCTAGACGGAGAGGCAGCGCTGAAAAATCTCTTTGAATTTACTAGAGCTAGATTTTTCACAGTTGATTACTGTGAGTGTGTAGAGAAACATACTGCGGTCGGTCAAGTGAAACGTAGAACAGGGGTTACTGAGAGGGTATCAAAGTTGCTTTCCTACGAAGGTAATTAAAAATCCATTTACTAAGGCTGAAAATCAGTACACACATTCTAAATTAAATATAAATAAAAGCTATTATAGTCGGTCAGCTGTATGACGGGACAGAGCCGGTCGGTCGGTCCCAATAGTCGATTGAGGAAATGAAGCATTTTGGCTCGCAATTTTTTCGTTCAGCATGGATTTACTTGAAATTTTCACAGAAGGTAGTGAATAGTCCAACAATCATTTTTTATATCTAGTCGTCATCATACGCTAAAACCTTGGGGGTGGTTGCCACCCCATCTCGGGGGTGGGAATTTCTTATTACATTTTAACCATGTAATTCGGTGGAAAAAGTGTTCTAAGAAAAAAATGTTTTTTACATTTTCTTCATAAAACTAATATCTTTCGAGTTATTCGCGGTTGAAAATAACAGTTTTTCGACAAAAAAAACGACTTTTTTAGAGGGTTTTTTGAGGATACCTCGAAAAATATGCATTTAATCAAAAAAACTATAGATATCAAAATTGTATCTTTTAGTAACGCAAACCAAATTATTTTCCAATAATATCTTTAAGACCAATACAAACCGAGATACGGCATGTTAGAGGTTAGCTTTTTTCGTCAAATGCATAATTTGAAATATTCAAAGCCAAATAATGGGAAAAATTTGCATTTTTCGAGAAAAACTTAAATAATCTTTTTTCAAGTATACGATTAGACCTTTCAAAAAATAATAATAAAAAGTTTCTAGAATGAAAATTAAGCGACTTATAATCAAAAAAATGTCGGTACCTGCTTTTCTCTACGATAAAATCAGTGAAAACAACCCCCTAACTCCCTTCCTAATTCAACATTGGTCTTCACCTTTCTGTAGTTCCTTTTATATTTATATTATAAATACACTCAAGGAGTTTGACCGATTTAAAATGCCTAATTTTGGAAAAATTGGAGTTTAAAGAAAAATTGATTTTTTTCAATTTGGTATTTTTCACCTTTTACTTCAAAATATCTCCGAAAATACTGAAGATACGAAAAAAGCTGCTAAATTGTAGCTTTTTTAATGACTAAAATTACTCTGTGCATAGATTTTCATTATAGTGAATAGTTAGCCAGCTATAGCTGTTTAAAACCTCTATTTACCAGCAAACACCCCCTTATTCGAGCCCTTTAAACCGCCACAATTAAAAACTAAGTAATCTTACGGTATTTAACTTACACAGTCTTATAGCTCTTTAAAAGTCCTACAAAATCATTTTTGAAGAAACTTTATCGCCAAAAATATATAGAATATTTTTCGAGTTATTCTCAAAAAACCCTCTAAAAAAGTAGATTTTTTCGTCGAAAAACTGTTATTTTCAAGCGCGAATAACTCGAAAAATATTAGTTTTACGAAGAAAATGTAAAAAACATTTTTTTCTTAGAATCACTTTTTCCATCGAATTACATGGTTAAAATGTAATAAAAAATTCTCACCCCCGAGATGGGGTGGCAACCACCCCCAAGGTTTTAGCGTATCATAGCGGCATGATATAGAAAATGATCCTTGGACTATTCCCTACCTTCTGTGAAAATTTCAAGTAAATCCATGCTGGACGAAAAAATTGCGAGCCAAAATGCTTAATTTCCTCAATCGACTATTGGGGCCGACCGACCGGCTCTGTCCCGTCATACAGCTGACCGACTATAATAACTTTTATTTATATTTAATTTAGAATGTGTGTACTGATTTTCAGCCTTAGTAAATGGATTTAATTACCTTCGTAGGAAAGCAACTTTGATACCCTCTCAGTAACCCCTGTTCTACGTTTCGCTTGACCGACCGCAGTATGTTTCTCTACACACTCACAGTAATCAACTGTGAAAAATCTATCTTTAGTAAATTCAAACAGATTTTTCAGCGCTGCCTCGTTGGTCTATTCGGATCACGTTTTAATTCAAATTAACATCGTAATTTTCTTCTTTATAGTTTCCTTATTTCCTACACTCGATTCAACCAAGAAATGTGGAAGGGTTACCTCTACGCTGTTCTACTTTTCATCACAGCCACCATTCAAACCCTTTTCCTAGCTCAGTACTTCAACAGGATGTTTGTGGTTGGAATGAGGATCCGTACTGTCTTGGTATCAACGATTTACAGAAAAGCATTGAAGATATCAAACAGTGCCCGAAAAGAAAGCACAGTAGGAGAAATCGTTAATCTGATGGCTGTTGATGCTCAAAAATTCATGGATCTAATTGGTTACCTCAACATGATTTGGTCTGCACCACTACAGATCTGCCTGTCCTTATATTTCCTCTGGAAGGAACTAGGACCTTCTGTACTCGCCGGACTTGCTGTGATGATAATACTGATTCCCGTCAATGGATTCATTGCTAACAAGATCAAAAAACTACAAGTGAAACAGATGAAGAACAAGGATGAACGTGTCAAGCTGATGAACGAAATTTTGAACGGGATTAAAGTTTTGAAGCTGTACGCTTGGGAACACAGTTTTGAGGATCAAGTATTGAAAATCAGAAATAAAGAAATTAAAGTGTTGAAACAAGCTGCTTATTTGAATGCTGGTACGTCGTTCATCTGGTCTTGTGCTCCATTCCTGGTAAGTAAATTTAAAATGTCGTGAAAGTTGCTTTGCATACGTTTTTGGTTTTCAAATTTTGACGATAGTAAAATAAGATATATTTTTCTTTGAGTGCCGTCGCTGAAGAGTTAGTTCTATTGAACTGCATTTAAATCAGTCCTTTCAATGTTTCAACCATGATACTCTCCTTCTTCCTATGCTCTTTCCTCCTGTGATATTGGTCCTTAAGGGACGGAAGGGCCAACTCTCGAGCTCAGGAAAAACACTGATTCTACACTATACTTTAATTTATAAAAATACACGTCCATGATGGTAGGATTTAAGGAGGTGTTGCTTCGTGTGATGTCGTTCAGACACCCATCTCGAACAATAATAATTATAATAATGATCCCCTTCTTAAAATTTCCTCGTCTTTTATATCTTTCTTTCATATCGAACTTTGTAATTAGAATTAGGGTATACGTGAGAATTGCTTCCTACTGCAAGGTTACACAAACAAATTACATCAATTAGCTACACTACTAACCTTCACGTTGTTTATTTATGATTAAATCATTATATACAATTTAAAATACATATACTATAATGTAAGGGTTTATACCCTTACTGTACATTCATCTTAACTTTCCCTGTGTGTATTATCAATCTTCCCGTTTGTCCCCAATTGTTTTCATTTTATACAAATGCATTTTTTGCTATTTATCCTGGCCCTATAACTGTTGTTTGATCATTATTTTCTGTAATCCAGGTTCCCAGTATTTATGTTTATAAACCTTTTCTATCTGTACATCTCCCAAATGTATGTTTGTATATTTGTTTTTGTATTCATTTTTAGTCCATAAGTTTTACATTTCATTTATTTATTAACTTTGTTTTGTATTATCTGATTCTCTTTATTTTTATGTTGACGTCTTTCTTCCATTAAATCTAAAAATGTCTTCCCTCACCCATTGTTTCTTTTTGTATCTGGTTGGTGTCAGAATTTCTTTTTGACTTTTATCTATTTCTGTCTTTATTAATAACCATTTTGTATCCGTTTCAGTATTTTGCAAAATTTGGTCTTTAACATTCATTAATCCATTATTCATTTCATCTGCCAGTCGTTGTCTTTTGAGTGGGTTCCTTACTTTACTTGTATCGTTTTGGGCATCTGTTGTTCTTTGATTTATTATTTTTATTTTGAGCCTCATGTTTTGCCACATTTTGTGCAGTTCTGGGTTGTGATCTGATCCTATATAAGACTTACTTAACCAAAATCTGACTAATAATAATTATAGATTACGAAACAAAATTTGAAAACCAAACCATGTCGTTTTAAAGTTTTATTATTTCAGGAAACAAATCTTTGATTGAGTTGTCGTCAAAATAGGTTATATCGTCAATTTTATAGTTTTAACCAAACATTCAGCTAAAAACCGAAATGTAGCAAGAGAACTTCTGGATTCTCGATAACGACAACGTATAGTTTGTCCAAAATCTATTTGCCAAAATTCGGGTCACAGTCATGGAGCACCCTCTTATTCGCCGGATTTAGTACCATGCGACTTACAAATTTTCTCAAGAATTAAATCCTCTTTATCAACTACGAGTTTTTGGAAGACGTAAAACCAGCGCAGCTATTCAACACTCTGTCGAAAGATGTGCAGCACTGATTCGCACAATGAATTATTTAAATGGCGCTGCGTAGACATGTGGAAAAAGAGCTAAATGTAGATGTTTTACCAACAGACATCTTACCTTTTACAAATATTCACTTAACAATGCTGGATTTAAAGGTTTTTAAACAAAACCGTCGGTAGAAGTATATAGACAGACTGCGCAAAAGATGGAGTGACAACCTTCCATAGAGGTATCAATCCGCCAATGAACAAGCAGGATTGCTTATAAAGAGGAAAAAGAAGAAGAAATAAAAATTTAATCCTGTAAAATTCTGAAAGTGGGCCGAATGGGATCACCCACAAGAAATAAAATGTAGAATAGAGAAGGCTAGGAGTGTATTTAATAACATGGCCAAACTCTTTAAAATCCACAACCTTAATCTGGAGATAAAAGTAAGGCTCCTACGATGTTAGATCCTCTCAATATTATACTACGGAGTTGAATCCTGGACACTCGCTGAAGTTATGGAAAAAAAACTTGAAGCCTTCGAGATGTGGCTGTACAGGCGAATCCTAAGGATATCATGGACGGACAAGAGAACCAACTAGACCGTATTACGAATAATGGGGAAAGAAAGAGAGGTGATGTATAGTATTAAGAGGAGAAAGTTAGAATATCTCGGACACATAAAGAGAAACGGCACTAAATACAGATTACTGAAGGTAATCCTTCAAGGTAGTCCGTTCTTTAACGGTAAAATATTGCAAAACCTCTAAATTTTAAAGAACCGCTTGGAATGACATGAAATTTGGCATACACATAGCTAACAAGTCAAAGAAAAAGAGTGATATTGTGCCGATATGTGCTTTTGCCCTGGGGGTGGTTTTCACCCCCTCTTGGTGGTGAAAAAATATTCGTCCAAAGAAAGTCAGGAAATGGATAAACTGGCTAATTTTAAGTAACTTTTGTTCTATAGAGTTTTTTCACTAAGTCAATACTTTTTGAGTTATTTGGCAGTGAATATGTTCATTTTTTCAACAAAATAACCACGGTTTTAGACGGTTTCTCGCAAATAACTCAAATAGTAAGTATTTTGTCGAAAAAACATTCTTAGCAAAAATATAGCCTGTAAAAAATTTTAAAAAATGGTGTATATATCACGTCTCTAAACCTAGTAGAAGCAGAGTTATAGTTAATGAAAAATAGGTTCATATTCGTCAAATTCCAAATGGAATACTTTAACGTGAAATAACTAAAAATGAAGCACATTTCGGGGAAAACTCATTACAACTTATTTAAAGTGTTAAAAAAAGCTTCATTTTTGTTTTGTAAAAAAAATTTCTAGCATCAAAATTAAACCAGTTACGCTCAAAATAAAGTTAGTCTACGACTTCACAAGTTTCTTGACTCCTGTATATATTGTTTATATGATCTGTAAGTTTCATCGGTTCAAAGTCCTTATTATTGAAAGGGCTGTAGTTAAAAGGGGTTGAACGAGTCACTGATCACGAATGCATGCAAATTTAGTAACACCAAATCTTAATCAATTTTTGTCTAACAGAAAAACAAAAAATACATGATAATCAGAAAAGTAAATCTGACTTTTTTTGTTTTTCGAGATTTTTGGTGTCTCTAACAATTTTTAAGTTATTTTGAAAAAAAGCATATTTTTCAAAATTTAAATTTTTAAAATTTTTTCTTTGAAACCAAATTTTTTCAAAAATAAGCACTTTGAATAGATGAAACTTACAGATCATATAAACACAACATAAGTAAAATAATTTGTGGAGCGGTAACGATTAATTTAATTTAAGTTGCTAATTAGGGGGTGGTCTTCCCGATTTTTTTTTGCAAAAACAAAAGGGATTAACTTTATTTTGAGCGTAACTTGCTTAAATTTAATGCTAGAAACTTCTTGTAAAAACAGAAATAAAGCTTTTTTTAAACACTTTAAAAAAGTTATAATAGGTTTTCCCCAAAAAGTGCTTAATTGTTTGGATATTTCACGTCGAAATATTCTATTTGAAATTTGGTGAATATGAATGTATTTTTCATTGGCTATAACTCTGATTCTGCGAGATCCAGAGACCTAGCGCGTACACCATTTTTTTTACTTTTTTATAGGCTATATTTTTGCTAAGAACGTTTTTTTCGACAAAATACTTACTTTTTGAGTTATTTGCGAAAAACCGTCTAAAAATGTGGTTATTTTGTTGAAAAATGAACATATTCACTTGCAAATAACTCGAAAAGTGTTGACTTAGCGAAAAAGCTCTATAGAACAAAAGTTACTTAAAATTAGTCAGTTTACCCATTTCCGGACTTAGTTTGGACATATATTTTTTCACCCCCAAGAGGGGGTGAAAGTCACCCCCAGGGCAAAAGCACACATCGGCACAATATCACTTTTTTTCTTTGACATGTAAGCTATAAGTATACCACATTTCATGTCAATCCAAGCGGTTCTTTAAAATTCAGAGCAAAAACCGTGAAAGAATGGACTAAGGCAAGGTATTCGGAAAGCGAGGAATTGGGAGAAGAAGAATATCATGGTTAAAGAACCTGAGGAAATGGTTCTCCACAACAACAACTAATCTATTTAAAGTATCAGTTAATAAAATAATTATAGTCGGAATGATCGCCAATATTCGAAACGAATAGGTACCAAAAGAAGAAGAATTCTGAAAATCAAAGTATACAATGATAATGACTTATTCGCGGTGTGCAAGTACTTGGAAGGGAAACGAGAAACGACCGTGCGCGAGTCGCGGAGAAATATTGCAACTATCTTAATTCATATTGTCAATTGAAATTGTCAAATTGACGTATATTTCATACCTTCTGTCATTGAAGCAGAAAAATTATATATTGCTCCACAATATTGATATGATATGCAATTATTATATAAAGGTAAATTTAATTAATTGTATTTTGCTTGCAGTACTGCATTTTAATAACTAATTTTATTTACTACATACAATTGTTTACGTTTGCATAACATAACCTGCATCTTATTTTTTCTTCTTATTATTTTTTTGGACTATGGCCTTGACAATTATCCAGCAACCAGGACTAATATAATTGGCCAATATAATTAAAAGTGCGAATAAAAGTACAAAGCGTAGAAGTAGAGGTCGCTTTGCCGAACTTGCACGGTCCCAATAACCTATTTTGACGGCATTTCTACAGTTTATTTAAGTATAGAGAAATTTATTATAGCGTTTTTATTTGTTTTTATGTTTTTTTTTTCTCCCTGTGTCCAGAAATGATTGTTGGATTTGTTCAAAAGTTAATATTTTTGGAAAATTATATTAGGAATTATTAATTATACTTGAAAAAAAAATTGAGGAAACTCAAAATCTGACACTTATTTCTGGACTAATTTAACAATATAGCCACAGTACTGAAGATTTTTATACTATAGGTAACTTTCGTTACTTTCGCAACATACATCTACAGTGACCCAGTACACAACGTTTTGACAGCTGAAAAAATTTTCAAAGCCATGGCGTTGTTTAGCATTATCGGAATGCCACTGGCCCTTCTACCTATGCTGTTGGTTTACACTGTGGAGGTAATCAAATTTGAGAAGGGCATCCGAAGAGTATTGGTCTCTTTAACAAAATATCATATTTTACGATTCTGGTTATACAGATAAGTCGACTTGGTGTGATACAGTAAATTTAATCATTTAGTAGATCGGAAAATGTGCAGAATTTGGATGATGATCAAAATATTTACTTTCAGTTTCACAAAGCTTCCAAAATTTGCAAAATAACCTTGTCATTTTTACTACTATAGCAGTGAAGTAGTCTTATAACAGCACTACAAACCTTAAGAGGCCCATGGCTTCGATAGTCTTGACTAATTTCTTCCACTTTTTCGGTCCTTCACTTGTTCTCTTCAGTCCCTTGTCCATATTTCTTTTACATCAGTCCGGACTACATCAAACCAGTTTCTGCGTGGTTTTCCTCTTTCTCCTACTTGGAAAACTCCTAGGACGTTTCTTTTGTCTGGAATTCGTAAAACATGTCCCAGCCATCTAACTCTGTGCTCTGATTTTCTGTGTTATTTTGGATCTCTTATATATCTCTATTAGCTCCTGGTTTGTTCTAGGCCATTCCCCGTCAGCCTTCATTACACCACCAAAAACTTTTCTCAAGATTTTCCTTTCCCAAATCTCTCACTTTTTTCTTCTTTCTGGTCCATTGTCCAAGTTTCACATCCATACAATACCGTTGGACTTACTATTGTTTCATAAGTGCTAATCTTGGCTACCCTGGACACGTTTTTGCCTTCCTTTAATGAGCTTACTGCTTTGTTACCTTTCAACAACAGGTGTAAGTAACTATTTCTCTCCCTTCTACTCATCTATTTGTGTTACTTCAAGGTATTTAAATTCTGTTACCTTCTCAAATTCATACTCTCTCTCTCATTCATGCTTATACAGTGATGAGCGCGCTGATAACCGGCAGAATAACGCGAAAGATGGAAAACACATTAAGTTGTGAGATAAAAAGAAATGAAACTAGTGGAGATGGGAGATTTAGCGATAAAAACCTATACATTTACATTCTGCTTATTGTTTCCCACCTTGAGACCTATCGGACGAGTTTGTCAACTGCCACTATGACAGTGACAGTTTTAGTTGACATACTCCTCTGATATGTTTAAAGGTGGGAAACAATAAGTAGAATGCAAGTGTATAGGTTTTTATCGCTAAATCTCCCACCTCCACTAGTTTCATTTCTTTTTATCTCACAACTTAATATGTTTTCCATCTTTTGCGTTATTTTGCCGGTTATTTCCATTTCCATATACATCGTTTTTATTGATTTGTGTCCTTTATAATTTACTTTTAACATATGCTCCTGGATTCAGTTCTTTAGCTACTCACTGAAGGAGATAAGGGAATATTTTTAGGTTCATCATTGTTTTATTTGAATTTGATACATTTTTCTTCTTCTTCTTATTCAATCCACTAATGGATGTTCGCGATCACGTTTGACCATTTTTCTCTATCCCTTGCAATATGTATTAGATCCCCTATGTTTCTTAACCCTTTCCATTGTTTGACATTACGGAGCCATGACATTTTCTTCCTGCCCAGTCCTCTCCTTTCTTCGATCTTACCTTCAATTAAGGTTTGCAGAAATTGGTATCTTTCGTTTCTAATTACATGCCCCAGGTATGCCGTTGTTCTCTGTTTAATTGTGCTTATCAGTTGTAGTTCTGTATTTTAAGGATTCGTCGATAAATCCACATCTCAAATGCCTCGAGTTTATTCATTGTGTTTATTTTTTTAAAGTCCATCCTTCCATGCCATATAGGAGCACCGACCATACATAGCATTTCGTGAATTTTAGTCTTAAGTTCAGGTCAAAGTCGGAGTTCGTAAAGACGTTTCTGAATTTCATGAATGCACTTCTGGCCCTTTCTATCCGACATTTAATTTCCATATCCGACATCCAGTCTTAACATAGCCAGGTGCCCAGGTACTTAAATTTTCTTACAGTCTAAGGCTAGTCTTGCATTTTAATGTTGACACATTATTGACGGCTGATTAAAAGGAACGTCGTCTTTTTTATGTTGATGCTAAGTCCCATGTTCTTGCTACGTCCTGCAATTTTATTAAGAAGGTTTTGGAGGTCTTCTATATTATTTGCATTAAGACTGAGTCATCTGCATTTCGTACATTATTGACTCACGTACCATTTACTTTGATGCCGCTTTCGTATTCCTCAAGTGACTAGGTTCAGTTTTGACGTAGGTTCAGGTCAAAGTCAGAGTTCGTAAAGACGTTTCTGAATTGATACATTCAGTTTTCTATTAATATTTCCACATATTTTTTTAATCTATACAGTTTAAAGTTCACACCGCAAAGTGCGTACTATTGACTATGCTAATAACCTTATATTAATCACAAAAATTGGCAGATAAACCTGATATAATACGTAAACAATTCTTGTGGTATTAAAATGAGAGCATTCAACTAAGATTTCTGGTAAAGTTCAAAGTTTTCTTGACCTATTAAATTAATCATTTTTCGATGATTATTTAATACCACACATTAACCACTTCCGGGCCACCTCATCTCAGTGATTCCTAGAAGATTATTTGTATAATAATTTATTTGGCTTTGATGATTTGATTTGATAAGAATGATGTAATCTAGAAGGTGAAGTACGTAGAATCTGCTTTTCTATTATTGAAAGCCCTTTTGTGTTCTGCTAAACGTTTGTTAAGGTTTCTAGCAGTTTGACCGATGTAAGTTTGTATATTGTATTCGAAGTTTATCGGGGGTGGTCATATTATGTACTTTTATAAGTTTCTGTACAAGATTGATTGGGTGCTATCGTAGATCGTAAAACGGAAAATGGAGAATAATTACGATAGTTCCAAATGCTTTGTGAAACTAATTAGTATACATTTTGTTACCTTCTCCCATAAACAAACATAATATTACTGTATATTTGTCAAATTGACATATTTGTATAAGTAGTTGATGCCTAACTTTCGGGGTAACGGATTATATTGTATCCATAGAATGTGAAACGACATTTTATTTCCGCTTATCGAATTTTTAATTTTTTAAATGACACTCATTTATCTGTGAAACAGTAAATTTAACAATTTATACTTGTTATGATTGTAAATATAATTGTTGATAACCTTAACGCTAAAATTTTCATGGGATCGTTGGTGTTTCGTTATCTTGAGGATAATAGTTCAGTTATCTAATAAACGAAAAACGAACATCAAATTTTTGATAAAATTGACACATTTAAGATTTTTTAAATAGTCGGAGCTCGTGATAAGTTTTTATGTACCAATTTTATTACAAGAAGGTTTTGGATGATGAAAATCATATAATGAAAGACAACTGAAGGGTCAGGGGGAAGAACAGTGAATGTCTATCTGGAAGCATTTTCGGTAAAATGAGAAATAAAGTTACATATTCATTGTTTTTTGTCCAGTCTTGTGATGTGTTTTTAAGACTATTCTCATCGTTATTTCCCCTGGGCTATTCACAGGTTGATACATAGTACTCTTTCTAAGCAAACAGATTGCACAAAAGTCGCATATCGACAAAAAACTGACATTCATCGTTTTTCCCTCTGGCCCTTCAACTGGATATAATGTTAAAAGAAATTTAAGCTGCAACTATAACCGAAAGAGATCCATTCTGACTTATAATGATCTATGGATGTGAAACTTGGATATTGACTCAAAAATCTGTAAACCACATGGACATCTTTGAAAGAAGGGCACTGAAGCGAATACTAGGTCCTATAAATGAAAACAACAGGTGGTGAATCAGACCCAATAATTATGAAATATATAACATACATACATACAAAGAACCACCTTTATCTTTCTGTATGTCCGCCTACAGCGTCTTTGGTAGCCCATGTTTTGGGATGGAAAAAAACAGGCTTCAGAAAACATGGCAAGGAATGGAAAGATATGTTGGCCAAATTGCAAGAGGAAAAAGGACCACCCTGAAACTAAGCAAGATACAAAGAATTGCTACATCTACTTGGGACAGATAATGAAAGTTAACAAAGAACTGAGTTCGATGTTGAAAAACACTAAAATGGAATAATATTCCAAAACCAGAGTTTGCGATTACTGGATCATCCCTATACTCTATGGTTCACAGACGTGATCACTCACCAAGGACAATATGGATAAAATAGTAAAGGCACAAAGAGCGATGGAAAGATCAAGGCTCGGGGTAAGACTTACAGACAAAAAAAACAAACAAATGGATTAGAAGCAAAACCAAAGTAAAAGATGCAGGAGAACATGCTGCCAAATTAAAATGGAGCTTCGCAGGGCGTAATGCCCGACTGAAGGATAAAAGATAGAATCACGAAATGCAACAATGGAGACCATGGTTAATCTAAAAAGATTAACACACATCTTCAATACAACAGCCAAGAAATACAATATGATAATATCAGCAGAAAAAACCAAATGTATGACAACATCGAAATACCCACTACGATGTAAAATCGAAATTGATGGGAAAATACTAAAGCAGGAAGCAAGGTTTAGATATCTGGGAATAGATATAACCAGTTACGGAGATGTTGAACAGGAAGTACGACAACAAAGCTTAAAAGCAAGTAAAGGGGAGGGATCTCCTAATGACACAATTTGGAAGAACGAACACCAAAGACAAGACACAAAAGCAGCAATTAGACCTATATTGACATACACGGCGAAGACAAGACCTGACACATCTAAAACGAGACGACTACTAGAAACAACAGAGATGAAAATACTCCGACGAATATCAGGGAAAAGTCTGTTGGATAGGGAGATAAGCGAAAACATAAGAAGATCATGCAATGTAGAAGACATAAATGGATGGGTGACAAAATGGAAACAGAAGTGAAACGAACACATTAGTAGAATGGCAGAGGATAGGATAGTACGAATAGAACGAGGTAAGTCACCAAATGGATGAAGAAGTATTGGCAGACCAGGAAAAAGATGGTGCGATAACTTAAAAAATTTAGGAGGCTAATATTGAAGAAGAAACAGGCTTTAAAGCCTACATATAAGAAGGAAGAAGAAGAAGACCATGGTTAGGAAGGAAAAGCAGGGGAAGGCCACAAATGAGATGGGCCGATGACATTAAGGAGATTGGAGTTCATAATTGGAAACAAGTGGCGCAAAATAGAAAAGACTGGATTGAATTGGGGGAGACCCATGTCCAAAGTTGGATTACTTAAGGCTGGAGAAGAAGAAGAAGCACTAATACATAATTAATTTATAATATATTTTTATTACTTGACAATACAAATTTATATTTTAGACTGACCCTGAAACCAAGGGACGGTGTAATATTATTATGAGTAGAAATACAAGTTTCAATAAACGTATAAAAAATTGTTAAATTTACTGTTAAGTATAATTATGTATTAACCAATCCTACCTCTTAATAAGTCACCTGGTGGTTTTACTTTTAATTCGTTCTTAATTAACATGATTTTTTCTCCTATTGCTTTAGGTCTCTCTAGTCACTTTCGCTACATACGTATTGGTGGATGAAAAACATGTATTAGACGCAAATAAAGCCTATGTTTCTATCTCTCTATTCAATATCATACGATTTCCACTCAGCATGTTGCCCATGATGTTGTCAAATTTAGTACAAGTAAGAACAACAATCGCAATAATAGTTTTCTGATGTAAAAGTAACTTTTATTATTAGCCGAAACCTATAAACAATAGTATGAGATGATCAACTGATATGAAATTTTTTAAAAAGAAATTTTCCTACCCAGCTGGGATTCGAACTCACAACCCTTGGATCCAAAAATAGGCCCTCTTATGATAGAATTGAATATAATAATTGTTGTAAAAATAACAACTTAAATTAACAAGTCAATTTTTGAATCCAATAAAATACAAAATGATATTAAATTAAATACCTTATTGGAATCATTTTTCTGGTTGCATCTCCGTGGCTTCAAAAAATGCAAGCCAAACGAATGCTGAAGCAAAAGAATATGAGGGAATTAAAAATAAACAAATATTTTTATTTCGTTGCAAAACGAAACCAAAGCCATCTTGTAGAATAGAATAGAATAGAAATATGCTTTATTGTCATGAAAAATGTAACAATTTTATAGACAAAGCTTACAAGAATCATAAATAAAAACAATAACAAATACAATTTACTAAAATTATACAAATCGTCATTATAAATAAAACATAATAAAGTGAAATAAAAATCAGTAACAATCTATTGCAAAATTTAAAAAAATATATTTCAGTTCGGTTAGAGGGCGCTATAAGCACTCTGACCGTTTTCAAAACTTGTTAGTCTATCATCAGAGAATGCTTACATAGCTATCTCTAAACAAACTAAAATAATTCAGATGACTAGCCTCGAATTTCAACTAACGAAATGGTATGGGTGTCTTAGCGACATCTGCTAGAAACAAGTCAAAGTTTTCAATCCAATAAAAGATAAAATAATATTAAATTAAAAACCTTATTGGGGCGTTTTTTCTGGTTACACCTCCGTGGCTTCGGAAAATGCAAGCCAAACGGATACTGGAGCAAAAGAAGATGTGGGAATTCATGTCAAAATGACAAGAATCGTGTTGGTTAGTAATAACAGTCTGATTTTTGCATGAGAGTTTAATGAAAGGGTAACGAATCAATTGGATGTTCTGTCCGACAAAATACATGGGACGTTTTCGTAATCAGACATTCCAAATTTTTAGACCGTTCCACAATTAAAATTTTCCCTGTTCCAGTGTTCCGGTACATCAAAGTTTGTCCGACTAGACACCGTTAAGCTATTAACAAATTTTCAGCTTTCTATTAATCAACTTTTTTTTGGTACGCGGGATCCATGCCTAATAATGTGGAGCATAAATTGAGGCACTATAGAAATTAGTCCTGTGTTCAATATTTCAACTTTATTAAGTATAATTTAAATAATTTACCGGCACTTGAAGGTTACTTTTACATCGATCTATAGTAATGAGCATGATTCGTAAATACCAGTTATATCTATCCATTAGTAACTATCATTAATTATAGTCGATAAAAACGTTTAGGCCATCTATCAGTTTGAAGTTATTATTACATATTATTAAACAATTGCGTATAGTTTTTATCAGGATGCTTGCAAGGGGTAGCTCTGTTGATATCTGCGAACAATAAATACAGTTAATTGAAACGAACATACGATACGTTTAGTATAACACATCAAGGAGAAAGAACGATAAGTGGATTAGAGGTGGACGGGTCGATCAATACTCGATCTGGCAAGGAACGGGAAGGCGACCAATTAGTACTTGGTCGCCGTGGCAGGACGGTTTGGATTTAAATCAACACTTTAAGAGACCGGTTTGGGAGCCTCTACTAAATCGATACTTTAAATATATACTTTTTAGAAGATTTGTAAAAAAGTGTGGACATTGGTAAAACATTCATTTATTGGCCTTCAGTCAATACCCTTCGGTCAATGGAGTTGTTACCAGATCAATGCTCCAGTAGAACTTTCTTTTCCATTGTGGCGAACGTCTTATATCGTTGCTGGTGATCTATATCCACCACGCATCAAATGGAAGTAGTATCTAGGTAATGGGAGCGTATATGTACGGAGCCGTGGCACATCGACAGCGCGACTGTTACATGCTTCCGTTTTATTTGCATAAAAATAGTAAATAAAGACCTGTAACTAATAGAATCAATTTTCGACAACTCCTCTCTTGGGTCTTTGATCGATTTTAGACCTTTTTGTATCGTCTTCGTTGATTTGAAAATGAAGTACATACTCGCCTTGTTTCGCTAAGGTCTGTAATATATGTTAAGGACGTTTTGATGCGAGAGGAAATTATTCCTGATGTGGCTTATAAACCTGAAAAACAATGTATCATTTAAAAACGACGTCTGTGGAAGCCTACGTCCTCAAGTGAGCATCGAGTTCATATCAATTTAAATTAACTTACCAAAAAGTATACTTAAATCACTAATTCCAAAAATAATTACCGAAATACTGATAGATTTTGGTTCTATAGTTATTTTCTTGTGGTATTTCTGCAGTATGTATTATATTTAATAGTAATTAACGACACTTCGTTGAATATACGTTTATGTTGACTTTTCGAATTTCAATTAGAGATCGAAAGTTAAAATGATCGTATTTTCAATTAAAAATATGATTAATGCCCGTTGAATATAATAAATAACTGATGGATTTGCTGTAAATTGACATCGATCCAATACATTTTCCATTTGAAAATATAAATATTATAAAAACGATATTTTTTTGCAAAAATACGAAATTTAAACAATGATTCCGCTTTGGTGATCTAATTATTATTTGTTTAGAAAAGTATTGGATTGTTGTTGTGTAGTACATTTATGAGTCCATAGTAAATCACGTTTACTTTTACTAGACTTGGGTGTCAGTTAAAAGAATAAACAAATTCATGAATGCTGAAGAACTTGATCCTGATAATGTTCTGCACGAACCCTCTGAAGGTAAGTTTAACATAGTATATTAAAACTAATATACATGGTTTTATTAGTATGCATAAATCGTCCTTACTGGAAATGATGTATTTACCCAAAGAGAAGAGGAGGTAACGTGTATTTTATATTTTTTCAATTTCCAACTGTAATATCTGTTAAAATGTGCTTTTGTACGCCGAACGAAAAAAAAAGGTACCCAATTTGGTACATCTGCACCCAAACGGGATAACTCTGTTCCCCCCCCCTCTCTCTCTCTTGTCATTTCTCCATTACTGAGTGTCGTGATTTCCTCCAATACTCCAAATCCGATCCTCCAACCAATTTTCTCCATTGGTCTCTATCTTCAGTTGCTCTAGGATTTTTTACATAATGAGTGCTGAATTCGGAATTTGGTCTAACCATTTGGTTGGTGATTATACCCTTGGTCTTCTCCCCGGAACGTTTCTAGAAACAATGAATCTCATCTGCGATAATTATTGTTACCTCTGCGAACTATGTGACCATAAAACTGTGAAATTCGTTGCAGATATGTTGTGGACAGCCTTTTTTCTTAATGAAATGTTCGTTAAGAATTGTTGGAAAAGAAACGCTTGTCCGATGGCCTGTACCATCTGTTTAATTTTCATTCCTTAATGTTAAACAATGGAAATATGATTTACAAAAAAATTGCCATATGGGTCATACAAGGTTCTTTTTTTTTTCGAAATTTCCATTTTCGTTTTCAGAGTCTTTAGTCCTGTCGCCCGGGGGAGTACAACGGCCTCCTTAATTCAGATGGACTTACCCAAGTTTTTTTACGTATTTTGACCCGTGGAACACGAATTTTTTGGTTAACAGTCGATCCGGATGTCGATAAGATTGTTATAAACAAAGAACTTGAGGAATCGCATAACAGCGACAAAACATTTTTTTTTTGTATTTTTTGGGTCATTCTAACCAAAAAATGTTTTTACAAGTTTTTTCGTAGGGTGCATAGTTTTCGACATAAACGCGGTTGAACTTTCAAAAAATCGAAAAATTGCAATTTTTGAACCCGAATAACTTTTGATTGAAAAATAAAATAACAATTCTGCTTACCGCATTTGAAAGTTCAAGTCAAATTCTATCGGTTTTGATTACTTTCATTGCTAAAAAATTATTTTTTTTTATTGTTAAACAAAGCTATAAACACATAGTGATTGAATGATGTTTTCAATGCATTTCCCATTTGAAATCGAACGAGTAGGCGCGCATACAGACCATTTCTACGTAGATTACGTACATTAAAACGCATGCATTGGGCACTGGAAACATGTGTTTATGGCTTTGTTTAGCAAATAAAAACTTAATTTTTAGCAATGCAAATAATCAAAACCGATAGAATTTGACTTGAACTTTCAAATGCAGTAAGCAGAATTGCTATTTTATTTTTTAATCAAAAGTTATTCGGGTTCAAAAATTGCACTTTTTCGATTTTTTGAAAGTTCAACCGCGTTTATCTCTAAAACTATGCATCCTACGAAAAAACTTGTACAACCATTTTTTGCTGAGAATCACCCAAAAAATACAAAAAAATATTTTGTTTTGCGAAAAATCGATGTTGTGTAATTCCTCAAGTTCTTTGTTTATAACATCGACATCCGAATCAACTGTTACCCAAAAAATTCGGTTTCTACGAGTCAAAATACATAAAAAACTTGGGTAAGTCCATCTGAATTAAGGAGGCCGTTGTACCCCTGGCGACAGGACTACTTCAATTTCTTTTCCAATTTTGGAGTTAAAATTTTCCGTTGATACTTTAGATCCTTTCTTGTCGTCTATAGCTTTTTTAAAAACTATAGACGACAGTTACTTGTCCAGTTGGAGCATAAACCTGCACAATCTTTATTCTAGTTTGTGAGTTTAGTTAAGATCATGTATGTAATTCAATGCGAGATGCGATTAATTATTTGAATTTGAGACTTCCTCTTCTTATATATCAAGAAACCTATTCCATTGTATGTATAGTCATCCTTGCCTTTATAGTAGAGCCTATTGCCTGAATGTAAGTCCACGTACCCTTCTCCTCTTTTGTTAACTTCTGATAGCCCCATTATGTCCCAATTCATATTCCCCAATTTTTCTTCTAATTCGTAGAGTTTTTTATCTTTTAATACTACACTACCGGTGTACAGCGTTCTCTGATGCCTTCCGACTCCTAACCGCCATTCTTCTCTGTTTAACCATATACCTGAAGGGATTACTCTTTCCTCTAGTTCTTTTTCAATTCCCTCCCTTCAACTTCTTCTCGGTCTTCCTCTTTTCGTTCTCCATTGTGGCATCCACGTCAAAATCAGTCTGTTTAGGGATCCTGTCATCTTGCATTCTCTGTACATTTCCGTACCATACTAAGTAGTTGTTTTGTTTTTATGTCATCAATTATTGTATGCGTGACTCCTATCATTTCTCGTTTTCTCTCATTTGCTATCCAATCTCTTCTTGATTTACCTGTTGCTTTTTTTCAGAGATCCATTTCTTGGCCTAGTAACATTTTCTCTGTTCTTTGTTTCATTGGCCAAACTTCACTGCCATATACGTGATTACACTTTTAAGTATGGTATTGTATAGGAGCTGTTTGTTCGCTTTAGATTATGTTTGGTTCCACAGAATACCATTCATCATGAATATGGCTTTTCTATCCTGTATGTTTCTGTCTTTTATAGCAGCATCGAGTGTTCCAGTTGAGTTACCTTCATGCCCAGGTATTTATATTCATCACAGTGTTAATTCCTACCCCATCGTCTAATGTAATGGACTGCTTTGTCCCTCCAATACGCATGGCTTCTGTTTTCTTAATTTGTATACTTAAGTACTGTATACTAATAAAACGTTCTGTATATTTCCAATTAATGAATATTTAATACAATGTATTCAAACTATGAATCTTTACAGAGCCACTTACGATCGAAAACGGCACATTCTCCTGGGGCGAAGGACCAATCTTGAAGGACATCAACATTAACATCAAGAAAAAAACTCTAACGGCCATCGTCGGAACAGTCGGTTCAGGAAAATCCAGTTTGATCTCAGCGTTCCTAGGAGAAATGGACAAACTCTCAGGCCGTGTGAACTCATATGGAAAAGTCGCTTACGTCTCCCAGCAAGCTTGGATCCAGAACGCCACCCTTCGAGATAACATCCTCTTCGGAAAACCCTACGACAAAACGCTGTATGACGCAGTGGTGGAAGCTTGTGCCCTGAATCCAGATCTGGAGATGTTGCCGGCTGGTGATCAGACGGAAATCGGCGAAAAAGGTAATTGCTGATATAGTATTACCATCTAAGAGACTCATTAATATTCAGATCAGCGGGGTGCTATTGTTCGAGGTGTAAAATTGCATAAACAAGGGATCATTTCAAAAAACACATATATCCCTTGTTTATGGAATTACACACCTCGAATAATAGCACCCCGCTTAGTCGGATATTAATGAGTCTCTTAGATAGCTGGTACTATTAATTATTATACATACTTTCTTAAGCATTATTGATAAAAATTGAAGAAAAAATCTTTTGAGTAAAAGGTATATTTATTTGAAAACCCCAATAAAGGGCTGCATTAAAAAACAGAACGTTTTCGCTCTAAAGAGAGCATCATCAGTGTTCTAAGCCTAAAATAAGTATAACCATAATTGTGAAGACAAAAGTAAAAAATTTAAAGGTTGATCAAGATAAAAAATTAGGTTATACTCACAAGCTCTACATGCTAAGCCACCAAAAATACATGGGTTAAAACCCTTAAAATGTCGACTAAAAGTCTTACATTGACATGTGTATTAAATCCTGGCGATGGATGAAATTTAGAGAGATACCTCAAAGCATCTTATGACTATTCCACGAAGCGTGTGGGTGGTTAAGAGTCGATTTCTCTATCTTCACAAAGAGAAAGGTGAAAGCCAACTGATTACAGGTGACAGGTGTGAAAGCGTTTCTGGCTAATGACAGTACGAGACAGACAGTGTAACTTGAAGTTTTGTGAATTGAAATGTAGTTAGGTACACTAGCCACTAGTTTTAAAAAATTATTTTTAGTAAAATTCCATAATAACAACAAACATCGTGTGCAGGGATAACTTTATTTTCACTCCTTATATTATTCTTGTTAGCTTAATATGGAATACTTGTAATCCCAGCACACGATGTTTGTTGTTATTGTTGAATTTTACTACAAATAATTTTTTAAAACTAGTGGCTAGTGTACCTAACTACATTTCAATTCACAAAAATTTAAGTTACACTGTCTGTCTCGTACTTTCATTAGTCAGAAACGCTTTCACACCTGTCACCTGTAATCAGTTGGCTTTCACCTTTCTCTTTGTGAAGACAGAGAAATCGACTCAATCACCCACATGCTTCGTGGAATAGTCATATGATGCTTTGAGGTATGTCTCTAAATCTCATTCATTGCCAGGATTTAATATACAACATGTCAAAGACTTTTAGTCGACATTTTAAGGGTTTTAACCCATGTATTTTTGGTGGCTTAGCATGTAGAGCTTGTGAGTATAACCTAATTTTTTTATCTTGGTCAACCTTTAAATTTTTTACTTTAGTCTTCACTAATTATGGTTATATTTATTTTAGGCTTAGAACACTGATGATGCTCTCTTTAGAGCGAAAACGTTCTGTTTTTTAATGTAGCCCTTTATTGGGGTTTTCAAATAAATATACCTTTTACACAGAAGATTTTTTTCTTCAATTTTTGTAATTAATGGTATTCGCGGTGTGCAAGTACTTGGAGGGGAAACGAGAAACGACCGTGCGCGAGTCGCGGAGAAATATTGCAACTATCTTAAATAATTCATATTGTCAATTGAAATTGTCAAATTGACGTATATTTCATACCTTCTGTCATTGAAGCAGAGAAATTATATATTGCTCCACAATATTGATATGCAATTATTATATAAAGGTAAATTTAATTAATTGTATTTTGCTTGCAGTACTGCATTTTAATAACTAATTTTATTTACTACATACAATTGTTTACGTTTGCATAACATAACCTGCATCTTATTTTTTCTTCTTATTATTTTTTTGCACTATGCAGCAACCAGGACTAATATAATTGGCCAATATAATTAAAAGTGCGAATAAAAGTACAGAGCGTAGAAATAGAGGTCGCTTTGCCGAACTTGCACGGTCCCAATACAGCCAGCTACAAGATTTTTTTCCTTATGGACATTATTGATAAATGTTGTGTTGTAGGTATCAATTTATCTGGAGGTCAAAAACAACGTGTTAGCGTCGCCAGAGCAGTCTACTCGAATGCTGATATATACTTTTTGGATGATCCGTTGAGTGCTGTAGATAGTCACGTTGGAAAACACATATTCGAAAAGGTAAATATTTTTAACTTAATAATTCGGTTAACATTATTAGTCGTAGATATTTGAGATCATTCGCCTCTTTGACAGTTCCTCCATACAGAGCGGACATCCAGAGGTTATCTAAATTCCGTCTCTTTGTGAAATTGACTACTACTGTTTTACTAGGATTGGCAGAGAGTTTTTCCCTGTCGCACCACTTAGTAAGGATATGTAATGTTCTTTGAAGTGTGCTGAATAGAGCACTACCATATTTTCCTCTTACCATAGTTATCAGATCATCCGCGTAGGTCTGCCCCCTGTACATAAGAAGCGCAATCAGGTCATCCACCAAGAATGATCACAGGAAAAAAGAAAGCGCTCCCTCCTGTGGGCACCACTTGGTTATTTTGCATAAAATCTCCTCTACTTGCAGATGGTATCCATCCAGAGTTCTTGATACACAGTGGTGCATACACGAAACAGTGGCTTGCAATGTTCTTTAATGATATACTTCAGTCAGGTAACATTCCTTTCTCACTTAAGCGAACAAAGATAATTGCAATTCCGAAACCGGGCAAATCAAACGATAAGCCAGAAAACTACCGCCCCATAGCTCTACTCAGCATGGTATATAAACTATTAGAAAAGCTTCTCCTCAACAGAATTAGTCACAGGATACTAGAAAATGTCCCCATTGAACAAGCTGGCTTCCGCCCTCATCGAAGCTGTACGGACCAAGTGCTGTCATTAACAACTTTTATAGAAGCTAGTTTTCAAAAGAAACAAAAGACAGCAACAGTATTTATAGATCTAACAGCAGCATATGATACTGTTTGGAGACAGGGATTAATATATAAACTGGCCCGCATTATCCCCTGCAGAAAGATAATTAACCTCATTGACAACATGCTGACCAACAGAGCCTTCCAGGTTATAATGGGAAAGGAGACGAGTAGACAGATGAAACTTAACAATGGTCTTCCACAGGGTTCTGTCCTTGCCCCTTTACTTTTCAGCCTCTATATTGCTGACATGCCTGAAACCGAATCTCGGAAGTTTGGATATGCTGACGACTGGACCCTTGCAACAAGCCACCAATCTTTAGAAACTACAGAAATCACTCTCACGAATGACTTATCCATCCTCAGCGAATACCTTAAGAAATGGAGACTACAGCCAAGTACTACAAAAACTGAAGTATCAGCTTTTCATCTAAACAACAAGTTGGCAAACAGAGAATTGCGAGTGTATTTTAATAACAAGCTGTTAAAACACAATAAATACCCGAAATACCTTGGGGTTACTCTAGACAGAACGCTCACATTCAGAGAACACCTGACGAAAACAGCAGCAAAATTGAAAACACGCAACAATATAATACAGAAACTCTGCGGCACTACATGGGGGTCCACAGCATCAACATTAAGATCCTCTGCTCTTGGCCTGATATATCCGGTGGCAGAATACTGTGCTCCAGTGTGGCTAAATAGCAGGCATACCCACCTGGTCGACACCCAACTAAACCGTACTATGCGTATGATAACAGGCACAATTAAGCCCACCCCTACAATGTGGCTACCTACCCTTAGTAATATAGCACCACCCAACCTACGCCGCGAACATGCATTGGTTAAAGAATATAACAAAATAATGGACAGTCGCCAGCTTCTAGTCCACAACGACATCCCCGATATTCTTGGAAACCGTCTCCGATCCAGGTTACCCCCTCTACAATCTGCTCAAGCGCTGCAGCAATCCAACTTTGACTTAAATACCCGATGGAGAGAAGATTGGGAAAGTAGGACAGATCCGCATTACCATAGTCTACCGGACATCATAGGGAAACCTGGCGAATTTGAACGTCCCCGTAAGATTTGGGCAGCCCTTAATCGAATTCGAACAAACTGTGGAAGATGCGCCGACTCCCTCCACAGATGGGGTAAACTCCCCTCGCCTTCTTGTGACTGCGGCGCTGCAAGACAGACGATCAGTCACATTGTTCAGGACTGCCCACGCAGAGCATACACAGGCGACCCTATAGACTTTGTAATGGCAACCGAAGGGTCAATCGAATATATAAAAAAATTGGACATCTGTTTGTGATGCATTGTATAATGCATAAATCTAACTATATTCTGTGATATACTTAAGCCATACGCTAAATAAAATAAAATACTTGCAGATTGGTTAGAATCAACCTATTTTCCAGCATTGTTTTGATCCAGTTGCATATGATAGCGGATAATGCTGCATCATAAAGATAATCTGGTAGTGCAGTATTAAATGCGTCTTCTGTAGCTAGAAAGGGGGTTAATGCAATATCTCCATTAATAATGGAGTGACTAATCTTCTGCACTCTTCGTCCAGTGCTGTTTCTGTTGATTATTTTTCTTCTTGATTTGCACGCTGTTTGCCACTGAGAGAATAATACCTCAATGGTCCCTTCTTAATATGTCTATTAAGATTTTTTTCGACAGTCTTGAACAGAAATTATCTAAGACTGGTCGGCCTGTAGGATTTAGGTAGGGCATTGTCTTGTTGTCCTATTTTGTGTATGTATACTACCCCTATCAAGCCAAGCTCTCCAATCCTTTTTGTAGTAGGGCACGAAATAATCAGTCCTCTCCTGTAGATTTAAATGCAGCAAAGTGGTTTATGGTCCACTTTACGTTCTTTGGTTTGATATTTATTGCAGAGAATTTCCAGTCTGCTCGCCGAGGACCTGCTCCAGTCTGTTCATCAATAATAATTGTTGAACTTAGGAATTGGTTCTGTAGTAAGGTCTAGCGTTTCCTTTTTAAATTCGGTAAAGGTGTCGTCAGGTCTTTTAAGAGGATCGGTACGTATTTTCGGCTGCAATGCTATTCAAATGGGGATTCATTTTTTTCGAATCCTGAGAAAACTAATAAGTATTTTTGAAAAATTTAAACGCAGAATGAAAGATTACGTTATTAGCGAGGGCCGAAAGTCCCTGAGAACTTCTATAATGTTTATTTTAATAAGTTACAGGGGTGAAAAAACTAAGAGAAAATTTAGTGTGATTTTTAATTTCAAAGATCTCATTCAAAATAAACTTTTTATTTATTCTAAGGGACTTTCGGCCCTCGGTAATAATTTAGTCTTTCATTCTGCGTTTAAATTTTTCAAAAATATTTATTGGTTTTTTCAGGATTTGAAAAAAATGAACACAATGCCGTGGTTATATTTTCCAAATCTGTCTTTGTCTTACAACGCACTCAACCGAATATAATATTGTCAGCATATATTGTCAGTCAGACACTGACAATCAGTGACAATTTTAAATATTTGACATTGCATCGGGAATATTTTGAGAAATTGATTAAATATTATTGATATATAGTGTATTTGATAAATAATTGATTTAAGACGTGAACTTAATAAAAAGTTATTTATTGTGTATTATTTATGGAAGATAGAAGTAGATCAAGATATATTCTGTGATCCAAGTATTTTGTTGTTAAAGATGTTCAAAATTGTAAGCGTTCCATAGTAACAATATATTATTAAAATCACTTTAACACTTTTCCTCTTTTCTCGATTGATTATTAGTTTTTGTTGTACAAATAAATTATTACAATCACTGAAAACATAGTTAGTGAAAAAATTATCACATTTATTAACTGAATTAATAATTTGCAATTATAAAAATAACAGTTATCCAAGAACATTCAAAAGCCATCTCTTTAAATTAATTATGACATTTTCAAGTAGAATGACATTCTAGTAATGTTTACATATCCATACCAGTGTGAATTTTACTACACGTAATTTGCCGTGTAAAGACAGAAAAAGTAGGGATGCACGTAAAATATTTGCGAATTATGTACCCATAGCCTTAAGTAAAGTAAGCCTGGTGCCTGTGTCGGATCCTTGGAAATAATCTTGTGGATTCTAGTGCTGGCAGTTATATCTGAAATACTCTGGCAGAACTTCCTCCAAGATTCCATTATCCCTTTATTGTATTTAGTAAGATTTTTTCTGTATATTTCTCAATTCCAAAATTCTTTGGCTTTATTCGTAAGCCTCCTTACTTCTTTTTTTTTTAGTTTTTCCAATCTTCTTCTCCACCAAGTACCAGTTCTCCTGGTATGATGTGAGAATTGCTTTCCTGTTTAGATCATTCGTATCTAGCAATGATATAATTTCAGATTCATTTTTCGTTTTGATTCAGAGGCGGGCAAGCATCTACACTGATGAAGTTCAAAACAGAAACCGCTGTTTGTAGATTGTACCTTGCCTCTGAATCGAAATGAAACACAAATTGTCTTTTAATTCACTTCTTTTAATTTCATTTCAGGTGATCGGTCCCCATGGATTGCTAAAAAGCAAAACCAAAATCCTCGTCACACACGGAATCACGTATTTGCCACAAACTGAAAAAATCATCGTTCTGAAAGACGGTAGAATTTCCGAGACGGGAACATATCAGGAACTCCTGGATAGAAAAGGAGCATTCGCCGAATTCCTTCTCCAACATATTACAGAAGAAGCCGAAACCGAAGCAGGTAAATATTTAAATGATTTACTGAAATATAAAAAAATTATTTTGTTTTGGTAAATATTGCGGAAGAAACGATTTCATTTTGTAGAAATTGCTCTGCACTGTTTATTAAATTTACTTACAAAATTTTGATATTCAACAGAGACAGGACATTTTTGAACATAAAGAATCTTGAAAATTATATATAGCATACCTAGAAAGTGTAGGAATTGATATATTCCTTCCTCTTTTTCTCCTAGAGCTGTCTGCGTCCCATTTTAAAGTCTCGATAACGTTATTTATCTGTCGTTATCCACGGTATTACATTCTCATTTGGAGGCCTGCATCCTGTGTCTCTTCTCAGGTGTTCTTCATTCAGTAACTTTCGAAAGTACTCATACCATCTTTACTTTATTTCAACATCAGATCTTAACACTCTTCCATCCTTAATCTCCACGGTATTACATTCTCATTTGGAGGCCTGCATCCTGTGTCTCTTCTCAGGTGTTCTTCATTTAGTAACTTTCGAAAGTACTCATACCATCTTTACTTTATTTCAACATCAGATCTTAACACTCTTCCATCCTTAATCTCCACGGTATTACATTCTCATTTGGAGGCCTGCATCCTGTGTGTCTTCTCAGGTGTTCTTCATTTAGTAACTTTCGAAAGTACTCATACCATCTTTACTTTATTTCAACATCAGATCTTAACACTCTTCCATCCTTAATCTCCCATTCGTTAATCTGCCGCACGTGAGTCAAGTCATTTGCTTTATAGTGGAGTCACTGAAGGTTTTCACCTCCGATTTCGTTGAACCTCCATAGATTTTCATGAAAATTGGTGAGTAATTAGAGGATACCTCAAGGAACAAAGGTGACATGATGCCAACTTGCGCTTTTACCCTAGGGGTGGATGCCACCCCATCTCGAAGTGAAAATTATTTTATTAAAAATAATACCATAAATCGATAGAGGGACAAATTGTAAGCAAAATTTGTTATATAAAGTTATTAATATAAATCAATACTTTTTGAGTTATTAAAGACCAAAAATTTTATTGTTTCGTAAAAAAATGCATGTTTTAAATCGGTTTTTCACATATAACTCAAAAACTATAAGCTTTTACAAAATAGTTATTATTACTGAAATTGATGACAATAAAAAACTGAATACATTCCTCACTTAAAGCACTAAACTAATGTTAGTTAAAAGTGAGTTATTGGCAATTGAATGTGTATTTTTTTCGACGAGTACTCAAATCTAAGTATTCAAGCTTAAATAACGGAAAAACGATGCAATGTATAAAATATACCTGCTAATCATTTATCAACGTACTTCGGAATACCTATTAAATGAGCTTCGGAACAAGTTAATATCGTCAAAATTAAGCAAGTTATGATGAAAATTAAAGAACCCTCTCGAATTTTTTAGGAAAAAGTGAAAAATAAAGCATACGCCATTTCCACAAAAATTAAAATTTATAGTAATCCTTACAAGAACTTCTTTATATTAGCATAAGTATTGATTTCAATAATTTTGACCGGTTTAGAATGCATAAAGATATAATTTAAGAAAATCATAATTATTGTAATTTTCATATTCTTTTTTTAATACATAACTCCAAAAATACTCAATATGCGTAAAAAATGAAATATAACCAAATTTTAGTTTTTTCTGTGTCAAATATTCCACCTCTTGTACTATTTCCATAGGATAAAAAATAACCGAGATAGAAACGTTTAAATCTACATTTTGCTGTGAAAACCACGCAACCGGGGCAATTTAACCTTTTATTTAAAAAGTAAAAGTAAGTTGTCTAAAAAATTAAATTTAACGCGGTTAAATAGCTCTTTGAATTTACTTTCAAACGGTTTTTAGATAAACCTGATATTGTAAAAACAGACGGAGTTATTAAAAAAAACATTTTTTGGAAAAATTTTTAAAAGATAAATTTTGAAAAAAATTTGGTGCATAAATTTTAATGCTATCAACATGTTCAGGGGCTCATTTGATAGATATTTTTAAGTACTTTGACAAATGTTTAATAAGTTTATGTTATAAAATGCATCATTTTCCCGTTATTTCAGCTTGAATACTTGGATTTTTTTACTTTTTTACGGTTAACACTAAAAGGTTTTTCTGGTAAAGCGTTTATTTTATTTCTTATTAGCTTCAATTTTAGTAATAGTAACTTTTTTGTAAAAACTTATAGTTTTTGAGTTATTGATGAAAAATCGGTTAAAAACATGAATTTTTCTTAAGGAAAATTAAAATCTTTGATCTTCAATAACTAAAAAAGTTTTCATTTATTTTAATAACTTTATATAATAAATTTTGCTTAGAATTTGTCCCTCTATCGAATTATGGGGTTATTTTCGATAAAATAATTTTCACCCCCGAGAAGGGGTGGCATCCACCCCCAGGCTGAAAGCTCAAGTTGGCAACATGTCACCTTTGTTCCTTGAGATAAATACATACCAAAATTAGGAAATTCGGTATTTTTATTTTTGCTGTAGTAAAAACACGTCTCCTACCACTGGTAAATGTTATTATTTGATATTAACATTTTTAAGCACAATAAGTAATAAAAACCAAACATGGTAAAAATCGGTAACTCATATTTTTAAATAACACCAACCCGATATATATCTTTACTGATAAAAATACTTTGTTGTAAACATATTTATAATATGAGAATCCGGTAGAATCATTTATCTTCTTTTTCCTGTGTAAAGTTACTAATTTTATTAGAAATATTTCTATATTTCTAAGTTAAAAACTGATAATTAATTTTATCGGAGATGAAGATTACAAAATTGTTCATTTTGACAAAATATATTCATGCGAAAATCCGATAAAGAATTTTAGACTATGATGGTTTATTAAATTTCAGCACACTTTTTTCCTGCGAAACCCCAGTAAAGTATGGCGTAAATTGACAATTGAATATTACGAAAACAAAAAAAAGCGGTTAAAATGGGGCCCATATTTATAATGAAAAACAAACTCAGAGCTTCCAAGGTACCACAGCAAATCAATTGTAGTAAATTTAAATTTAAGTGTACTGAAAAGTTGTCTGATAGACCAGGGCCCATCTGTAAAAATATTAGTACATTTGGACGTTGAGAGGTGACTCAAATTTTTTTGCAGAAATTGCTTGAAAATAAATCAGATAATAATATTTGAGTTATCCTCCCTCTCAAAAAGGTCCGAAACATTGTTTAAATAATCAAAATGTCAAAAAATTAAGGAAAAATTCGATTTTTTTCTTGGTTTATTGATTATAACTTTAAAAGTATTCATTTCCGAGAAAAGTTGTATTGACATAAAAGTTGCGTAATTAAATTTCCCACAATATAGAATTGGTTAAAAATTTACAAAATAGTCACCCTTGTTGCAAAATAGCAATTTTTGTGAAAAAAACATACAAAAACAAGTATTCGAATTTTACGTTTTTCAACCATTTATGCTACACTTAGGACCTTCATATTTCACCCTAAAAAACTTAATTATACAGTAAAACAATGCTGTAAATTTCATTAAGATCGGTTCAATAGATTTTGCAAAATAAATTTTGCAATCCAGCTTTCGTAAAAAAAATTCATTTTTTCAAAATGTTACAGGACTGAAAATAAAGCAGATAGCAAGTTGAAATTTTTTTTGCTTATAGAAGTGTACCGTACCTTTCATTTGCAATTTTGCAAAATTAAAATTGATTAACATCACGGCGTCAGGATTTTTTTAAATAAACATTAATTATTGGTGCTACGCGCAGGACAGCGGATAGTTTTCTCTGATTGGGCATTCCATTGACCTTTGATAATGATTGATACATTTAAATTTTTGTTACATTTCGATATAAATAAATAAATTTGTTTATTGCAAAATAAAAACACATACTCTATCCTTTGAAATAACACTTTTATTAGCAAAAACTTTCTATGTTCATATATTTTAACTTAAATAATAAAAGTGTATTATTTTTAAACATATGCAATTGTTTAAACAATATTTCACAAACAATAATAAAATTAGTTTGATTTTTGTGGAATTAAAATATTAAAATACAACAAAATATAGAGTAAGAAAATAATATATTAGATAAAGATAGGAAGAAATTTTGGTGGAAATCAACTTGTGTGAATCGAACACCGCTGTCCTGCGCGTAGCACCAAAAATTATTGTTTATTTCAAAAATTTTTTGACGCCGTGGTAATGAATCGATTTTAATTTTGAAAATTGCAACTGAAAGGTACAGTACACTTCTATAAGCAATAAAAATTTCAACTTGCTATCTGCTTTATTTTCAGTCCTGTAACATTTTGAAAAAATAAATTTTTTTTGCGAAAGCTGGATTGCAAAATTTAGTTTGCAAAATCTATTGAACCGATGTTAATGAAATTTACAGTATTGTTGTACTGTATCATGAGGTTTTTCTGGGTGAAATATGAAGGTCCTAAGTGTAGCATAAATGGTTGAAAAACGTAAAATGCCAATACTTGTTTTTGTATGGTTTTTTCGCAATTATTGCTATTTTGCAACTAGGGTGACTATTTTTTTAATTTTGGACCAATTCTATATTGTAGGAAATTTAATTACGCAACTTTTATGTCAATACAACTTTTCTCGGAAATGAATACTTTAAAAGTTATAATCAAAAAACGAAGAAAAAAATCGAATTTTTCCTTCAATTTTTGACATTTTGATTATTTAAACAATGTTCCGGACCTTTTTGAGAGGGAGGATAACTCAAATATTATTATTTGATTTATTTTCAAGCAATTTCTGCAAAAACATTTGAGCACCTCTCAACGTCCATCTCAAAACAGATGCGCCCTGGACTATGAAGACTATTGAAACTTTGTAGAAATTACTGGAGTCTAGTAGTAGTAGTCTAGTCTAGTAAAAATTTTTATTTTGTACAATATAACTGTCAAACTAATTAGGACTAGACTTGTCCCTAAAACTTCCCAAAGAAAGGAACGAACATTTAGTAAGAAATGTTTCTTTCCACTAGCTTACCATGAATGAATTCCAGTGTGTCAAATGTTTTTTAAAAAACGCTGTGTATGTGTATATTCTCAGATGATAGAATAAATGCTGTAACTAACAGTGATTCTACTGGATGATATTCTAAAGAAGACAATAGCGGAAAACGGTGACCAGTTAATAAAAATATCAGAAGATATTGGTTTGAATTAAAAAAAAACTCCTACTCTACGCCCTAAAAGGCTAAAACAAATTTCATCCAAAAAGCAACCATAGACTTACCAACTCCGGGCAATTTACCAAAGTTATATAAAAGTACCTTTCCAATAAGTGAAGCAAAGAAAACGGATTTGATAAAGATGTGCCAAGAAAATATTTTTCAGAAGAGGTGCATGCTTGAATCACAAATTTAAAAACCGGTAATTATATCGTAGGTCGAATTCCAGACGTAATGATGTGAGAAGAATCGGAAGAAGACGTATTTTACCTTTTAATTTTCTAAAAAGATAGCAGATTAATTTATTTTTGTTGGAATAATATACAATTAACTTTTATTTTATAATTAAAAAAATTCAAAATAAAAACCAATAAAGGTCTCATCTAATCTTCGGGCTCAGTGGAGATCTATAGCCTGTTATTGAAACACCAAAAGCACTTTTATAATTTATTGATAGAGACTGACACTAGGGTACCTAAAAAACCCCGGGAGAACGTAGCTGTACCGATATGTGGCTCGTATGCGAATTAACGTGAGACCCTTTTGATGAAACTACATATTGACTCGTTGAAGTTACTCGAAGGAATTAATTTTAAGGCACATCTTGCCTGGTTGAGTTGACTAGTGAATGAATTTAAGTGTATGTTCTCTCTTGTTGGCAACATGAATTGGGTCATAGCCCACACGACCAAAAGAACAAAGGTTTTTACTTAGTCAGCTGAATTAATGTCCATTGCCAAAATATTGTTTATGAATTATTGCAACAATTAAACAAATTAAATAGCCCGCACATGTTTAAATATGATAAAAAATTATTTCATGTGATCTACGGGGTGATAAAAATATACTGTTTAATATTGGATATGAATTATGAATATTTGATATTGAACAATGGTTTTGTTAGTTATCGGGTTTTTGCTCGAACCCCTCGATATGTTCAGTTACATTTTTTACTTTTGTTTTCTCTCTTATCCACTTGTTTTATTTTCTGTCTTGCAGTTTTATTCCCAACAAGGATCCTTCCATTTTTCTCTGAGTTATTTTTATTTTGTTTATGTTGGCCTTTGTTAATGTCCATAGGAAGGATGCACTGATCAAATACAAGGTACTGTTGTATCTTTATACTTTTTAATATCCATATTAACTTTCCAAGCGCTGCCCACGCCCATCTGATTCTTCTTTGTATTTCAATTGTTTGGTTTTGGTTCCGAACCAAACATATTACAGATATACCTAAAACATATTTACTTTTGTTATTAACAGACTAAAACAGATAAATAAAGGTATTATGGGTAGAGTGAAAGAATTTTCTAATAACTTAGTGCCTACAATTTTGAAACTATATTTTGTGCAAACTTTATATATTTTTTGTTCCAGTAACGCTACATTAGTGTCCTGTCTCTGAACTTTTGGGCAAAAAAATAATATTTTTTCGTTTTTATAGGTTCTAAAGTAAAATCTAACGGTATGTCGTTTGCAAAATGTAGATAAGCGTAGTTAGAGTGCAATTTTTTACCCATTTTTCACGTTTGAAGCCACTTGATCTTTTAAAATATATCAAATCGTTTATTTGGATTTCCGAATTTGATTGGATTTGAAATTGTTTTCGTTTGATTCGAAGTTTAAAAAGATCGAGATGGTTGGCATACGAATCATTCTCATTTTAGAGATCGTACCTATAGGTCATAAACGACATATTCTAGCTGTAGCGCGATTATCCATTTCATTTCATGTGTTTGATCATTTGCTTTTTTTGGCATGCTAGTTTTTTTATTCAAAAATATAGTAGAATAGTATAAATGATAAAAAAAAGATTGGGAGGCTAAGTTAGAGCCCAGAGAGCAAATTGGATTTAGATCGGGATATAGAATACAACCTACAGAATACAACAAATGATTGGCACTGATATTCGTGGACTACGAAAAAGCATTCGCTACTACTCTTATAAGCCAGCAAAAGAATATCAAAAGTATTGGTAGAAGCCGAATAGAGCATCGCTGAGGAAGACGTATGTTCACCAATGCACGCGGACATGTTGATGATGATGAGGAAAGACCAGTGAAAAAGACAAGATGATACTTATGTTCAAAAATCTCAAATGACGAGGGCTCAAACCTTAAAAGAAAAAAGGATAATAGTAGGATAATAATAGTTAAAGATACAAGGATATGAACGGTATTTAGTATGAATTAAGTATATTTTCAGAAATCACGATTTACCACTTGGTACGAAAATCTGTGTCATCAGATGCTATGTACAGTATGCGGCAAAATAAACAGTACTGAAATGAATATTGAAATGTTTATGATTATTTATATATTTAGTATAAATGATATAGCCTTGCAAACATCATTCACGACGACGCACGTTCCCTATAAAACAGATGTTAAAGATGCCCTCTGGCCAGTGGCGGATCTACGGGGAGGGAAAATGAGGAAATGCCCACCCTAACAAGGTCCAAAATTAAAAAAAAAAAATTGTTCAAACATAAAAATACACCCACCGCACCGGCACGAAAAACGGGCACCCCACAAAATGGGTCATTTTTAATGGCTCGTATTTCCTAAACCTGTTGTCCGATTTAAGTGATTTTTTTAATATCGCTGTTTATTTTTGTTTTTTAACAATATCGCTGTAATAATGTTGTTGCTAGGTAGGTAAATTTTCATTGTATACCAGGTGTACCAATCAAACTGTGTTTTCTTCTAAAAGTTCGGAACACCCTGTGGAATATTCTAGCATTTATAAAATTCTGAAATTAAGACTCAACTATAGCCTCAGCTTTTCTTAACATTCTGCTTTTTTATTCATTCGCTTATGTGGGATGATAAAAAAAGTTAGGTAGGTACTTTAACAACTAGCCATGTTCTTCCTCAATATAGGGTGTTTCTAAACAAGTGCGACAAACTTTAAGGGGTCATTCTACATGAAAAACTAATGACCGTTTGCTTTGTAAACATTTGTCCGCAAATGTTTCGTTTCCGTGATACGGGTTGTTGAATTTTTTCTTACAATCTGACGATTTATTTATTGCTCTAAAACCGGTTGAGATATGCAAATGAAATTTGGTATGTTTTAAGAGGTAGCTATTTTATATTCACCATTGGCGCACATACGGGTAATATGACCGATCATATTACCCGTATGCACGCCAATAGTGAATATAAAATTTTTAATTGTACGTCAAAAAAGGCGTTATAACTTTCTCTTAAAACTTACCAAACTTCATTTGCATACCTCAACCGGTTTTAGAGCAATAAATAAATCGTCAGTTTGTAAGAAAAAATTCAACATCTCGTATCTCGGAAACGTAGCATTTGCGTACATAAAGCAAACAGTTATTATTTTTTCACGCCGAATTACCCCTTAAAGTTTGTCGCACTTATTTAGAAACACCCTTAATTGATGAAGTACAGGGCTAGTTGTTAAAGTACCTAACTTTTTTATTATCCCACATAAGCAAATGAATTCAAAAACAGAATGTTAAGAAAACCTGAGGCTATAGTTGGATTCTAATTTCAGTATTTTATAAATTCTAGGATATTCCACAGGGTGTTCCGAACTTTCAGAAAAAAACACAGTTTGATTGGTACACCCGGTATACAATGAAAATTTCCTGTCTAGCAACAATATTATTACAGAGATATTGTTAAAAATAAGGCTATAAGATATTTAAAAAATCACTTAAAATATCTTGGATGGTTTTTCATTGGATGTTACCGCTCTAAAGCAAATTTCCCCTCCCAAGGGAAATTTCTAGATCCGCCACTGCCTCTGGCACGAAAAAAATCTTTAATTTTAGTCCTTAATTCCGAAATGGTAAACGGTGACCCCTTCAGCATTCCCCATGTGTACGTATCTGGTGGCGTTAGTTCTGGTGACTGGAAGTTCCAAAAATGATCACACAGTATTTGAAGAGACTCTCTGGCAGTGTGACAGGTTATCTAGTCCTGCTGAAACCACTGTTGATTTTAAGCTTGGACCATTTTTGTGACCTTTTCCGTAAGGCCGAAAATAGTACTCCATTATAAAAAATTTTTCTGCAAAACTGAAAACCATCCTGAAGTATCTAACATTAACATAATATTGACAAACGTTATAACAACGTTCAGAAACCACTCAATACGTTTCGGCACATGACACATACAAATTTGAGGCGTACGAATTTCAGTACTGTTTATTTTGCCGCATACCGTATTTTATACGTTATTATACGGATTAGAGGCCGGGATGCTTTCTGAAGCTTCTTTAAGAAAACTGGAAGCCTTCGAGGTGTGGTGTTACAGACGCATTTTAAAAATTTCACGCGTGGATCGTGTGACTAATCTTGAGGTCCTGCGTATAATGGGCAATGTATGCTGATTATTAACACAATCAAAGAGCGCAAACTAGAATACCTTGTCCATGTTATGAGAAATGAACAGAAACTATGTCTTGTTGCAACGTATTCTTCAAGGCAAGGTATTTTAAAAGCGCGGACCAGGGAGAAGAAGAATGTCTTGGCTTCAAAACCTGAGAAATTGGTTCAATACGTCTACAAGCGGATTATTTCGAATAGCTGCAAGCAAGGTTAGGATAGCCATGCTGATCGCCAACATTCGGAATGTATAGGCACCGTAAGAAGAAAAGTATGTAGTTTGAATCTAAAGTTAAAAGTATATTTTTGTCGAAATCATTCGTTTATATGAATGCGTTAGTTTTTTTTTTAAACTTTGTTATTCGTTATTAAGTATATTCATTGATTTGTACATTACAATTTTACAGAACTCGATGAACTCAAAGACCAACTCGCCGACACACCATTATCTCAAGAAGTAGCAAGACAACTAGTCAGGCACAGGTCTCGCGTCTCAGAATCTCAATCAGAAACAGGCTCCGACCACATCGGCAACGGATCTATCCAACGCCTCAACAGCGTGGACAAAAGCAACCACAAACTATCCATAGATGACGGTAAGAAAGGTCCAAAGAAAGGCGAGAAGCTAATAGAAACCGAGAAAGCAGAAACGGGCAACGTCAGCTGGGCCGTCTACAAGCATTACTTGAAGTCTATCGGATTGGTGTTTATGTTGGCCACCTTGATTTTTAATTTAGTGTACCAAGGTTTCAGTGTCGGCTCCAACGTTTGGTTGGGGCTTTGGTCAGATGATCAAAAGATCGTCGTCAACGATACCGTTGACACTGCAAGACGAGATATGTATCTCGGGGTGTATGGTGCTCTAGGTCTTGGACAAGGTAAGTTTTTGAACGTTTTCTGTGCATGAATTCAGTGCTATTTATGATGGTAATAATGTATTTTGGGTAATAATTTGGGTTAAAATATACTAGCTTGATTTAATGAAGATATTTTATATCGTAATGAGACTGAAACCATATTTATTCAAAATATCACTTTGTTTATCGCACATGTTTTGAAATGTTGACAAAATCTACGAAAAACTGTAAAGAAAACACTATTTTGTTAAACGAATAGTATGTTCTTGGCTGTATTTTTAGTTACCAATTGTTACGGACGACAATTCGAACAAGTTTTAACTCTATTATCCTCTTAAATGCCCCTCGTGTATTTATACCTTATGATTTTGTTGTAGATGATGTCGTGAGTCATCTGTCTGGTCACTGGGTTCCGTAGAATGTACTTCTTTTCTCACCCTGTTTATGATTCTGTATACTGCCTTTTTAATTCTCTATACCTTCCCCCAGTCACTCTCTTATTCCAAATATCACTTTGATTTTCCCACATATTGTGAAATGTTGACAAAATCTACGAAAAACTGTAAAGAAAACACTATTTTTGTAAATGAATAGTACATTCTTGGCTGTATTTGTAGTTTCAATGCGTTCAGGACGACAATACTTAACTCTATTATCCTCCTAAATACCTCTCGTGAATTTTTACCTTATGATTATGTTGTAGAAGATATCGGAAGTAATCTGTCTGGCAACTGGGTTCCGTAGAACGTATTTCTTTTCAGGCAAATGTTGGTCTTTTCGTCGGTTCAGTGTACTCTGATTGGTGAACCTCTCTACCTTCCCACAGTTACTCTCTATATTGATCCAAATTGATACTCAAAACGGCAAACAGGTGTATGTTCTCAAAAAGAATTTTGATAGTGTGTAAAAAATGTTTTATTATCAGCTAAGTACTTTCAACACATAACGTGCCATCATCAGAGCTTCGTCCTCTTATAAAACCTTCATAGAAGAGCAATTGCTAAACGACACAATAAAATACATGGATACTGGGCAAAAGCCACAGATATCGGGTATAACAACCCCTTAAAATGAATAAAATCACATCTAAATTCTTTTATATATTAAAAAGACAACATGGGAAGCTGTTCACGTGGGCTCAAAATCGTTTGACTCAGCCATGTTGTCTTTTTAATATATAAAAGAATTTAGATGTGATTTTATTCATTTTAAGGGGTTGTTATACCCGATATCTGTGGCTTTTGGCCAGTATCCATGTATCCCGTAATCATGTACCCAGAATCATTTTCAAGAAATTTACGACCCTATTTTGACTATAATCGCTTCCTCTATAAAGTTGCTTTTATATGGCACTCATTGTATTATTAATTTTCTTATCTTAATTGGCAAATAACATGTTCATCTCGACAAAAAGTATATCTACTAAATAAATTATTTTTCAAACTAGTTTGACACACAGTTTGAATTTTCAAACCTGTACGATTGACCAGTTTGACTTGACATGAATTATTTGTCAGAAGGACTGACTTAAAATTTTTCGATTTTTTTTTGTTTTATTATATTTTTGTATTGATTTAAAATAATACAACCAAAAATGTTTTTAACCCAAATTACACACCAAACTTATTACCAAATTATTGCTTCTTCCACTAATTAACAAAACTCTTCATTCGAGAGCACATCTATACAATAAATTAAATCGATTAAGTTTATCGATTCTTCTAATCGATTCAATCGATTAATATTCTCAAAACGTTGGATTTGCTCTCGATCGACGTACCTGCATGCATGTTTTTGTATTTTTTCTTTAGTTGCTGTATTTTTGGTTTTGGCTGCATTCTGACATCTATTTAGGTGAATCTTGAGATGTATTTCGTTACTTTTATCCTTTAGTTAATTTTACCGTTTGCTCAACATTTTTTAACATTTGATACATTACAATTTAATACTTCAAACTATCGTTAACTGGGTTGGTGACATCAGGCACTGGAGTGCTGTTAAAATCGTTTTTGAGTTGCGCAGAAGGTCAATTTTTGATCCGATAAGATCGAAGAATGAGTTGATGCCTCGGTTATCGAACGAGTTCTTTCTTATGCCAAAATTAAAGTTATACGAAGGAGCATCAATAATTTTGTATCTTATTATGTTAGTTAAATGGTTGCGACATTGGAAATTCTGCACGAACAATTGAGGGCATGATCATCTCACGCGGAGATGATGCGAATGCACCCCGTTAAACTCTTTCTTGTGGAGTTTTCTCAAGCCGCAGGTGTATGCAAGTCTATGAGGACTTGAAGCAGTCAACCATACATATATTGTATGACTGCGAAACATTAGATCGCAGGTGGCATTTTTTGGAGACTACTAAGTGACTCCAAAAACATAACATCCACTAAAGTTGTACAAACAAGCTAGTAGAGACACACCTATGATATACTGCCTTGTTGTCTTTAGTCACAGGACAGTTAGCTGTGGTGCTAAGTATGTGTTAGCAGTGTTAGCAAAAAAAATTAGTAAACCAAGACAACGATTGGTAGAAAAAATCCTCCCTCATTACAGATCTTCCAACACTGAAAGATCTGAATTGTTATGTATTCAGTTTTCAAACCAGTCGTTAAGAGTCGTTGGATGTTGCAATGAACTTTATCGTTTATTTGTTGGATGCTAATGTTGGGAGGTTTATAAAGCAGAAATAGTCAAGTTTTGAAACGCTGAAGTTGTTCTTGGTCATAAAACTCTGATGATAAACGTCAAAATTCTCCAGAAATCATCAACAAAGGTCATGATATGAACGTGACATATTGTGAAGTCAAAATTCATGAGATGCTCTAAACTTGTCAAATTAGCTTGTACATAGCATCATACACAAAAATTTGGATATGCAAACTATGTACGGTGTTTGTTCATAATGTAGTATGTTTTCTAGGATACTTACTATTATTGATCACATATCGGTACATTTCTGCAAGCCAAAGACGATCAAACAGTCAAAGTAATGGAGAAACAGTCTTAGTTCGGTACGTGCTTATCATCACTGCGCCGTTCATACCCACTCGCCGGACCGTTTATGACTGTTCATCGCGATGTTTGTTGTTTGTTCTTGGTATATTATGCTCACTCCCAGTAGACTCCTTCATGTTGGAGAATACTTATGAAACCTGAATAGGTAGAATCTTGTCGACCTTAACTTCCACTCTGGATCAGTCCATTTTTTATCTTTAGACCACACCGACTGGCCAGAGCTGAGCGATACGACCATTGTGAAGTTAGCTGACTTCTACTTATTCACAATGACACGACGTCGAATATAACGTGATTTTTGACGGTAAATGTGACATTTGACATGCAACGTAACATTTTACATGACATTTTGTCATAATACGTGCTGTTTTGACATAAAACGTGACGTCTGACGTCCCATGTCAGTTTTCACGTCAAATATCACATATCACGTCAAAAGGCACGTAAAGTGTCGACTAAACGTAGATATAATAACTAGTAGATTAGGCAAGCTATGGGCCGCTCTGTGCATCAAGGTGTAACGCCAATATTAAGGATTGAGTGGTCTATCCATATTGGTCTGTCACATGCGCGGGATCGCTTGGTTAAAAGAGATAGATAGGCCACCGATCGACTGCTTCCGCGTTCCCCTTTTTTGCTCAGTATGCCTTGTCTATCCTTAATATGTCTATGGACTAAACACGTCAGCACATGAAACGTGAAACTTTACGTGAGACGTGCCATTTGACGTTTCTCGTCAATATTTCATGACGAAAATCACGCAAATTGTCATGTAGCTTTAAGTGGAACATGAATGAAAAAATTCCTTTTGAAAAAATTCCAATTAGTATCTTTTTTTGCTTTATTGCGACTAAATTTTGTAACGAGGCATCAACTAATTGTTTCAAATTTGACTGCAGACTCGATTAAGATTTGATGATCCATCAACAATAAACAATAACAATGTCATTCTCTGTCGGGACCATGAGGCACATTTATGCATCCGGTTCATACTTAAATAACACAGATACGATACACACATACATCATTTGCATACGGCAATATTTAGGATGATTCATATAGAATGGATACGTACCACAGGTTCTGTACTGTAAAATATCCGTTCTTTATGAACCACCCTGTATATTGGTATTACCGTAAAAATGACCATACTTGGTTCAGTTTATAGTAAAAGGGCAGTTATTTGGAATTAATGGGTAGTTAACAAATCTATGAATACTATACCTATAGATCTTTATATACTTAGACATTGTTCTATTAGTTATATTTATATTCTAGTATTTGCAAGGTCAGTATGGATTATCGTATAACAGACTGATTTCATTTTCTAACTTTTTGAGTATTAGTCTTTGATTAATTGCATCGGAAATGGTTCTTTATAAATTTCAATTTTACCTCTTAACCACTTTCTGTTGGTTCGTTTGATCTACAGTTACGTTTATTTAATATTAAGGTAATCAATCGCATCTTTTAACTTTTTAGTTTGTAATTTTTTTGTGCGATGTTAAGAAAACTGGATAGAGAATAATGTAACGACTATTGATAAGCATTTATCATCATCAGAGACATCATGACATCGGGATGTCCTCGACGGAAATACAAGTATTGATTCTAAGTCAACCAAATTGTTTATGGGATTCCAGTACAGTTCAAACTCATTCACTGCCACCCTAACTGCCGGTTTCACAAAGTAAAGTTAAGAGATAACCAGAGGTTACCCCAATATATTATAATGGGGAACTTCTGGTTATCTCTTAACCACAAGTTATCTTTACTTTGTGAAACCGGCCGTAAATAGCATGCTTGTATCAACACCATACCAATCTCGCAAGTTTTTCAACCATGAAGTCTTTCTCCGTTCCGAACTGCGTTTGTCTGCTATTTTCACTTGCGTAATATTTTCTAGCAACCTATATTTGTGATCTTCCATTACATGTCCAAAGTACTCTAGCCTTCTTGTCTTGATTCTTTTTATAATCTCAGTAGTCTTGCTAAGACGTTCTAGTATTGTGGAGTATCGAATCTTCTCCACTCAAGAGACTTTTAAATTTCTTCTACAGTACAACATTTCGAAAGTCTCAAGGCGATTTAGATCACTTTTATTCACAGTCCAATACTCGACACCATAAAGTAAGACCGAGAACACGTAGCAGCCAAGTAAGCGGATCCTCAATGCTTATTTTATATAGGTACCTATCTGTTACATAATACTTTGACATCATTCTAAGAGCGGCTTTGACCTGTTTAATTCTGGATCTAATTTCACCGTGAGTCTCTGCGTTACAATTTACCTAATATCCAAGGTAAACCAGGTTTACTATTACGAGTATTTTGGTTTTCCGTATGTTCAGATGCAGACCTGCTTCCTGACAGCTCCTAACGACACTGTCAAGTAGTATTTGCAGATCTTCTTGAGTAGAAGCTAGGAGTACCGTGTCGTCCGCATATTGCAAATTATTGATGACTGCATCGTTCACAATTATTCCTACTTGTGAAGGAATTAATCACAAAGGCATGTTAAGAAAGTATCATAGGAACCGTGACCTGTATATACCAAAATACCCGTAGAGCTTCCAAAAGCTATAGTTAGAATAATCAAAGGTGTACTTTCTGGACTTAGCTCACTTAGATATAATTTCTGTAAAAGTGGTAACGTGGACAGAGCACTAGGAAGGCTATCCAGGCAAGAATACCTGGACTAGGCATTTTTTTGAACCTCATCAGGGAGGCAAATGCAGCTGCGAAACCAATGGGACTTCTTAGAAGTCTGGATATTGAGGGCTAAAAAATATCGGTGTCAGGTATACTCAAACGTTCCCTTAAATAGCAGCTCAAAGATATACGAGGTCAGACAACTCCAGTGAAATCTACAATCATATGCATTTGGTTTGTTTAGAATCAAACGATAGACATAACCCTAAATAAGAAACGGGTTTGATCAGCTTCAACTTTTATTTAATGAAAACTTAATGACAAAGGATCCAAAAGGGTTCTAATGACGTTAGATAGTTCTAATGTTAACCCACGATTAATAAAAATGCTTGTTTTTATTATTTAAGTGTAAACATTTTGTAAATATCGCGAAAGAAATGAAAGTTTTCTTAACATGTATTTTATTTTGGCTTTGATTTTTTTAGTTTTTGCTTAGTTATTTGTTTCCAATGTTATTGATAAAATCACTTGCTTTTTGTATTATTTTATGTTGTTTTATGTTTATTTTTGTTGTTTTAAAATGGCTCATTTACACTTTTAAATCAAAACTTCTAAGAAGACACGTTATTAAACATTTTAGATGTATTTGTCAACAATAGTAATGACAAGAACTTGTTAAAGTTATTCTCAGTTGCAATGAACCAAATAGCAATGGCGAGAAAAGTCTAGTACATCTAGTACATACTAAAATATTAAATCAGTGATTAAGTAGAGCTTAAGTCAAAAGTTCTCTGTATAGCAAATTTGTAACACTTATTCTTCACTTTATTTGCATTATCCCTAGGAGGGTAGACTTACCCAATCATAATTTTCCACGGATTTGTTCATGATAACCAATTTGATGGTTAAACTCTTTAATGATTCCCTCGTCTTCCCCCCTTGAGTGTTTTTTAGTGACTTTCTAAATATTGTTAGCTTGCTTTCTCCATAGGCTGCGATCATCTGCCAGATGGACGGCCTTATGTATGTAGGTATTTTCCTACCAGAGTCTTCATCTGATTTGCCCATCTTGTTTGAGTTCTTCATCTTGGTGTTCGACCTTTTATCTTTCCTTATACTACCAATAGTTCGATAGTTCCCGTTCTTTTGGCAATCTGACCAAAGTCCTGGCAATCTGGCATAATCGTTATTGTGGCAAATACTGGGCACTATAGAATGTCCGAAATCAGTGGATATGGTCCATTGTTTCCATTGGTCTGTTTTTCCGTGGATATGGTTCTGGTGGTATCTCGTCAGGGCTTGTAGCTTTCCTATCTTATAATACCAATTTTACTGCATGCATGAACTCTTCTTTTGTGATACTTGTCCCAGTTTTTTTACCATGTCTCATATTTACCTCATCTTTAAATAATTCCTGTAAGTATTGTTTCCATGCATCTCCACCAACACTTAACGTCCTAACTATTCTCAGATTCTATACAGCAATCTTCTGAAACGGAGGTTAGGTTTTCTGTGGTTTTGTCCTTCAATAATATGCTTCTTCATCCAGAAGAAATACACGGAAAAATCCTAAGAGACTGCAGCTTTGCTTGAAACAGAACTTTGTCACTGAAAAACTATCGCCACAACGAAAGAACTTTAGAATTAGTAGAATAACTTTTAATATCTTTGAAATAGTATTTCGAATTTAACTGAATAAATGAGTAGTGGCAGATTCGCCAAAGACTAGTAATTTCATACTTAAGTAATCGTAACATGTTTCTTCTGGACTTATTATTAACGTCGATTCTAAGAGATATCGTTGCCACCTATCGTAGAAAGGTCTTAGAGACGTTCAGGTATAATCCCACGGATGGTACCTTCGGACCATTACCCGCTCGAGTAAGTGCGTCAACCAAATGTCCGAACCTGCGGTTCCTCTCGTATTGAGCAGGATTACTGTCGCAACTACTAGTCATCAGTAGGGTAAAACTAACCTGTTTCACGACGAGTTAAATCCAGCTCCTATTTAATGCATATAGGTGAACAATCCAACACTTGGCAAATTTTGCTTCGCAATGATAGGAAAAGACGACATCGAAGGACCAAAAATGACATCGCTATGAACGCTTGTCCGCCACAAGCCAGTTATCCCTGTGGTAACCTTTCTGACACCTTCTGCTGAATATTTCTCAAGCCAAATGGATCGATAGGCTCTGCTTTTGCAGTTCCTATGCATTTATGCAAGATTTCAGTCCTCGCTGAGTTGCTCTTAAGACACCTGCCCTCTTTGATTGACAGTCTGGTTTACTTCTGTAGGTTATGAGAAAGGCATTGATCGAGGAATTGGAGTATTGATATCAAATTGTTGTCAGATGTTGTTCTGATGTAAGATTCTATTAGTATGGGAGGGATACTTGGAACAAGAACCTGGAGCGCTGTTGGTCCCTGATCCTAATCTAGTCAACTCTCCCGTTATGATCACCGATCGTGGAGCTCATTCTAATGTACTGATGATACTTCAGTTTATTCTCTGAGAATTATCCTCATATTCCTTCAAACTCATCAACCTCGGTTTAGCATTGTCTTCATTGAACTGTCTTTTTTAGTCTTTAATTTGAGTCCAGAAGGCTTAAATCAATACCAATAACATAATTGAATGGTAGGTATCTGATATAAAGATAGTACATGGTCCCTTCTTTAAGTATGGAATTACTGGCTGATTGTAAAACTGAGTACCAATTTTAAAGTCCTCATTCTACTTAAAAACAGTGTAAATGACCATTTAAATATTTTTTGGGTTTTCAGTTGTAACGATATTGTTTGCCTCGTTGGCGCTGTACGTGGGATCTTTAAACTCAGCAAGAGCTTTGCATAACTTGATACTCGGTAACGTACTAAAAGCTCCATGTACTACATTCTTCGACGTGACTCCTTTGGGAAGGATTCTGAATAGATTCAGCAAAGATATTGACACGTTGGACAACGTGTTGCCCATGACAATGAGAGGCTGGATCACTTGTTTCTATTCGGTTAGTAGTCTTGAAGTGTTTACTACTATAAAGTACAACCAGCAATCTAACAGATTCATTAATACTATATTGTTCGAGGTGTGAAATTCCATAAACAAGGGATCTACCTGTTTTATGAAATGATCCCTTGTTTATGTAATTTTACACCTCCAACAACAAAAACATCTTGCTGAGCTGAATATTAATGAGTCTTTTAGATACCTGATTCGGTTATGGAAAGCAGTTATATTGAGAATTGTCTGTTAACGGGGTAGAATTAACTATGTTTAGGGGGAAAATGTTGCATAACACTTATACCCCAGGCTGTGGGTGAAAAAACTTGATATAATTCAGGAATTTTTGAAACCTCTCAGGTGTTGTAAAGGACGATGCCAGGAATAACTTCTACTAAAATGTGACCAAAAATATTGTGAGCTTTTTTTGTTATTGCGATTTTCATTTGTTAAATTTGCAATTTTTAAAGATTTTTAAGTTTGCAGCTTAGGATATTGATTCTAGAGAAAAACTTTTTAATAGAAAGTTGTAGTAAATTAAAAAACCTACAATTTGAGCTATGGTAAGTTTAATTTCGTTTATTGGTTATTGCAAAACAGCCCGCGAAAAGTCCAAAGTGGCCGTTTTTTACAATTGCGTTATTTATTGTACAAATAATTTCTTTTTATTTTTTAAAGCTTTAAAATGAAGATCTTTCAATTATAAACATAAAAAAATATTGTAAGGCCGGATTAACGAATTTGTTGCTTAGATATTATAAATTGTTTATCCCAAGAGGTCAAATGTCGAAGGCTATAACTTTTTGAAAAAAAATCGTAGAGAGTTGGTGAAACATCCAATCTACTTCTAAAGAGTTATATTTTCATATTATGATGTAAATAAATGCGTAAAACATTTTTAAACCTCTAATTTTTGGGTTTGAAAATAAGGGGGCAAATTTCGTTATAAACATTTAGAGCTGAAGCGGCCCTGTACATCCTATAAGTTTTTAACTTACAGATTATTGTTGCTGAAGACGAAATGAAGATTTATAAAAAAATTAAAAAATTTTACGACCAACTGAAGCCGAGCTAAATGTTGGGTTTGAAAATAAGGGGGCAAATTTCGTTATAAACATTTAGAGCTGAAGCGGCCCTGTACATCCTATGAGTTTCTAACTTACATATTATTGTTGCTGATGACGAAACGAAGATTTATAAAAAAATAAAAATTTTCTACAACTAACTGAAGCCGAGATAATTGTTTCTTTTTTCTTAAATCGTAGTGCCTTTATTTAAAACAATTAAGAAATTATTTTACAGTCACTGACTAAAGAAAGACTTATATTATCTTAAAATAAAAATTACTATAAGATATAGTTACATATAATTATTAAAAATTATTTTTAAAATCGGTGCTTTTGCGAGCGGCCGAATTTTGCAAATCGCCCGGCTTGCTTCAAATCCGCGCGCTCGGAAAATTTTTACGTAACTTACGTAATATTACCATTATAATATACAGTCTATTTACCACTGTACTTGTTTTTCTTGACAAAACTTTTATATGTGAAATCTCATTTCTGAAGAAATATTACAAAAATGATATTACGTATATATGAAATATATAATTATATTTTTAATTTTTTCATTGTTATATAAATATAATAATAATAATGTTACTACTTATTAGACAATATAAAACTTTTTCTTCTTGTAGTGACTATCCGTTTTGGATGTTCTCGACCATCATGGCAATTTGGCAAACCCCAATTATTGGATACTGAGAACCAGGAAGGCGAATGATTACCTTGCTAGAAAATTTACGTACGTCGTTCAACACAACAACTACAAATCTTTTTAGAGCAGCAGTACCGATTTAGTGAGCAAGTACAGATTGCCATGATGGTCGCCAACATCCAAAACGGATAGTCACTACAAGAAGGAAAAGTTTTATATTGTATAATAAGAAGTACCATTATTATTATTATATTTATAAAACAATGAAAAAATTAAAAATACAGTTATATATTTCAGATAATGTATCATTTTTGTAATATTATTTCTTCAGAAATGCGATTTCATATATAAAAGTTTATCAAGAAAAACAAATACAGTGGTAAATAGACTGTATATTATAATGGTAATATTATTAAATTGTTTTCGGTCAAAATGTAATACAAGTTACGTAAAAATTTTCCGAGCACGCGGATTTGAAGCGAGCCGGGCGATTAGCAAAATTCGGCCGCTCGCAAAAGCACCGATTTTAAAAATAATTTTTAATAATTAAATTTAACTATATTTTATAATAATGTTTATTTTAAGATAATATAAGTCTTTCTTTAGTCAATGACTGTAAAATAATTTTTTAATTGTTATAAATAAAGACACTACGATTTAAGAAAAAAAAAACAATTATCTCGGCTTCAGTGGTTGTATAACATTTTTATTTTCTTCTATCGCTTCAGCTCTAAATGTCTAAATTTGCCCCCCTTATTTTCAAACCCAACATTTAGCTCGGCTTCAGTTGGTCGTAGAAATTTTTAATTTTTTTATAAATCTTCGATTCGTCTTCAGCAACAATAATCTGTAAGTTAAAAACTTATAGGATGTACAGGGCCGCTTCAGCTCTAAATGATTATAACGAAATTTGTCCCCTTATTTTCAAACCCAAAAATTAGAGGTTCAAAAATGTTTTACTCATTTATTTACATCAGAATATAAAAATATAACTCTTTAGAAGGAGATTGGATGTTTCACCAACTCTCTACGATTTTTTTTCAAAAAGTTATAGCCTTCGACATTTGACCTCTTAAGATAAACAATTTATAATATCTAAGCAACAAATTCGTTAATCCGGCCTTACAATTTTTTTTTATGTTTGAAATTGAAAGATCTTCATTTTAAAGCTTTAAAAAACAAAAAAAATTATTTGTACAATAAATAACGCAATTGTAAAAAACGGCCATTTTGGACCTTTCGCAAGCTGTTTTGTTATAACCAATAAACGAAATTAAACTTACCATAGCTCAAATTGTAGGTTTTTTAATCTACTACAACTTTCTATTAAAAAGTTTTTCTCTAGAATCAATATCCTAAGCTGCAAAATTAAAAATCTCTAAAAATTGCAAATTTAACAAATGAAAATCGCAATAACAAAAAAAGCTCACAATATTTTTGGTCACATTTTAGTAGAAGTTATTCCTGGCATCGTCCTTTACAACACCTGGTAGGTTTCAAAAATTCCTGAATTATATCCTGAAATCGACCAATTTTTTACCCACAGCCTGGAGTATTAGAGAAGCTTGTCAAATCGTCGAAACAGGGGTTTTTAGTAATAAAAATAGTAGTATAATCGTGTAACTAACCAATTACTGAATAAATGATGCATAAAGACAGATTCTAACTAACTTTCAGCGTAAACTTCCTCTATTAATCGTCTAGTTTTGCATTATTTTCATTAACTCTTTCACTATATTCCACACAATTTCATAACTATCTCTTATCTCTCTCTCTCTCTCTCTCTCTCTCTCTCTCTCTCGCTCTCTCTCTCTCTCTCTGTCTCTGTCTCTCTCTCTCTCTCTCTCTCTCTCTGTCTCTGTCTTTCTTCAGTGTCCCCCCCCACCCGGAGGGGGTGTAGTGGTCGTTGTGATGCCGTGTATGGTCCTTCTCCAAAGATCTTTGTTTCTGGTCATTTCTTTTAACTCATGCATAGGTCTTTTGAATATTCTTGTGATTTTTGGTCGATTCATATTGTTGGAGATCTTCCTCGTGATCTACAGCGTTCTACCTTTCCTTGTAGAGGTCTTTTCATGTTTTCTGTGTCTGCTTTTATAACATGAGATCGTTCTATAGTTGTCGCATTTATGGAAGCTGCCTTTTTATGTATTGTCGTTATTGTAGACTTTGTCCTGTCGTCAGACCATTGGTTGGAATGCTATACAGAGAGAGTCTGTAATTTGGAATAAATTCAATATCTCAAATACTCTTTGTTTTTTTGAAAAATGCTCAGACCCGTCGATTAGTATTTCAAATTGTCCTTTTTGAAATACAATAATAATGTATACAGGGTGTTCCAATTTAGAGATATGACGTCATCGTTGATTTTCTTAAATGGCAACACTGTCATTTTGATAGCTATTTTGATAGGGTGTGTAAAGTTATACACAACTGCAAAATATCAAATTTTTATTCTTTACCATTTACAGGATAATAGAAAATAACAAAATTATGTCTGTAATTTGGAATAAATTCAATAATTAAAATACTAATTGTTTTTTTGAAAAATGCTCAGACCTGTCGATTAGTATTTCAAATTGTCATTTTTGACATACAATAATAATATATACAGGGTGTCCCAATTTAGAGATATGACGTCATCGTTGATTTTCTTAAATAGTAACACTGTCATTTTGATAGCTATTTTAATAGGGTCTGTAAAGTTATACACACCTGCAAAATTTCAATTTTTTATTCCCTACCACTTACAAGATAATAAAAAATAACAAAGTTATGAAAAACAAGTAATCAAGTAATAATTGAATTTAATTATTTCAATTAAGCAAATACTCATAATGTTGCCCTCAATTATGGTCAAATTGTCAATGGGCAACGTTATGAGCATTTGCTTAATGGAAATAATTAAATTCAATTATTATTATTTGATTACTTTTTTTCCATAACTTTGTTACTTTTTATTATCTTGTAAATGGTAGGGAATAAAAATTTGAAATTTTGCAGTTGTGTATAACTTTACACACCCTATCAAAATTGCTATCAAAATGATAGTGTTGCCATTTAAGAAAATCAACGATGACGTCATATCTCTAAATTGGGACACCCTGTATGCATTATTATTGTATGTCAAAAATGACAATTTGAAATACTAATTGACGGGTCTGAGCATTTTTCAAAAAAACAATTAGTATTTTAATTATTGAATTTATTCCAAATTACAAACATAACTTTGTTATTTTCTATTATCTTGTAAATGGTAGAGAATAAAAATTTGATATTTTGTAGTTGTGTATAACTTTACACACCCTATCAAAATAGCTATCAAAATGACAGTGTTGCCATTTAAGAAAATCAACGATGACATCATATCTCTAAATTGGGACACCCTGTATACATTATTATTGTGTGTCAAAAAGGAGAATTTGAAATACTAATCGACGGGTCTGAGCATTTTTCAAAAAAACAATTAGTATTTGTAATATTGAATTTATTCCAAATTACAGACTCTCTCTGTATGTTGTTACAAAGCAAGTAAAGCTTATTCCTGTATCTTTTGTCACTTTGAGTATTTCTGTTAGCATATTTGGACCTAGTGCTTTGTTGTGCTTGAATTTGCTGATCACTAATATTATTTAATTCTCAAGTATATTAGGGTCTTATTCCAGTTCTTCATGGGTTTGGTGAATAGGTTCCCGGCGCTGATCATCTTTATATAGATATCTGCAATATAATCTCATCTCTCCGCTATATCTTCTCTGTTGGTTTTCACGATTCTTGTTTGGCCTTCAACAGCACAAGTTGGCTTTAAAGTCTCTTGTTGTGTACCGTATTTTTTTTTAAATAGATCAATTTCATTACATATTATATTGTGATATTATTGTTGTTTATCAGCCTTGCATCTTCGTCCAGGATGTTAGGAGCATTCCTCATTGCAATTACTTCTAGAGTAACAACCTTTGGAGTCCATATCTCAGCTCCGTATGACAATACAGATCAAAATATAACATTTGATCATCTTTTACTTGGGCATCTCCTTATTTGGGTCTAGTTATTCTATGATGTCTATCTATCTATCTTTGAGCCTTTATCCATCTTTGGACATAGGCCTCGCCTTCTCTTTTTCACTGGTTTCTATCCAGCGCTGTGGTCATCCATCTGGAACTGGCATGCTTTTTGAAGTCGTCGCTCCATCTCATCTGAGGCTTTCTTCTTCCTCTCTTATGTTCCCATGGTCGCCAGTAGATCATCTTCTTGTTTCATCTTTCATCTGCTTGTCGGATGGTGTAACCTGCAAATTTCCATTAGAGTTTTGCCACCTGTTCCTTAACGTCTTTCACTTTGGTTACTGCCCTGATACAGACGTTTCTTTTGCGATCTTTAAGTCTTATATGCAACATCTGTATTTCCATCGATCTTGGTGCTTTTGCCACTTTCTCGATATTCTCCTTTGTAAGTGTCCAAACTTGGGAGCCATATGATGGTTCTATGATGTAAATATTCAAATAATTTAAATGAGATAATTTTCTCAATTTTTTGTTGATCTATCTGTTGGTAAGCATCGTCGTCCGGTTAGCAGCTGAATAGTATTAATTTTGTCGTAGTGGCATTCACTTTTAGACCATCCTCCTGCTTTGTCGTTTACACCAATTCTTGAAGGTCAGGGATTCTATTTCTCAGGACCACCGTGTCGTCAGCATATCGAGCAGGACTCCACATTCCGTGAATACTTTGAGAAATGGGACTTTTCCTGGATGTTATTTGAGAACTTTATTTGGTTTATTGGTTAAGTTGATGATTGTCAATGAATATTTTTTTAAATGAAGCACTTTCGGAACTTGTAGGGATTTCGTCTTGTTTTTTTTGTGTGGGAACATGTTTTTGTTATATATAGCAATACTTATGTCTTATGTATGGTGCTAGTAAAATTAATGTGTTGTTTTTCTATGTGGAATAAAAATATTAATGTACTTTTCGTATGTATGTGGGGATAGTGAACAAATTAGCCAATCACCACAAGAAATTTTTGTTTGAAAACTAATATTTGTAGACCTTTTTTTACCAGTTAATAGGTTAATAATATTGCTGTGAATTCTGGCGAAGTACTTTTAGATTTATATCCAGAAGTCATATAACACGATTTAATGTTTCTATAATGTGTCCAAAAGATTAAGTACTTATACATATTTGAGTGTTTCTGAAAACGTTAGATAGGGACTAAATGTTTAAAAGCTTTATTTAAAAATATTACAAATCATTCAATGTCCTATGGCCTTTAGCCACGATATCGATAAATCCTTTTACCTTGATGCATAAGCTGACTTAGCTGACATTATCTGATTTCCACAGTACGCTCAACTTCCAAATATTTTCATGCTTTCCCTCATGGTGTTTTTTGTTTATGAAATCATGAAGATTTGGAGGATTCCTTACTTCTCATAAAAAGTTTAAAAACATACAACATCTCAAGATTTTTTTCTATTATCAAGATATTAGAGTTTTCGGAAGCGGTTGAGGAGGTTTCTCGTAGTTTTTGTACCACACAACTATGACTGTGACTGATGCTATTCCTTATTGACATTCAATAATGAGGTATCTCTTTGGGATTTCTCTCTTTCTGTTCTTGTGGAACAATTTTTTTAACTTTTCCACTGATTTTTCTTTGATATGCTCGATGGGATCAAATCTTCAAACTTCCAAAGATAACTTGAGTTTAGAAAAAAAAAATGTCTACAGAGGCCCTGTCTGGTCGGTAGGGGGCTGAGTGCTAACAAACATCCTTTTTTCTGCAGAAATTATGAATGGTCAACTTCATTCCTAATCACATTGGGTTTTTTGCACAGCCCACACAAATCTCTCAACGTTTAAAGGAAGTAAGTCTAAATGTAATTTTCCAAAATTCGCTGCAACATTGTTAATATTTTACATTTTAATACTGGTTACAAATAACTTGATATTATATTTTTGAACTAACTTTTTGCATAAAATACAACCCCAATAACATTTTGTAAACGTTGTTCCTATGGGACACTATAGTTCTGTCGTTATATAGTAAACTTAACGTGATATTAAATTATTATATGAGCAATAAGAGATTGCCTACCGAATACACAAAACAGTAGTACACATTTTTACTTTTTGTATGAATGCATCCCTTGTAGCTTAAATGCAAGAGACCCTCTTATATATTCGATATTTTTATTAGAGATTATTTTAATACTTTTGTTAGGCTTTTGTATGGTAAGTGTAGTACTCGTGTAGGGATAGTTGTTGTCAAATGGCGATCAGTAACATAGATAGATTACTCAAGCTAAGAATGTATTTAATTGTCAACGATAAAGAGCTCAAAAGAGTCTCGGTACCGCTTGTGGTAAGTGCTTAATTATTTGTAGCACATGCTTAAAAATTTATATAGGTCAGACTTCAGACATGTAGAAGTTTCAAAACACATTTCTACAGCACATTTTTCTGTAGCACATTTCTCTTAGTGGGGCAGATAGTTTTACATCTGTCCTTACTTTGTTACAGAAATCAAAGGCTAAAAATAAATAAAACTAACGTTACTTGAAATGTTAATATTATTCAACTTAAGAGCAAGGATCTGGTTGTTAATGACTAAATAGTTCTTAGAAATTCTTCAGCATATGAGGTATATAAAGAATAAAATAAGTCCTAGACATGTCTTGCTTTTGCTCTCCTTTCACATTTCAAATTATGTGTCCAGTTTTTGTTAAAACAGCAAAATATCGTGTATTTTCGACAATTACGGGTATTTTATTTTGAGATGTAGAACTTTTCCAATATTGCTGGACATGTTTGAACTTATCATGAGAGGGAAATCCCTTAGAAATTAAGGTGTAATAAAAACTGCACATTACTTGGTGATTATATAATATTTATAATACTGAAACTTTCATTTTTGGTTACGTTACTAAGTTGCTTCCGTTTTATAATGGGTTTTCTTCTCCTTATGTTCCTCTTCTATGGGAGAAGAATGTTGTCAAGGCTATTCTATTTTTGTGTACAAACTGTTCTAAAGAGTTCGTTTGTAAATGTTATTCATTATCACTAAATATTCGCTGTGATAAAACTGAACTAGTCGGACATGTCTCTCGTTTTTTGGCTCCAAGATCATGGGTTCCTATATGTTCTGTAACTTTATCTTACTCCACTGTCCCAGTCAGTAACAATAGATGTTGTTCGTGCCATAATGATATGACTAGAGGTACTATTGGCTTCTGTGTCCTGATGTGATTGACCATTTTCTGATTTCTCTGCCTTCGGAGACAATTTCTTGACCATAGCACAAAAGAGTGCTCTGCCACTTACGCTCTTCCACCTAATCTACAAATCAGTAAATGGAGAATTAATAAAGACTCCCTCACCTAATTTAAAGTGGAGTGCCCACGCAGTTCACAGGATTTTGGCACGTGCAGCCAAAAATGAGAATTTTATGTTTTTCAAAGACCAGTTATTTAGCTTAACCTTCTTCTTCTTTAGGTGCCGTGTCTGTATTCAGACGTTGGCCGTCATCATGTTTACAATTTCCTGAAACCTCTCTTTATCGGCTGCTGCGCGAAATAATTCTTCTATTGTGCAGCCACACCATTGTCTAATATTATGCAGCCATGAAAGTTTCTTTCGACCAATCCATCTCTTTCCCTCCACTTGTCCTTGTATAAGGCGAAGCAGATGGTATTTAGGCCCTCGAAATATATGGCCGAAGTATTCTGTTTTTTTCCTCTTTATGATACTTATGAGCAGACGTTCTGAATTCATCATTTGAAGAACATCTTCATTGGAAGTGTGCGAAACCCACGATATCTTTAGGATTTGTCGATACCACCACAATTCGAATGCTTCTATTTTGTTTAGCATTGTGGTTTTTAACGTCCATGTCTTACAACCATACAATAAAATAGACCACACTTAACACTTCAGGACCTTCTTTCGAATATTCATCGGCAGGTTTCTGTTACATAAAACTGGTTTCTAGGTCATAAAAGCCTTCCGTGATATTTCGATCCTAGTTATTATATCTTCATCAGAGTCACAATTTACATTTAACCAGCTGCCAAGGTACTTGAAATGATTCACCCGTTCTAACTCCTCCCCATCAAGAGAAAGCTGACCCTGATCTATATTAATCCAACTACCATCCACTTTGTTTTTGAAATGTTGATTTTAAGGTCTCTCCGATAACTTGCTTCACTGACTAGATTTAGTAGTGTCTGAAGATCTTGTAAATTTTCAGCAAGAATGGCTGTATCGTCAGCGTATCTAATATTGTTGATTACTTCTCCGACCAGCCTTACTCCCTCTTGTCTGTCATCCAAAGCCTCCCTAAAGATTTCTTCAGAGTACAGATTAAAAAGGGTGGGTGATAAAACACAACCTTGTCGTACTCCACGTTTTATCGGTAGTTTTTCAGTACGACTGTCTCCAATTTGGATAGAGGCTACTTGATTGTAATATAAGATTTCAGCAGTCTTATATCGTAGTGGTCAAGTCCTGCTGCCCGCAGGCAATCGAAAAGTGTATCTTGTTGTAGTCGGTCGAATGCCTTCTCGATGTCGATGAAACAACCCTAAACGTTCTTTCGGAATTCACAACTTTTTTGTAAGAGAACGCGCATACAAAATAGTGCTTCTCTAGTTCCTAGACCATTTCTAAATCCAAATTGCTTATTACCCATTCTAGTTTCGCGCAGAAGGAATACTCGGTTTTGTATAATACGTAAAAGTGTGTTAAGTGTGTGACTCATCAAACTGATTAGTCTAAAATCGCTACATTTGGTGGGCCTGCTTTTCTTTGGTAATGTTATAAACAGTGACTCCAACCAATCATCTGGTATTTTCCTTCGTTGTAAATTTTGTTGAAGAAAGTAGTCAAGTAGGTAATGTTTTCCTCATCTAAAAGTTTAAGTAGCTCAACAGGGATTTGATCTGGTCAGGTGCTTTATTGTTTTTGGCTTGTTGTATTGCTTTTATGACTTCCGACTTCAGTATACTGAGACCTCTGTCTAATTGGTTGGCACAGGTAGTATTTGGAGCATTTTCCATCTCTCATCTTAACCATCTCTCATCTATTACGCTGATGGTTATACTTTGATGACTATAGACTCAACGAGATGCCTCTATCTTGCAAGCTTCTGGTCAATATTCAAACATCCTTCTCTTTTTCTGCGAGTACTGTCTTCATTAGTGGAGGTTTGTGATTACAATAGCAATCTCGTCACTGTTTTCAGTTTTCTAACTAATTCTTCGAAGCCTAATCTTTTTCAGTTTCTGATGTTATTTAATCAGAGGAGCTTTGTTCTACTTAGATCAAGTTCTAGATCGCAAAGAAACCTCATCAGTTTTACAAAGCTATTCTTATCTTCCATCTTAGATGTGGTCTTTCTCTTGGTCGTCTACCTTTTGTAAGGTGTCGAATGTGGTATTGTGGCGTTCCAACGTTGATCATTTTGTCTAACAGTGTGGCTTGCGAAGCTGCATTTGTTCTATCTGTTGAAACAGGTTCTGCGCCAAAAAACTTAGTTGTTGCAACCTTATTTGTGCAAGAGAGACCTAACTTAACTCTCTTAACTTGAGTAATCTATTTGCGTCGCCTTAAAAATTAACATCGTTGTATTGTGAGTTGACTGTACCGTCGTTTGTAGCAATTTTCGTTTGTTCTTCAGAGGTAAACTTGACGATAGCGGCCCTAAATGCCGCCACAGATATCCATAAAGGACTGCTCTTCAACGTCTTACGGCAACCGATGCATTTTTTCGACATTTATCCCATCGGTAGAGTTTTGAGTAGATTCTCTAAAGATATTCTCGATATCGATACTGAACTGCCGTTCAACTGTTACGAGGTTATAGAGAGCGGCCTAATTGTGAGTTTTTTCTGTTCTGATGACTCTGTAGCAGTTATATTTAAACTAAAATTTAATATTGCTAGAAATTGTCTAAAGAAAATTATTGTTTAACTATAAATGCCAAATGATTCTTTATTTTGATATAAATTGACATTAGCACATATGTATGTTTTTTAGTCCACAAGAATCTCGAGAGTTTTGTAAAACAAAACCTAAAAATTAAAGATACAGTGGAACCTCGATAAGTCGGCCCCCGATAACCCGGAAGTCCGGCTAACCCGGACCGATTTTCATCAGACAAACATTTCAACAATAAAAATGTATGTATTATGTTAAAACATTTTATCTGTAGCCGCTTCTGGAATGTCTTAAAAATATCGAGTTTCATTGATAAAACTTGGCTTTGACCATAATATAATGTAAAAATGACTCATGGCACACGGCGGCAGAACGTTCATTATCCATTATCGGGCTATCGCAAACAACAGGCATCTTTTATTCCTTTATTTATTTTCAACTGTCTTTTAAAAAATTATTTTTAGAACAATGGTCTTTTAAACTTTAAACAATGAAAGAGCCACTGTTCTTGAATAACATAACATCGCATGGCAGACGAAATTGACACAACCGAAACGGACTGAGTTTTTTTACCTAGAAATGAACAATACTCTATCTATACTGTCTATACTACAACTATAATAGGTAAGGTAGATGTGTAATATGCAGATATAATTCATGTTGTTTTAATTATAACGGACTTTATATATAAGTATACCGTATTTTATTAATTTTTACAATGCTCTCCGGCTAACCCGGATTTTCGATAACCCGGATCGGCCGCGGTCCCGATTAATCCGAGTTATCGAGGTTCCACTGTACAAAGTTTCTTTTAACGCTTGACCCATCTTTAAAGCGGAAAAAGCCTTATAGTGCAGTCACTGAAGGTTTTCACTTCCGATTTCGTTGAACCTCCATCGATTTTCATGAAAATTGGTGAGTAATTAGAGGATATCTCAAGGAACAAAGGTGACATGATGCCAACTTGCGCTTTTAACCTGGGGGTGAATGCCACCCCTTCTCGGGGGTGAAAATTATTTTATTAAAAATAATACCATAAGTCGATAGAGGGACAAATTATAAGCAAAATTTGTTATATAAAGTAATTAAAATAAATCAACACTTTTTGAGTTATTAAAGACCAAAGATTTTATTTTTTCGTAAAAAAATGCATGCTTTAAATCGGTTTTTCACGTATAAATCAAAAACTATAAGCTTTTACAAAAAAGTTGTTATTACTGAAATTGAAGATAATGAAAAATTGAATACATGTCTCACATAAAGAACTAAACTAATGTTAAATCAAAGTGAGTTATTGGCAATTGAATGTGTATGTTTTTCGACGAGTACTCATATCTATGTATTCAAGCTTAAATAACGGGAAAACGATGCAATGTATAAAATATTAATATATAAAGTACTTCGGAATACCTATCAAACGAGCTTCAGAACAAGGTAATAGCGTCAAAATTAAGTAAGTTATAGTTCGAATGTTTTAGGAAAAAGTGAAAAATAAAACATGCGCCATTTCCACAAAAATTAAAATTTATAGTAATTCTTACAAGAACTTCTTTATATTAGCATAAGTAATGTTTTCGATTATTTCATTCATAGGAGATTCTGACCAATAGAAAGCTACAGAAATCTGAATTAAATCGATAATTTTTGATAATTGCCCTTCGTTAAGTATATTACATCAGATGCCCTTCGTTGCTACGAAAAAATACATTCAGTGACATTAATGACAATTAATGTTTTAAAAATTATAAAGGTGATGACTTTCAATCGTCAAATATTTATAAAAACTTTGTGTTTAATTGTACTAATTTGTACTTACATAAATAGATTACAATAAAATTTTGGTTTTGAACAGTTTTATTCATGAAATAATCGCAACAAATTGCACTCGAACTTTAAAATTAATATAGAATTTTAGAGCTCTTGTGCAATTACTACTGATAATTTTGACCGGTTTAAAATGCATATTTTTGAAAAAAAGATGTAATTTAAAAAAAATCATAATTTTTAAAATTATTGTAATTCTCATATTCTTTTGATAATACTCCAAAAATACTCAATATACGTAAAAAGTTATATATATAACCAAATTTTAGTTTTTTCTATGCCAAATATTTTACCTGTTTTACTATTTCTATAGGGTAAAAAATAACCGATATAGAAACGTTTTAATCTTAAATATCAGGTATTTTAGGATTAAGTTTTTGCATGTAAACTGATTTTTTCTTGAAATAAAATTATTTTTTATTTTATTTTTATTTTTAAATTTTCTTGTGGGAGCCATGCAAACGGGGCCATTTAACCTTTTATTTTTTTAAAATTAAGGGGTTTAAAAGATTAGGTTCAACGAGTTTAAATAGCACTTGGAATTAACTTTCAAACAGTTTTTAGATAGGGCATAGGTAAATTGAGTCCCGTATACCTGAATTAAGAAGGGTCAAAATATTTAGATGGTCGAATTGAATCACGGGCATCGTAATCCTTCTAATTACCTTTTAATAGCTTTTTAATTTGTAAGTATTTTGTTGGTTATGCATTTATGGTAATCAAATAAAAAGTAATATGTATACCACAAAATATTTAGTATAGAGTGCGATCTATCTGTATACGGTACAGTGTTAAGTTGATTGCCAATGAAAATCGTTCTTAGTGAAAAAGAAAAACAATAATTGATTGTGTTGAATGGCTTCAAACATCGTTTTCAAAATTATTTAAAAAATGACGGCAAGCCTTGGATTTGTTGTGCGCAGACGAAAGAAAAATGTAAAGCATTTTTAAAAACCCAAGGGGACAACGTAGTGACGGAAATTATGGATGACCACAATCATAGTTAATTAAACGAAGATGTACTCAATCGTCAAATGTTAGTAACTCCTTGAAGTGAAAGACCGTAGAAGATATCAGTGAACGACCTATGAAAATGGGGGACATGAAAATTTTGCATGAGGAATTACGAAATGGCAATATTAGTACCTTGGCTACCAACGATGTGGAATTGGTCAGAAAAATATGTATAACGCCCGACGATCTCTTCTGCCTAAATTGCCAAAAAGTATGGAAGAAACTCATGAACATTAAAACATTTCCAGTGAATACCAACAAAAAGGAGGATTTTCTAATGGTAAACGACATACAAAAAGCAAATTATTGTTTTATTACAACAGCAATTGAACTTTTGAATATTGCTCAAAGGTTTTATGCAAATGTTTTCCATTCATGATCTAAAAGAAGATCATTATATACCTTTGGTTTTCTTCTTATTGCCAAATAGAAAAAAACGTACATATACATAGACTGGCATTTAAATACCTTACTTTAGGTTTAGCATGTAAATGTGGTTATATTGTTTACTGTAAATATTTTAGGATTACATTTTTGTAATAAAATTATATGTTATAAAATAAATTATTGTTTTCTCATTCCTAGAAAGCATTACGTACACCGACTAAGCCCCAGGTAGGCACGGGACTCAATTTACCCATCTTCGGGACTCAACTCTGCTATTGGAAAGACGGATTATAAATTCTGGGACTCAATTAGGTTACTCCGTTTAGATAAACCTGATATCGTAAACACGAACGGAGTTATTAAAAAAAAAACAATAACAATTTTTGGAAAAAATATTTAAAGATAAATTTTGAAAAAATTTTGGAGCATAAATTTTAACGCTAACAACATGTTCGGAGGCTCATTTAATAGATATTTTAAGTACTTTGACAAATGTTTAATAAGTTTATGTTATAAAATGCATCAATATCCCGTTATTTCAGCTTGAATACTTTGAGTTTTTTACTCGCCGAAAAAAATATACATCCAATTGCCTATAACTCACTTTTAGTCAACATTAAAAAGTTTTTCTAGTAAGAAGTTTATTTGATTCTTTATTAGCTTAAATTTTGATAATAATAACTTTTTTGTAAAAACTTAAACTTTTTGAGTTATTGATGAAAAATTGGTTAAAAACATACATTTTTCTCAAGAAAAATTAAAATCTTTGATCTTTAATAACTTAAAAAGTTTTGATTTATTTTAATATCTTTATATAACAAATTTTGCTTGAAATTTGTCCCTCTATCGAATGATGGGGTTATTTTTAATAAAATAATTTTCACCCCCGAGAAGGGGTGGCATCCACCCCAGGGTAAAAGCGAAAGTTGGCACCATGTCACCTTTGTTCCTTGAGATATCCTCTAACCACTCACCAATTTTCATGCAAATCGATGGAGGTTCAACGAAATCGGAGGTAATAGCTCATATCCACCTTCAGTGACTCCACTATTAGTAGTGTGACTTCCACAAGCTTCAATAATTGTGGGGGACTATGGAGCTATTGGTAGTAGAAGGAAGGAGAACAGGCCGAAGACCAAGAGGAAACTCTACAACATAATGGACAGACCAAGTGAAGACTCTGGTAGGAAATTCCCTACATGACCTGACGCATGGTCGCAGTCAATGTAAACAGCAAGCTAACAATATTTAGAGTGTGACCAGTCCCTGAGATGGCCTCAAGAAATGAGAAGGAAGAATCTAAGATATAATGGTTAAGCAAGGTCTTGTCTAATTTTTAAGCATATTATGATTGAATTCGTGTTCAAAGTTAAAGCAGTAGATAAACTGCTAAATAGATTCAGCGTATGGTTCATATAGTTGTTCCCAAGCACACTCCATGCAGTTGAGATCAACAGACTCAAATGAGGAATTGCTTGATTTGTTGTAACTACAGTGGCAGACCTATGTGGAGTTTCCAGTGCCCATTCCAGAATTCTGGAACCCTGTAGCGGAATGTACAGATCTAGCAAATTGATACCATATGTTTTTAGAACAAAATCAATGGGAAATTCCCAGTAGCTGCCTGTATACCATAATTAAAAAGCATACAGAACAAGTAAAAACTTCGTTTGTATAATGATATAAAAAGTTTATTGAAAAACTATTAAAAAGTCATCCAAAAGGATTTGTAAAACGTTTTCGATCTAGATCAGATCATCTTCAGTGTCTAGAACGAAGGATTTCCACGTTAGAATGAATGCAAAAGGTTAAAATTATGACTAGTTAAAGAACAAATGTGGATAATACTTACGTTCTGCTTAGTAGATGAAACTAGCAACCTTATAGAATAGGTGACATCGAGAAATATGATTTACATTTCTAAAAACTGGTGTTAGTACCGACTCTAAGTCGATGTTAAAAGATGAATTTAAGAGTGCTCAAAGGGCAACATGATTCAATGCTCGATGATAACGTGTGGTTCTTGCCAGTTCAATGGACACAGACCAACAAGAGTATAGGAGATGACAATCTATTTATCAGACTGAAGTGACATGACAAGACAGTTAGTCAATTTTTGGTTATGAAGTTAAAAAATATTATAGTTTATGAATTTAAATTATTAGTTAAGCTGAATGGATGTTAATAACTGTTAAGTGCAATTTGAATTAAAATAAATTAGATTCTATTGTAAAAGTCTAAAAGGCAACTCCCTGTTACAGAAAGAACTGTTATTATTGTTATGTTAATAAAAATGTTATTCATAATAAAGTCAATGACGTCATTGATGACAGTTTAAAAATGAAGACGAAAGTTTAATTTAGTTTGAAATAAAAAGAGAAATGAAAAATACTTGACTGTAAACAACTTATAGACGGAAAAATATAAGATACATAGTAATGTTGTAAAAGATGAAAGGAGTAATGTTGGTTGCCTAATATTGAGGTTGTAATGGTTAACAAAGAAAGAGAAAATTTATAAATTTAGCTGATTATTTGAATTAGTTAACTAATAATTTGAAATCTGCAGATGACACTGGAGTGAACAGACTGAAATGGGTGAAAAATATATTACTGTAAAAGTTTTATAACAGAGAGAGAGAGAGGTTTAGCAAAAGCAAGTTAAAAAAACAAGTAGTGGTGGTTGCCTGATATGGTAATATTGAATATGTTTTTAGAGTCAGTTGGTAGTTTTTGCCGTCTATGATCTAGTGCTCCGCAGTCATGCAAAATAGGATTGACTGCTTCAGAAACTTTACCACAAAGACTCCCACTGAGACACCACTGAAATGTTTGATGCAAAGTCCAACTCCAACAATTAAAATACTTTGGACATATGAGATCAGACTCAGAAAACATGGAGAGACTCACCATCCGAGGAAAGGTAGAAGGTCGAAGTTCACGAGAAAGATCCCCAAGAAGATGAATCGACCAAATCGTATTTATATGCAAAGTAAATTAAAAGAAATTACCAGACACAGAGATATTTGAAGACAGAGCGTACATGACATCTCAACGACCATTACACTTCCTCCGGAGGGTCAAGACTGAAGGAGCGATTGGAAAGTCTTCATTGTGTTCAGTTGTGCCTTGACTGACGCATATTCAGAAAGGCAGCCTGTTATGATACTGAGCTAAGCATTATATTTAAGGAAATGGAAGTATTAGCTAATAACTGCGTTTAAGTCAGGAAAAACATTTTTGTTGATTTTCTCTGTCTAGCTCATACTAGTTCAAAACAAATGAGTAAGCAACCATTCTAACAAAAACTGCACGAAAAGATTACATTTTTTTAATAGATCGACGATACTTAGACACCGACGAAGAAGACCAATTGCATTCTTTCTACCAATGTAGATGTTCCAGGGCCAAGAGTCTTTTGTGTTTGTGCTGCCTAATTAGAGATCAAAAAGATTCAAGATTTCATAAATTTAGCTACTTCGTAACGTGGAAGTAAAAAAAAATAGACTAACAATTTTTATTGTACCGTCTTAAAATTCAATCTAGATTACGTTCTCAAAATATGACATAACTTTATGGTACCATAAATGAAATAAAATGTTCTAAATATATTATAATAAAATAGAATAAATAGTATAATAAAATAAATAAATGGGCAAATGGGTCGGGAAAGTAAATAACACTAACTAACGCTTAGCAGTAACTCTCATTTCCAAGATACGCCACTGGGTGGCTTCCGATATTTTCGCCGCATGGGAAATCCGATCAAAATACATCATCATCGTCCATGGCGTTACATCTTCGTGAGTCTTTGCCACGTTTACTATAGCCTTCCATGTTTGTTGGTCCTGTGCCACTATGTCCCATTGTCTCACTCCCATTTTATATCAAAATACGACATATCATAATCCGCTTGCATTTTATATTTGGGAATATGTATATTAAAAGAACAATATGCAGAAGTATGAAACGCCTGGCGTAAACTCATCATCACAAAGAAGTCAAAATTTCATTTTAAGGCGTTTTGTTATTTGGAAGGAAATAAAAATAGACTGTTTTTATGTTGTTCGTCTTATAATCCAATCTAGATAACATTCTTAAACTTTTACATAACTTTAAGGTATCATAAATAATAGATACAAACTTTGATTTACATTTATTTTATTTTACGAGTATATAGTACAGTCTGTGAACCTCTAAAAAGCATGCGAAATAGCTGAATTTTCCTGAGGATGTCAACCACTAAGATGCAAAAAAGTTTGCCAATCTTACCCCTCGACTTCTACCTAAAATTTTGCCTTATACTTGTACGGCAGTCAATGAGGGTATTTGGCTCCGAATTCCATCCTACTACATCGATTTGCTTGATATTTTCACAGTAAGTAGGGAATAGCTCAAGAAACAAAGTCTATCCTATGCCGATGTGCCCTTTTCTCTTGAGGGTGGCTCGCACCCCTTCTCGGGGGTGAAAAATGTTTTGGTTAAAATAGCCACGGAAAAGGCTAGAGAAGCTAATTGTAAGCAAAAACTGTTCTATGATTATTTTTTGAAAACTCAATATTTTTTGAGTTATTCGTGATTTTGAGTTATTTCATTTTCATTGAAAAATGACACCTTTCCGGACGGATTTTTGCGAATACCTTAATAACTATGCATCTAACAAAAAAACTATATAAAATATTTTGTAGGTTATAAAAAACAATGAGATTCGTTCCTTCATAAATCTTCTAGTTAAAATACAAAGAGGGATATGGTAGGTAAGAAGAGTTTGTTTTTTTTTGCTGCATGCTCAAATCGGTGTATTTAACTTGAAATAACAGAGAAACTGTCGATTTGAGGTGAATAATGATACTAATAACTTTTGTAGTGCTTGAAAAGACCTTTAAAACGAGCAATACTAATTGTCGATTACATGCAAACTAAGCTAGATATTCTGCAAAAAAGTTAATGACTAATGTATTTTAAGAAGAAATGAGAAGTATATTTAACCCCTCATCCATCAAAATTTAAATACATCGTTTTCCTTCTATAATATTATTATAGTGTTATTTCTATGTTCAAAAAGTTGGACTGGATTAAAATGAATGGTTTTTGAAAAAAAAATAAGATCAAATTATAGAGCACATTTTTAAATTTTCTTAAAAATTTTCCTTTTCCCCCATGTAACTCGAAAAAGATAACAGATACGAAAAAAAGATACCATACAAAAATGTAGGGCTTTTTCAGATGAAAATTTCTTTTTTATTTTTCATTACTGTATCTCTTATCATTTTCAAGTTACATGGAGAAAAAGAAGATTTTTAAGAAAATTTAAAAAAGCGCTCTATAATTTGATCTTTTTTTTTCAAAAACCGTTCATTTTAAACCCGTCCAACTTTTTGAACATAGAAATAACACTAAAAAAAAAGGTATTGTAGAAGGAAAACCATGCATTTACATTTTGCTGGATGGGGGTTAAAATTACTTCTCATTTTTTCTTGAAATACATTAGTTTGTTATCAATTTTGTTTGCAGCATATCTCGCTTAGTTTTAATGTAATGGACCTTTAATATAGCTCATTTTAAAGGTCTTTTCAAGGATTACAAAAGGTATTAGTAGCATTATACACCTAAAATAGACCGTTTCTGTTATTTCAAGTTGAATACACCAATTTGAGAATGTAACAAAAAAACAAACTATTTTCACCTAACATATCTCGTTTTGTATTATAACTAGAAGATTTATGAAGGCAAGTGTCTCTTTTTTTTATAACCTACGAAAATGTTCAATATAGTTTTTTTAGTTAGATTCATAGTTTTTAAGGTATTCGCAAAAAACCATTCGAAAAGGTATTATGTTTCAATAAAAATAGCTAATTTTAACCACGAATATCTCAAAAACTATTGAGTGTTAAAAAAAAATTATAGAACAGTTTTTGCTTAAAATTAGGTGCTCTAGCGAATTCCGTGGTAATTTTACCCAAAAAATTTTCCATTCCTAAGAACGGGTGGGAACCACCCCCAAGATAAAAGCACACATCGGCATAGGCTACACTTTGAATTAGGAGATAAGTAGAGGCTAGGCCCAAAATTTCATTAAAATCCATGCAGTAGGATAGAATTCGGAGATAATATCCTATTCTTGCTCTCATTGACTGGCGTATTGTTGGCAAAACTCAAAATCAGAATAGCAATGGAAATTCCAAAGTGACCATTCAGTGGAAGTGATAAACTTTGTTGATCTCATGCGAATCGTAAAAAATGACAAAAATCGTGCAACGTTTATTTATTTAACAGCTTTATTGAAATTGACTTCATTTCCGGCAAAAATACGGAAGTTGCATACGAAATCTGCACTCTTCACCTTTACGCCAGTCAATGGGAGCAAAAATAGGATATTACCTCCGAATTCTATCCTACTGCATGGCTTTTATTGAAATTTTGGGCCTAGCCTCTACTTATCTCCTAATTCAAAGTCTACCCTATGCCGATGTGTGCTTTTATCTTGGGGGCGGATCCCACCCCTTCTCGGGGGTAGAAAATTTTTTGGTTAAAATAACCACGGAAGTGGCTAGAGAACTTAATTGTAAGCAAAAACTGTTCTATAATTTTTTTTTGAAAACTCAAAATTTTTTGAGTTATTCGTGGTTGAAAATTTCTCCCCTGCAGAAAGATAATTAACCTCATTGACAACATGCTGACCAACAGAGCCTTCCAGGTTATAATGGGAAAGAAGACGAGTAGACAGATGAAACTTAACAATGGTCTTCCACAGGGTTCTGTCCTTGCCCATTTACTTTTCAGCCTCTATATTGCTGACATGCCTGAAACCGAATCTCGGAAGTTTGGATATGCTGACGACTGGACCCTTGCAACAAGCCACCAATCTTTAGAAACTACAGAAATCACTCTCACGAATGACTTATCCATCCTCAGCGAATACCTTAAGAAATGGAGACTACAGCCAAGTACTACAAAAACTGAAGTATCAGCTTTTCATCTAAACAACAAGTTGGCAAACAGAGAATTGCGAGTGTATTTTAATAACAAGCTGTTAAAACACGATAAATACCCGAAATACCTTGGGGTTACTCTAGACCGAACGCTCACATTCAGAGAACACCTGACGAAAACAGCAGCAAAATTGAAAACACGCAACAATATAATACAGAAACTCTGCGGCACTACATGGGGGTCCACAGCATCAACATTAAGATCCTTTTCTCTTGGCCTGATATATCCGGTGGCAGAATACTGTGCTCCAGTGTGGCTAAATAGCAGGCATACCCACCTGGTCGACACCCAACTAAACCGTACTATGCGTATGATAACAGGCACAATTAAGCCCACCCCTACAATGTGGCTACCTACCCTTAGTAATATAGCACCACCCAACCTACGCCGCGAACATGCATTGGTTAAAGAATATAACAAAATAATGGACAGTCACCAGCTTCTAGTCCACAACGACATCCCCGATATTCTTGGAAACCGTCTCCGATCCAGGTTACCCCCTCTACAATCTGCTCAAGCGCTGCAGCAATCCAACTTTGACTTAAATACCCGATGGAGAGAAGATTGGGAAAGTAGGACAGATCCGCATTACCATAGTCTACCGGACATCATAGGGAAACCTGGCGAATTTGAACGTCCCCGTAAGATTTGGGCAGCCCTTAATCGAATTCGAACAAACTGTGGAAGATGCGCCGACTCCCTCCACAGATGGGGTAAACTCCCCTCGCCTTCTTGTGACTGCGGCGCTGCAAGACAGACGATCAGTCACATTGTTCAGGACTGCCCACGCAGAGCATACACAGGCGACCCTATAGACTTTGTAATGGCAACCGAAGGGTCAATCGAATATATAAAAAAATTGGACATCTGTTTGTGATGCATTGTATAATGCATAAATCTAAATATATTCTGTGATATACTTAAGCCATACGCTAAATAAATAAATAAAATTGGCCATTTTCATTGAAACATAACACCTTTTCAAACGGTTTTTTGAAAATATCTTAAAAACCATGCATCTAACTAAAAAAACTATAAAAAACATTTTTGTAGCTTATAAAATACCAAAGAGACTAGTTCCTTCATAAATCTTCTAGTTATAATATAAAGAGAGATATGGTAGGTGAAAATAGTTTGTTTTTTTGGTGCATGCTCAAATCGTTGTATTCAACTTGAAATAACAGACAAACGGTGAATTTTAGGTGTATAATGTTACCAACACTTTTTGTAGTGCTTAAAAAGATCTTTAAGATAAGCAATATTAAAGGTATATTGCATTCAAACTAAGCGAGATATGCTGCAAAAGAATTTATTATTAATGTATTTTAAGAAAAAATGAGAAGTACCTCTCATCCACCAGAATTTTAATGCATCATTTTCCTTCTACAATACCTTTTATTATAGTATTATGGTCGGGTTCAAAAAGTTGGATGGGTTTAAAAGGAATGGTTTTTGGAAAAAAAATAAGATCAATTTATAGAGCGCATTTTTAGATTTCCTTAAAAATCTTCTTTTTCTACATGTAACTTGAAAATGATAAGAGATACAATAATGAAACATAAAACAAAAGATTTACTCAACAAAATCCCACATTTTTGTGTGGTACCTTTTTTTCGTATCTCTTACCATTTTCGAGTTGAGAAAATGTTGTATCTCTTACCATGGAGAAAAAAGAAGATTCTTAAGAAAATTTAATAATGCGCTCTACAATTTGATCTTATTTTTTCCAAAACTATCCATTTTAAACCCGTCCAACTTTTTGAACACAGAAATAACACTATAATAAAAAGTATTGTATAAGGAAAACGATGCATTTAAATTCTGATGGATGAGGGGTTACATGTACACTTCGCGTCAAAAAAAACTGGTACAACTCTTATAACCGAAAATCGTGTTTTTCAAGTTGTGTAAGTTGATCTTGTCACAAGTGTCATTATAATTTCTAGGGCAACGTTGCCAGTTCAAGGAAAATATGATATCAAACTAGGTAAAAACGGGGCTGTGCGACAGACCGCATTTTTTAATATACTAAAAACTAAAACAATTGTAATTTTCCGTCATCTCAATTAAGTATCCATACAATGATTCGTGTTTTATTATAATTTATGAAAATATTTCAATTCAAAAATTTTTATAGATAATAAATCTTGACATGACTTTAATTTATTATATTTAACGTCAAATCGAGAGGTGTGATTGGTTTCTCGTAAATTATAGGACAAAACTGCATTAAGAGGAAACAGTAGCGATCAACAGGTAGCGAAAACGCGTTCCATGATTGCGGCTGTAATTTTGAATATTTTTTCGAGATATTTGGCACACGTATTCGTAATATAATAAAGAATGGCGGTACAGAGCCCAATTTGAAAAATATATTAATATGTGGAAATTACTATGTAATTAAATACAATATTTAAAAAACGAGCCTGTACCGCCATTAAGAAGAACAAAAAAATACACTTTCTTCAAATAAACTTTTTTATCCGATGACTAGATTTTGTGTCATTTTGGAACTACTAACGAAATAAAAAATTTTAGTAGTTCCAAAATGACACAAAATCTAGGCATCGGATAAAAAATTTTATTTGAAGAAAGTGTATTTTTTTGTTCTTCTTAATGGCGGTACAGGCTCGTTTTTTTAATATTGTATTTAATTACAGAGTATATCCACATATTAATATATTTTTCAAATTGGGCTCTGTACCGCCATTCTTTATTATATTACGAATACGTGTGCCAAATTTCTCGAAAAAATATTCAAAATTACAGCCGCAATCTTGGAACACGTTTTTGCTACCTGTTGATCGCTACTGCATCACCTTAAGTTGTGTAGAATAAATAAAACACACTGGAAAAATTAAAAATTTAATTTGAAATTAATATAAAATTAATAACTTTTACAGTGAACAAGTGTGGAATTTAAATATAATATGTATTACGATTCGAAATATACATTTTAAACGTTATTTTTTTGTATTTAGATTTAGTGCAATTCCGTTATCTGTGATGGCAACAACGACGTGATTCACGAACAATAATTGTCAGTCTGAACACAGGTTTACATTGGGAAAAAAAGTGTACCAGTTTTATATGACGCGAAGTGTACTACACATTTTTTTTAAATTCCATTAGTCGTCAATTTTTTTTGCAGGATGTCTCGCTTACTTTGAATGTAATCGACATTTGATGTGGCTCATTCTAAAGGCCTTTTCAATCACTACAAAAGGTATTGGTAGCTTTATACAACTAAGATCGACCGTTTCTCTTTTATTTCAAGTTGAATACACCGATTTCAGCATGCACCAAAAAACAAACTCTTCTCACCTACCATATCTCTTTTTGTAATATAACTAGAAGATACATGAAGGAACGAATCTCTTTGTTTTTTTATAAGCTACAAAAATGTTTTGTATAGTTTTTTCGTTAGGTGCATAGATTTTAAGGTATTCGCAAAAAACCGTCCTAAAAGGTGTCGTTTTTCAATGAAAACGGCCAATTTTCAACCACGAATAACTCAAAAATTATTGAGTTTTCAAAAAAAATTATTGAATAGTTTTGCTTAGAATTAGGTTCTCTAGCCACTTCCGTGGTTATTTTAACCAAACAATTTTACACCTCCGAGAAGGGGAGGGAACCACCCCTAAGATAAAAGCGCACATCGACATAGGGTAGACTTTGTTTCTTGAGCTATTCTCTACTTATTGTGAAAATATCAAGTAAATATATGTAGTAGGATGGAATTCGAAGCCAAATAACCTCATTGACTGCCCTACTTTAGATTACATGTTTATTTTTGTCAATAGGACAGTCTGATAAAAAAATATCGACTTTTTACCGTGGAATTGAGACAAATTTGATTTAAAAATTTATTTCGCGCTTAACTTACAAATCGCCGATTGCTTCAAGCGTCGTTTCTGAGAGAACGGTTGATGGTTTGGGGTTCCAAAATTGACATTCCCAGCAAAATTAAGTTTGTTCGTATGATTTTTAGAGATCTGTGATGACTGGATTCTTATTATTTTTTAATTTTTATTTACAGTAATCGGCATTGTTTTTGGTAATATAATTTTTGTCACTGCCGCCCTAAACGCAGCCATTGTATTGCATGAATTCGTATTAGTTAACGTTCTTCGTTTACCGATGGCGTTCTTCGATACGACGCCAATTGGACGCATACTTGGACGCTTTTCTAATGACATAAACGGCGTTGATTTGAGGTTGCCCCCTTCGATACAGGCCATACTAGGGAATTGTATTAGGGTATGTTGGTACTTTTATTGTTTTCGGGCATTTGGACGCCATTTTGAGTGAAATGATAATGAAGTTATATATAAGTTTTTTTTATTATTGAAATTGGACACTCGTACTTTACGAATCGACTAACTTAGGTCGGCAAACCGGCAAATATCTTCATCCGGTGTTTAGAAATTATATAAAATGACTAAAACTTGCAAGAACTTATCGCACACGTGTAACAAATGACTAACGACAACATCTGAAAACTTTTGGCACAAAAACTTAGTTTGATATACCTACATGGGTAGAAGCGTAATCACTTTCATAAAATGTGTCTTTTACCACACAATATACACTTAAAAATCACCAAATAGCAAAATATTAGTTTCCTAACTGAATTAAATTTCGCTGTTGCGTGAAAGCAACGCTATACCATATAGGGCTAAAAGGTACACTTCCATCTCTCAAAAATTTAGCAACAAAATAAAAAAATACATTCTCACGCCTTATTTCTGAATTTTAAATTAACCGTCAAGCTTAAACTTAAACCATCACCAGATCCTGCTATTTGTACCTCCCCTACTATATTGTCTTGAGTTTCCTTAGCACCTAATAACTTTTAGACCGTTTTAGATATATCACAGTGAAAATTTTACGAACATAGGAGGATTGTCTTTTTAGTTTTGCATATAGCCATAAAGACATAAAATATATAGACTTAAAGTCCACTACTGTATTGCTTTTCAAAATATGTCCCACCAAGATCGATGCACTTTTAGGGTCGATTTCTCATACCTGCGTTAATCTATGGTTGAGTTGACCGAGGTTCACCGGTGAACTTCGGTTTTGTTTGGAATGCATTTCTCATTGTTAGTGCACGTTCTACAGCTTTCGAGAAATGCCAATAGGTGGCAAAAGGTAAATAACTATCGCCATTTTGTACGACCTTTTTTATGCTGTTTTTGAATAAAGTTAAATTTAAGTATTTATAGTCAAATAGTCATTTTAATAATTATAAATAAATGTAATAAAAACAAAAATAATGTTATCGTTTATCGTTAGGCTTAATATAATAAAATAGGTTATATTAATATTATGACAGCGTTTAGTGTTAATACAACGCATGCGTAATCCATGAAATCATCTGAACTAGGTTCTGAAATCTTTGAACGGCCGAATTCCAGCGTTCAAGTTTAAACTGCCATCGGTTGAACGTGAATTGAGAAAGACGATTTTTAGTTTAAACTGACGTTCACTAAAAGTTCAGGTAAAACTAGAGTTGAACTCTACATGATTGTAAAACAGTTATTCCAGTCTTCAGTTGACACCTGCAAAACCGCTGTTTTAAATGCATCGATGGCTTCTTCTAGCGACTGGAATCGCTGCCCACGCATTGAATTCTTGATCTTTGGAAACGTGAAGAAGTCATTGGAACTTAGATCGGGGCTATACGGTGGATGGTTTAACAATTCGATGTTTTGAACCACCAAAAACTCTATTGTGTCTTGGGCAGTGTGAGAACTTGCATTGTCCTGATGTAGGATGAGTCTCCGTTGTGTGTTGCTTTGTCTGAGTTTCTCGATAACTTCTGGTAAACAAACGGTTATATACAAATCACAAGGAAATGTTCTTCGATCTCCTAAAGCATGTTTCGTTACCAGATTTATTTTCTTTGCCACATTTCGAGAACGGATCTTGACGCGAATCGCTTTTTGGTCTTCTTTGAGCAATTGAGGAATCCAACGAGAAACCAACTTCGTGACACCCAGTTCTTCTTGTAGGATCTTTTAGTTCGAGATCTTTGAAATGCCCAAAGATGCCTCTATTTCCCTGTACTTTACACGACGGCCATCCTTAATTAGCTGACGAACAGCATCAATGTTTTGCTGTATGACTGCTGTTTTGGGTGGACCTGGCCTGGCTGCGTCGCTGATATTGGAGCGACCACGTTGAAATTCGCAATATAGTCTGTTCGCTAAACTCAGACGCAACGGGCTAGTTATTTTAGTTGGTAATTTTTTGTTTTTGGCCAATGTTGAGACAATTGGCAAAATTACTATCAATTTAGTAATTATTAACTACACACAACGCAAAAGTCTAAGGATATTTTAATAATTTGACAATACCAATGACAGAAATTTCATGACCATATAAATTTGCTTGTACTATAATTGTTGATGCAGACACTCACTTCTTAACAAAAAAAAATTGCAAAACTGATAGCAATGCGTGTTTTAGAATGTTTTTTATAAGGGACAAAAAATCGACATTTTTATGTTTTGTTCATTTTTAATTTTAGTCACTTTATACCATTCTTGCTTAATAGGTGAGTTAAACATATTGTCTTTTTACCATGCAACGACAACATTTAACGTTGGACGAGATGAATAGAGCCTTGGGCCTTCTTTAAGCTGGTATGCGACAAACTCAAGTTGCTGACCAGCTGGGTGTCTCACAAAGCGTCGTAAGTCGTTTGTGGCGTCGGTTTAGAGACACTGGGAGTCCAGCCGAGCAGGATACAGGACGTGGTCTCTCTACAACCGTCGCTCAAGACCGATATTTAATTTTAAATGCCAGAAGGGAGCCAACAATACCTGCACCCGAGCTGGTTAATGAATTACAGCTTGCACATAATGTAACAATTAGCCGCAGTACTGTGAGGAATCGTCTCCATGAAGCCAATCTTCGTAGTCGGCGACCACTGAGATGTCTACCTCTATTTAGAGGCAATCGCGTTGCAAGATTAACCTGGTGTCAAGAGTTTCAGAATTGGACTGACAATGACTGGGCCACAGTTTTGTTTAGTGACGAGTCTAGATATGGATTTCATCCAGATTCTCGTCGGACAAGAGTTTGAAGACGACCCGGAAATGGAGAACGATTACGACATCTTCAAGAAGTGTATGCACACAGAGGTGGTACATTAATGGTATGGGCGGAATCATGATTGACGAAAGGACTGACCTCATTTTCCCACGTGGCTTTCTCAGAAGTCAGCAATATTTGGACACTATTCTTGAACCTGTTGTACGCCCGTTTGCTGCTGCTGTTGGAGAAAATTTTTACTTTATGCATGATAACGCTCGTCCACATGTTGCGCATATTGTAACAAACTGGTTGGATAACGAGGGTATTGATATATTGCCGTGGCCAGCACAATCACCGGACTTGAATCCCATTGAGCATGTATGGGACATGCTCCAACGAAGAATTACTCCACATATGGGCAATATCTACAATGAGTTTCAATTAAAAGAGCTTCTGAGAGAACAATGGACACAACTACCTCAAGCAGACATTAACAATGTGATTCGGAGCATGAACAGTAGATGTAGAGCGCTGTCATAAACCAACGTGGGGGCCATACTTTATTTTAAGTTTATATTTCGTATTTTTGACATTTTATGGTGGTATGTGAAACATGGGTGATTTGCAATATATTTTTTGCTCCAATTTTCTGTTTTTTTTTGCAATTCATGGTTTTTGACATATTAAACAACAATTTAAACTACAAATTTTGTATTACTTTTTTTAAGTTGATTACAGATAAACAAAATACGTCTATTTATAAAAATATCCCTTGACTTTTGCGTTGTGTGTATTTAGTAATTATATTTTTTTTCCAATTTTACCAAATTGGCAAAATTACTTGCCAAAATCACTAGCCAGTTGTGTCTGAGTTTAGCGAACCGACTATACCAGCGGAAAATCATTGTTGCGAGACATTGTTGTTGGGATAATTCTCTCTGAAAATTGTAAAAAATTATTGCTCGAAAATGTTCTCGGCTAAGATCCATTTTTGACCGACTTGCTAATTTCAAAAAGTCACTGTATCTACGCGACTTGTATCGCAATGAAACTCTGGACTTATGTCAATAAAACATTGAGGTTACATTTGTGTCGGAAGGTTTTACTGGTGGCGTCCTCTAAGCGGCTATATGCAAAACTAAAAAGAGAATTAAATTATTATTAATCGTAATTAATCTGTTTTTCGAAATTTTAGCCCTGCCTTCCTTTGCCGCCGATTTGGGGATACAAATTGGAGGTCTTTCGGCAGCTATAGCCCTTTATAAAATGCTAATGAAACGAGTCATGAGTTACCCCCTATCGTTCTTTGACACTGTTCCTATGGGACGTATTCTCGCTAGATTTTCCAAAGATATTGACATTGTTGACGAAGTTATGCCTTTTCAATTGTCTGGTGTGGTCTACTGCTTGATGGAGGTATTGATGCATTTTTTTCTAAAATTTACGAAATAACAGTAAATAAGAGCGTTTAGTTCTTAACGGAAGTTGATTGTGGTGAAAATGGCTGAAACTGGATTATTATTCTTTTTTTTTTTTAACCTTATAACTTTTTTTTGGAAATGACTGTAGGTCTATTTTTATTTTGTTTTTTTTTTTGTCAAAAACTATATTTCTAATTGTTTCCAGATTTTTCTCTAAGCTGCGCCACCTTCAAAAACTCGAGAAACTAATTTTCGGGGTTTTTGTCGATTTTTACCATTTTCTAGACTTGAAAGTAGTCAAATAAAGGATTTTATATAGATTATATATAATTTGAAGTAATTGAGTCCTTTAGGACATTCAAAAGTTGGAGAAGCACGTTCAAACCCCCAAAAATGTGGGAGTTTATTTTGGTCTGAACTTGCCAAATTTTTCAATGTCCTAAAAGAGTCAGTTACTTTAAATTATATTCCATAAGTTATAATAAAAAACCTCGCTCGATATATTTTAAAGCTTTTAAAAAGGAGAAAATACCCAAAAACCCCTAAAATACCAGTTTTTTTTGGGGTTTTTGAAGGTGGAGCACCTTACAGAAAAATCGAAAAAAGAAATAGAAATCGAAATATAGTTTTTGATAAGAGACACGAAATAAAAAAATAGACATGCAGTCATCTCCAAAAAACTTATACGGTTTTTTTGAAAAAATAATGCATTTGAGGTTATCTACCTCAATATATGCGTCTATAAAAACAGACCTATTTTGTAAAATCCTGAACTATACCTGTGAATTTTTGAGATTTTTAAATTGATTGCATCCCTCTTAAAAATAAAATAAAACGATCAAATGACGTTTTTTGGGGGATTTCAAGTTTCAACGTGTTTCGCCCAATATTTGAATCAAACAAATAAAATAGAGAATGTGGAAAAATCCCCTTACGAATAATTCACACATGCACCATTTCGATATATGAATGTCTTAAAAACCGCAGTTACTTCAAATGATATATAACCTCAACCTCTAAAAAATCTTGATTTGATCTATTTGCAACATAGACATATGTAGACTGCGCGTTGCTATCTAAAAATATCTGAAGATTGCGACAGAGATAACTGAGGCTATTAGTTGGGAAGTATCTTTCTAATCGACGGGGTTTATCCAATTATTTTGTGTTTATCGATCACGTCACTTTCCCACTAACGCCGATTTGATAAACTCCTCCAATTAGAAAGAGACTTCCCACCTAACAGCCTCAGTTATATCTGTCGCAATCGTCGATTATTTTTAAATAGCAGAGCACTGTGTAGATATTATACAGTGAGCACGTAAAGGTTGGAATAAATTCATTATCTCGAGAATGGACGACTTTGGAAAAAAATCCTGAAACAGGTCAATTTTTGTTTTTAAATTACGACTTTTTGGCATTATATCATACTAGTGACATCACCCATCTGGGCGTGATGACGTCATCGATGATTTTTTTAAATGAGAATAGGGGTCGTGTGATAGCACATTTGAAAGGTAATTTAATTCTCTATTCAGTAATATAAACATTAACATAATTATTTATACAGGGCGTCCAAAAAAAATTTTAATTTAATATATTGACATAAAAATAAGAATGTATGTTATTTATTTAATTCAAAATACATTTTACTGCTCTCGGAAAACAGAAAAAAATGTTTATTTAAACTGTCAAGAGGCAAGTGGATGGCTGCTTTAATATTGAATTTAAACAAAAAACAATATTTATTTATCAAATAAAATTTTTTTCCTGTTTTCTAATAGCAGTAAAATGTATTTTGAATTAAATAAATTACATACATTCTTCTTTTTGTCAATAAATTTAATTCAAAAAAAAATTTTGGACACCCTGTATAAATAATTATGTTAATTATGTTAATGTTTATATTACTGAATAGAGAATTGAATTACCTTTCAAATGAGCTATCACTTGACCCCTATTCTCATTTAAAAAATCATCGATGACGTCATCACGCCCAGACAGGTGACGTCACTAGTATGATATATATGCCAAAAAGTCGTAATTTAAAAATAAAAATTGACCTGTTTCGGGATTTTTTCCAAAGTTGTCCATTCTCGAGAAAATGAATTTATTCCAACCTTTACGTGCTCACTGTATGTCTATGATTTTGAAGTCCATACCCACGTTTTTGGCGTAACCCGTCAAAATGGCCCGGTCAAAACAGCCCCGTCAAAAAAGCCCCGTCAAAATAGCCCGGATACAAAATAGCCTCGGCAAAATAGCCCGTCAACCAACTAGCCCCGACAAAATAGATCACACACAAAATAGCCCCGGTCAAGACAGCCCCGGCTAAAACAGCACCAGTGAAAACCCCCCAATAAAAAATTTACCTTTTAACGGAGTATCATTTATTTTAAATCACTATTCTAATTGGGAAATAAGCCACAATTTGACTTAAAAAAATTATTTTATTAACGTTTTGACTTCCACTTCGGACGTCGCGCGTTGTTGTCAAAATACAAAATATTAATAAATTAAACAAAAATATTGCTGCTTAGTAAAAAAATTCTTCTAATAATTTAATTTAATTTGACTCATTGAGATCTGCAATTCAGACATACAGTATGGTGCAAATAAAAGGAATAAATTCGCTATTTCTTAAATCCGCGACGTTAAGGAAAAATTTTGAAACAGGTCGATTTTTATTTTTTAGTTACGATATTTTGGTATACGTATTACTAGCGGCGCGTCATCCATCTGGGCGTGATGACGTAATCGATTATTTCTACACGCGTGGCGTACTTTGTACGTCACAAGAAAATACACTTAAAAACAGCGGATTTGTTTAATTTTTTTTTGAAAAAATACACTTAGTTGTTTGTTATAAACCTTATTCGGCATCAGTGAATACTTGGAGTTCCTTTTCAGTAAGCCAATTGGGATTTATAACTGGAATCATGGAATAACTGGATTCCATGATAAATAAAATTACTAATGTTGTTCTGAAGCTATTTTCTTGTGGCATTTTTATAATCAAGTATATTCAAATGGGAAATAAGCCACAATTTTACCTAAAAATAAAATCATTTTTAGGTAAAATTGTGGCTTATTTCCCATTTGAATATACTTGATTATAAAATTACTAATAAAAAATTTTTTTAAATGTGATTTTTTACAGGAGAAAAAGTATTGTTTACAAAGAAAAATATATTTTTTGCCATAATGACTAAAGAACAATTAAAATATGTACTTATATTATGACTTATAGTAATATAATCCTGGGGTATATTGTCCATCACCGGAAACAACAAATAATAAAATGTAAATTACGATCTTTCCAGAACGCCGATTATAACGAAACTAAAACCAAATTGTAAAGCACATTCCAGTGATAGGTTAGAAAAATAAGCAAGGTCAAAACTTAAATTTTTAAATATATTTCCAGTAGAATTCTTATATCTGGCGTACAAAGTACGCCAGCGCGTGTAGTTAAAAGTTAAATGAGAATAGGGGTCATATGCTAGCTCATTTGTAAGGTTATTTAATTATCTATTCAGTAATATAAACATTTACATAATTATTTATACAAGGTGCCCAAAAACTTGTTTTTAATTTAAATTATTTGACAAAAAAAGAAGAATGTATGTAATTTATTTAATTCAAAATACATTTTACTGCTACCAGAAATCACAAAATATGTTTATATACCCTATTCCACGAACATACGCCTGTTTTGGATTACTTCGACAATGAATATTTTACTGTGCAAAATAAGAAGAACGAAAGTAAATTGCAAATTACATTGTTGCTTATTGGAAATTATTAGCGGCATTTACTTTCGTACTTCTTATGTTGCACAGTAAGATATTCGTTGTCGAAGTAATCCAAAACAGGCGTATGTTCGTGGAATGGCCCATATCACAAATAAACATTGATTTTCGCTTAAATTAAATGTTCAAACTTCCAAGAGGTAGATGGCTGGCGGGAACTGGCTTGAACATTGAATTTAATCGAAACAGAAGACAGGGTTCGAGTTCTCTGAAAAGACCATTTTTATTTATAGTCCATTCTTTCACGGTTTTTGCTCTAAATTTTAAAGAACCGCTTGGATTGACATGAAATTTGGCATACGCATAGCTTACATGTCAAAGAAAAAAAGTGATATTGTGCCGATGTGTGCTTTTCCCCTGGGAGTGACTTTCACCCCCTCTTGTGGGTGAAAAAATATATGTAAAAAATAAGTCCGGAAATGGATAAACTGACTAATTTCAAGTAACTTTTGTTCTATAGAGCTTTTTCTCCAAGTCAACACTTTTCGAGTTATTTGCGACTGAATATGTTCATTTTTCAACAAAATAACTACATTTTTAGACGGTTTTTCGCAAATAACTCAAAAAGTAAGTATGTTATCGAAAGAAACGTTCGTAGCAAAAATATAGCATGTAAAAAAGTAAAAAACATGGTGTACGCGTTAGGTCTCTGGACCTCGTAGAACCAGAGTTATAGCCAATGAAAAATAGATTCATATTCACCAAATTTCAAATAGAATATTTCGAAGTGAAATATCCAAAAAATTAATCAATTTTTGGGGAAAACCCATTTTAACTTTTTTAAAGTGTTTAAAAAATGCTTTATTTTTGTTTTTATAAAAAGTTCCTAGCATTAAATTTAAGCAAGTTACGCTCAAAATAAAGTTGGTCCCTTTTGTTTTGGCAAAAAAAAATCGGAAAGACCACCCCCTAATTAGCAACTTAAATGAAATTAATCGCTACCGCTCCACAAATTATTTTACTTATGTTGTGTTTATATGATCTGTAAGTTTCATAGATTCAAAGTGCTTATTTTAAAAAAAATGGTTTTAAAGTAAAATTTTCAAAAATTTTAATTTTGAAAAATATGCTTTTTCTCAAAATAACTTAAAAATTGTTAGAGATACCAAAAATCTCGAAAAACAAAAAAAGTCAGCATTGCTTTTCTGAATAGCATGTATTTTTTTGTTTTTCTGTTAGACAAAAATTGATTAAGATTTGGTGTTTCTAAATTTGCATACATTCGTGATCAGTGACTCGTTCAACCCCTTTTAACTACAGCCCTTTCAAAAATAAGGACTTTGAACCGATGAAACTTACAGATCCTATAAACAATACATACACGAGTCAAGAAACTTGTGAAGTCGTAACGATTAAGTTCATTTGAGGTACTAATTAGGGGGTGATTTTCCCGATTTTTTTACCAAAAAAAAAAGGGACTAACTTTATTTTGAGCGTAACTTGTTTACTTTTGATGCTAGAATTTTTTTTTATAAAACAAAAATGAAGCTTTTCTTAAACACTTTAATTAAGTTTTATTGAGTTTTCCCCGAAATGTGTTTCATTTTTAGTTACTTCACGTTAAAGTATTTCATTTGGAATTTGACGAATATGAACCAATTTTTAATTAGCTATAACTCTGCTTCTACTAGGTACAGAGACGTGATATTTACACCATTTTTTAAAAATTTTTACAGGCTATATTTTTGCTGCAAATGTTTTTTCGACAAAATACTTATTATTTGAGTTATTTGCGAAAAACCGTCTAAAAGCGTGGTTATTTTGTTGAAAAAATGAACATATTCACTGCCAAATAACTCGAAAAGTATTGACTTAGTGAAAAAATCTATAGTACAAAAGTTACTTAAAATTAGTCAGTTTATCCATTTCCGAACTTACTTTGGACGAATATTTTTTCGCCCCCAAGAGGGGGAGAAAACCACCCCTGGAGCAAAAGCACATATCGGCACAATATCACTTTTTTTCTTTGACTTGTTAGCTATGTGTATGCCAAATTTCATGTCAATCCAAGCGGTTCTTTAAAAGTTAGAGGTTTTGCAATATTTTACCGGTAAAGAACGTACTATTAATGTGGTTAAGATATCTGAATAGAGGATAATTACCATTTCTGAAAAAATGAATTTTTGAGGGATTATTTCATGATGAATTCTGATGGGAGCTTTTTTGTCGGGGCTATTTTGTGGGCGAGCTATTATTCCGCGGCTATTTTATCGGAGCTATTTTGTGTGCGGGATATTATGTCGAGGCTATTTTGTCGGAGCTTTTTTGACAGGGCTATTTTGACGGGGTATCCGTTTTTGGGAGGTTCGAACGTGTTTCTCCTGTTTGAATGTCCTAAAGGTCTCAGTTGCTTTAAATTGTATATAGTCGAGGAAATGAAGCTGAAAAAATGGCAAAACCTCGCAATTTTTTCGTCCAGCATCGATTTGTACAAAAATTTGGGATTAGGCTCATTACACCCTCTAGTTCATTTTCTATATTGAGCCGTTGTACGCTTTTGGTTTTTTAAGGGTGAAAACTACCCCTAATTGTAAAAAATTATAAAATAACATTTTAAACTTTAAAATTGTCAACATTTGGTTCTTATTAGTTACATAATGATTGTTTTATGCTTTAAGATATACTATCATAAATATTTCAACCCTTAGAACCACCCTTGTTGGAGCTATATATAAAAAATTTACTTATCCTAAAAGAATAATTTCGGCTTGCATAGATTTCCATAAAAATTTGGAATTAGGATCATCTCACCCTGTACTTCATATTCTATATCATGCTTAAGGGCGTTGCTTATTTTTAGGGGTGTAAACTACTCCTTATTGTCAAAAATTATATAAAAACATTGTAAACTTTAATATGGGTAAAATTTGGTTTTGATTGGTTACATAATGATTGCTTTATACTTTAGGATATAATATCATAACATTTCAACCCTTAAAAACCACCCTTAATAACATTACAGTTTTTATAAGTAGATAATTTAATAGATCTATACAGAAAAAAAGTAGAATTAAAGAATTACAATAACAATTATTTACACAAAAATACGAATTTACAAATATGTAAAAATACAAATACAAATAGTTTTTTAGTCATCTTCCAGTATACGAACTGGTTCTGAGGTATTATACATACATTGAAAATTATCCATAAGCGGACTATCCGAATTTTTTGAAAAAAAAAATGGTTTTATAAACATAGCTCCTTTATTTTTGGCGATAAAAAGTATTTTCAAAAATAACTTTGTAGGATTTTTGAAGAGCTATAAGACTGTGTAAACTAAATTGCGTAAGATCTCTTAGTTTTTAATTAGGGTGGGTTTAAAGGGCTCGAATAAGGGGGTGTTTGCTCGTAAATAGAGGTTTTAAACAGCTATATATAGCTAACTGTCTACTGTAATGAAAATATATGTACAAGGCAATTTTAGTTATTAAAAAAGCTACAATTTAGTTATCTATCATTTTTTTCGTATCTCCAGTATTTTCGGAGATATTTTAAAGTAAAAGGTGAAAAATGGGAAATTCCAAAAAATTAATTTTTCTTTAAACTCCAATTTTTCTAAAATTAGGCCTTTGAAATAGGTCAAACTTCTTGGGTGTATTGATAATACAAATGAGGCGTATAAATGCAAAACTCGCTTTTTGCAAAAAATACCAAATATGACTTGACTGTAGTTTAAAATTCATTCACCAACGTACATTTAGAAAAACTTACCAAATATTTGCAAAACTGTCTCCTTACTGGCTATTTTGTGACGTAAAAATCAGAGAAATATGCAAAGCTCTCTTTTTATAACGTTAAAGAAACATTTTTATTGATTATCTCGACAAGAGTATAGAATCCATAAGGCGAGTTTTGCATTTACACGCCTCAAATATAAAAGGAATTACAGAAAGGCGAAGACCAATTTTTAATTAGGAGGATAGTTAGGGGGTTGTTTTCACCGATTTTTTCATAGAGAAAAGCAGGTACCGACTTTTTTTTTTTGATCATAAGTCGCTTAATTTTCAGACTAGAAACTTTTTATTATTATTTTTTGAAAGGCCTAACTATATACTTCAATAAGGATTATTTAAGTTTTCCTCGAAAAATGCAAATTTTTTCCGTTATTTTGCTTTGAATATTTCAAATTATGCATTTGACGAAAAAAGCTAACTTTTAACATGCCGTATCTCGGTTTGTATTGGTCTTAAAGATATTACAGAAAAAGAATTTGGTTTCTGTTCCTAAAAGATACAATTTTGATATCCACAGTTTTTTTGATTAAATGCATATTCTTCGAGGTATTCTCAAGAAACCCTCTAAAAAGTCGATTTTTTCATCAAAAAACTGTTACTTTCAACCGCGAATAACTCGAAAAATATTAGTTTTACGAAGAAAATGTAAAGAACATTTTTTTCTTAGAATTACTTTTGACATCGATTTACATGGTTAAAATTTAATAAAAAATTCCCGCCCCCGAGATGGGGTGGCAACCACCTCCAAGGTTTTAGTGTACAGCGGCATGATATAGAAAATGATCCTTGGACTATTCCCTACCTTTTGTGAAAATTTCAAGTAAATCGATGCTGGACGAAAAAATTGCGAGCCAAAATGCTTCATTTACTCGACTAATATAACCTATAAAAAAAACAGTGAATTAATCTATTTTGAAGTCTATAAAACCTCTAAAAACCAGCTTTTCGCGTTCTTGAAGATGGCGCACCTTACAGAAAAATCTGGAAAAATTAGGACCATAGTTTTTGATAAAATACACAAAATAAAAAAATAGACCTACAGCCATTGCCAAAAAAAAGTTATACGGTTTCTTAGAAAAAAAAATGCATTTTGACGTAATGTATACCAGTGGCGGTTTCTCCATAAGTGCACATGTGCACGTGAACCCCCAAAATTATTTTCACACCAACATTCATATATGTAATATTTATCATTCTATAAATAACATTTTAAGAAATTCAAAATAACAGATCCAAGGAGTTTATAAGTATCTAATAGGTAACATTTAATTATTTTTATTCTATTTCAAAGGAGAAAGTTCACGGATGCGAGGCCTTACACAGAACCCCGCGTTCACCGCTCTCACAGTGGTTCCTATACCAATGACTTTTCATACGACAAAATACAACTCACCACCCACCCCGCTACCCGCTATAGCCCACAAGTTTAGATGGCCACAGGATCACAAGTTAGATGTGATCTTATGGCATGATCTTTGGTGTTTTCAACGTGCACGGCACACGAAGTTCGAATTTCGGAACTATATTAAGAATGGAAGGATTTGTGGACGTAAATGTTAGCGTGGAATATTTAAAATCAATTAAATTTTCTTCATTATATTTAGAAGAAAAATTAAAAATGCCGAAACCAAATTTGTTAATTAAGAATTTACCAAAGTGCAAACGTCGGGATTATAAATGATTATTTAAAATGGAGATTTGTGTAAAAACTTACAAATTGTGTAGGTGTGAAGCACATATTTGGAGAAGAGGAAGCATAATGAATAAAATAGAAGATACGATTTTAACTATCCAGTTGGAATTCCAGATTGGAATTTTCCAATTATGTACTTGTTACGATGCCAGTGACAACTGCAGAAACAGAACGATGTCTCTCTGCATTGAAACGTATCAAAACTTTCCTTAGAATAGCTATGGGCCAGGATCGATTAACTGCACTCACAATGTTTTCAATAAAAAAAAATGATTCAAGAAATTCCAAATTTTACTGAATTTGTTTGTGAATAATTTATCTAAAAAATAACAGGCGACTGACTTTCGTTACAAAACTTGCTTGTAACATTTAAACACTAAATTATAATTTTAAGTCAATAAAATACATTATTTATTGTAATTTTTAATAAGGTCCTTTGATTTTTACAATTTGAAGACACTCAAAAACCTTTACCTACGGAAATAGGGTCTCAAGGTCTTTTTATATGTTAACATTATGTGTGCACCCCCAATATTTTATACCAGGCGCCGCCACTGATGTATACTAACTTAAACTAGAGTCTATAAAGAATTGACATATTTTGTAAAATCCTGAATTATGCCTGTGAATTATTTAAAATTGATTGCACCCCACCTAAGAAAAATAAAAACGAAAAAATTACTGTTTTAGCTAGTAGGGGTGGGGGCAGAGAAATGGTGGACTAAAATTGCGCTGAGTCTGCATAATAAGTAAAAAAATATAAAAAATTTAATACTGCGAGTGAGAGCATTTGCCTATCTAACAGGGGGTACTCTCTATTAAGTATTTAATTGGTAAAAAAATTTGTCCCTCGTCCTTACATTATTTTACGATTATTTGCATGTGAATTGCAAAAGGGGTTGGAAATTGCATCGTCAGCAGCTACCCGGTGCTTTTTATGAACTAATTATGACCTAAGAATCATGGACAAAGGGCCTAGCCGGGGAAGATGGTGAAAAGTGCCCCCAACCCAATTTAAATTCCATATAGGCCACTTTTTAGCACATATAGAGGAACTCACTTTCTGAAATTTTTATCCCCCTAGGTGGTCACGTGACCCCCCTAGAGCCTAATTAGGCTTTTTATGTTTTTATTTTTTATCTCAGCCACATCAAGAGCTAGCCAAAAACTTTATTTAAAAAACTTGTAAGTTTCAAAAAGATCTATATGAAAATTTTTTTTTTTATTTTTTTGGCGGGAAATTCGAATTTTTAGAACAATTTTAAACTTTTAAATAACTCTGAAAAAAAAACTAAGACATTCGTTTTTACGAAAATCAATTATAATGTGTATTTTTGCACAATCTTTCACCCTGAATTTTTTCAGATTTTTAAAATTGGTGAAACGTACCTTTAAAAATAATAAACCGCATTTTTTCGGTTTTTTTTTCGTTTTTTGATACAACTTTATACATATTTTTCAAAAAATTTAACACCGTCACTAGAATAGGTAAAAAACTGAAAAATAATTGGGGTTTGCTTAATAAAAATTTTTTGTAACGCCATCCATTTTCAAGATACAGGGCGTTGAAGAAAACAAAATTTTACATATTTTTTACGATTTTGCCGAAACTACTGGCAACATCGTAATAAAACTTGGCGGGTTTTAAAAGGTAGTTATTGTGCATGTTTTGACATACAATTAAGGATTTGATATTCATCATTGGCGCGCATAGGGGTAATGGTCTGAACTTTTCAAAGAAAAAAAGATAGTACGCCACTGACATATTTCAAATTAACTATCATTTTTGAATTCCTCGTTCAATTTGTAATAAAAAATCTATCTTCTCATTTTTTCATAGGACGCGCCGTTTTGCTGCAAAAAATAAAATATCTTAACGCTTCCAAAGTATTCGAATTAATTTTGATAATGGATGTACGAGTTTATTATGTAGATGTAGAAACTACTAGAAGTTCGAATACTTTGTAAGGGTTAAGATCTTTTATTTTTTAAATAAAAATGGCGCGTCGTATGAAAAAATAAGAAGATACATTTCTTGTCACAAATTGAACGAGGAATTTAAAAACGATTGTTAATTTGAAATATGTCAGTGGCGTATTATCTTTATTCTTTAAAAAGTTCAGACCATTACCCCTATGCGCGCCAATGATGAATATCAAATCCTTAATTGTATGTCAAAACATGCACAATAACTACCTCTTAAATCCCGCCAAGTTTTATTACAATGTTGCCAGTAGTTTCAGCAAAATCGTAAAAAATGTGTAAAATTTTGTTTTCTTCAACGCCCTGTATCTTGAAAATGGATGGCGTTACAAAAAATTTTTATTAAGCAAACCCAATTATTTTTCAGTTTTTTACCTATTCTAGTGACAGTGTTACCTTTTTTGAAAAATTGTATAAAATTGTATCAAAAAACGAAAAAAAAAACTGAAAAATGCGGTTTTTTATTTTTAAAGGTACGTTTCACCAATTTTAAAAATCTGAAAAAATTCAGGGTGAAAGATTGTGCAAAAATACACATTATAATTGATTTTCGTAAAAACGAGTGTCTTAATTTTTTTTTCAGAGTTATTTAAAAGTTTAAAATTGTTCTAAAAATTCGAATTTCCCGCCAAAAAAAAATTTTTTTTCATATAGATCTTTTTGAAACTCACAACTTTTTTGAATAAAGTTTTTGGCTAGCTCTTGATGCGGATGAGATAAAAAATAAAAACATGAAAAGCCTAATTAGGCTCTAGAGGGGTCACGTGACCACCTAGGGGGCTAAAAATTTCAGAAAGTGAGTTCCTCTATATGTGCTAAAAAGTGGCCCATATGGAATTTAAATCGAGCTGGGGGCACTTTTCGCCATCTTACCCGGCTAGGCCCTTTAAATGTATTTTTTTGGAAAATATTGGCAATATTTGTGCATGACGCATAAAAAACGCATAGAAACCCAAGTTTTGTCTTGCAACGGGATACTTTGATTGGGATATTGAAATGGGGTAATAATAGCATCAATTTATGGGGTGGTTATATATAATAACAATGGTAATTTAGATTATAATGGGAAGATACTAGGTAGTCTGACAAGTAACCTCCTTTGAAATAAAAAACATGTTTTTCCAGAAAATTATATTATTTTCTTCGATATAGTCGTTTTAGCTCAATATAACGATTCCAGCTATTTTTCAGCAAAATAGGTGTTCGTTTCGTCACTTATTTCTTCGTTCGATCTGCTCTCACCATCTCTTCAGATTTGGGAACGCATAATAATTGGAGAGAGCAAAATCAGGAGAATAGGCCTCATGAGAAAGCAATTCGAAGCGCAACTCATGAATTTTTGCCATTGTCGTAGCGCTCTTGTGAGTCAGTACATTGTCTTGCAACAACAACAACACTTGTTTCTTTTGCATCTGGGGCCGTTTCTTACTTAGTCCCTGTTTCAAGTTGTCCAATAATGCACAATTATATGGCTATTGATAGTTTTACCTTTTTCAAGGTAGTCAATGAAAATATTGTCTTTGGAATCCCAAAATACAATGGTCATGACCTTTCCGACCCATTGACTGACTCTTGGTAGCTTCGGAGCACTTTTGCCGGCTTCAGTTTACTGCCTTGCGTTCATACTGTTCTGTGGTGTGTAGTAATAGATCCAGGTTTCATCAACTGTCATCAATAGACGCCAAAAGTCCAACTGATTGCACTTTATAAGGTCCAAATACTGCTGAGAAGGGGTCACACATTCATATTTTTGGTCAATGGTCAGCAAACGCGGCACCCATCGGCAGGATACGTTTATCATATTCAAAATTCGTTCAAAGTATGACTAGTGCACTCTTTACTAATTCTTGCTCTTCTTCTTCACCTTCATTTTACGATTTAGCTAGAACCATTGCCTGGACTTTCTTCACATTCCTCGGTGTAGCTGCTTCGATGGTCCATCCAATGTAGATATACGGCCATTACGAGATTCCCGGAACCAAAGGGAGGTTACTTATTAGACCACCAGATATACTGAAAATGTAGTAACTATGTATTTTAGCAATTCCTGCATTTGGTGCAGATTTGGGAGTCCTCTTAGGATGTCTCTCGGCAGTTATTCTAATGTACCAAAACTTTCTCAGAAGGATCGTCTGCGCACCAATGGCCTTTTATGATACTATCCCTATCGGGCGGTTACTATCACGGTTCTCGAAAGATATAGATATTATAGATAGACAATTGCCTGAATCAATTGTACACGTATGCTATGGCTGGTCTGAGGTAGATACCTATTAACTAATACATATTTTTATTGTAGTAAAGAAAAAAGAGAGACGTTCTCACAAACAGTTTATTTTACAACTGACGACCGGTTTCGCTGTCTACAATAATCACAGCATCTTCAGGTCACGGTAAAAGTAAAATTAAATGCTACAAATAACAAAAAACCAGAGTTAGTTAAGTGATCTGGTTTAAATCAAAGGGTAATGATCAAGCCAATATTAAAGGCTTTATAATAAATACTTTAATATTGGCTTTAATATTGGCTTGATCATTACCCTTTGATTTAAACCAGACCACTTAACTAACTCTGCTTTTCTGTTATTTGTAGCATTTAATTTTACTTTAACCGGGACCTGAAAATGCTGTGAATATTGTAGGCAGCGAAACCGGTCGTTAGTTGTAAAATAAATTGTTTGTGTGAACGTCTCTCTTTTCTTTACTATACTAGTATGGACTCACACATGCAACCCATTCATTATTTTACATATTTTTATGTTTAGAGTTAGTATTGATGCTAATATGCCAACAGCATTCATTATATGATCTCATAATACAATGGAATTATTTTTAAATTATTTCTATTATTATAATAATTATCTTTATACCTAATATGAATATGCTGAACCATCTGGTTAAACTACTACAAAATTTGTATGAAAATGATGAAGCAATCGTGAGATGGTAAAACATGTACATGTAATCCTCGCGTTGCATAATAGGTGGAGATACAGTGTGAAAAGCGTAACACGATGGCTGGAAAAACCTCAACATGTTAAGATGTTGTTGTATTGGACTCACACCTCTCTGGTCCAACTCGGCTTCAGATCAACATGCCCACCAAAAAATGTATTCGTTGATTGCAGATAAAACGCTTTTAAATAAACATAACATGTTTGGTAATGATTATACTAATATCACGTTCTCGTTGTTGATCTAATTTCAATCCGAAAGGCAAGTACATACTTAAATGTAAACTCTATTAATTAATAAATAACCTAAGGGTTTGTTTGTGGACCCTCTCAGCCACTGATGAAAGTCAACTGAGAATATTTGAGCGCAAAATACTAAGGAAGATATTTAGACCAACCCATTGCAGCGATGGTTCGTGGAAAACTAAAGTGATCTACGAGCTGAACGAACTAATGCAGAACGCAGATGTTGTTATATTTGTGAAGTCACAAAGACTAAACTGACTTTGTCGAGCTGTAAAAATAATCCAGAGATGGAAGGCCCAAGGAAATAGAACAAGAAGAAAGCCCGTAAAAGATGGATACTTCATGGTACGAAATGTTTAATGTCATACTGCTGTCATCTTCCCCAATGGTTGGTTGTGAGGTAACTTGTCTTGTCTTGTGGATAATCTTGAGCTGGTGAGTTCTTGGGTTACACTAGGTTTCGAATCCAGACTGCGCAAGAGCTTCTTCTTCTCAGAACAGCTGCATCTTCAACAGCTTTATGGATCTGATGTTGTGCACCATGTTCGTAGAGGGCTTTGGGCTATAGTCCATTCTTTCACGGTTTTTGCTCTAAATTTTAAAGAACCGCTTGGATTGACATGAAATTTGGCATACGTATAGCTTACATGTCAAAGAAAAAAAGTGATATTGTGCCGATGTGTGCTTTTGCTCTGGGGGTGACTTTCACCCCCTGTTGGGGGTGAAAAAATATATGTCCAAAATAAGTCCGGATATGGGTAAACTGACTAATTTTAAGTAACTTTTGTTCTATAGAGCTTTTTCGCCAAGTCAACACTTTTCGAATTATTTGCGAGTGAATATGTTCATTTGTCAACAAAATAACCACATTTTTAGACGCTTTTTCGCAAATAACTCAAAAAGTAAGTATTTTGTCGAAAAAACGTTCTTAGCAAAAATATAGCTTATAAAAAGTAAAAAAAAATGGTGTACGCGTTAGGTCTCTGGATCTTGTAGAACCGGAGTTATAGCCAATGAAAAATAGATTCATATTCACCAAATTTCAAATAGAATATTTCGACGTGAAATATCCAAAAAATTAAGCACTTTTTGGGGAAAACCCATTATAACTTTTTTATAGTGTTTAAGAAAAGCTTTATTTTTGATTTTACAAAAAGTTTCTAGCATTAAAGTTAATCAAGTTACGCTCAAAATAAAGTTGGTCCCTTTTGTTTTTTCAAAAAAAAAATCGGGAAGACCACCCTCTAATTAGCAACTTAAATGAAATTAATCGTTACCGCTCCACAAATTATTTTACTTATGTTGTGTTTATATGATCTGTAAGTTTCATCGATTCAAAGTGCTTCTTTTTGAAAAAATTTGGTTTCAAAGTAAAATTTTTAAAAATTTAAATTTTGAAGATGTAAAAAGCTGTTTAAAGCTGTAAAAATGTTTAAAGCTGTAAAAAATCTATACCAACATAATATAGCAAAAGTTAAGCTAGGCAAGGAAATCTCGTCAGGATTTGAAGTGAATAAGGGTCTTAAACAGGGCTGCTGTCTATCGCCGACACTATTTAAAATATATTTAGAGCAAGTTTTGAAATCCTGGAAAAGGAAATGTAAGAATATGGGTATACCGCTAAATGATGATATCATGCTATACACTCTATGTTTTGCGGATGATCAGATTCTTATGGCCCAGGATTATCACGATATTGAATATATGACCCGAAAAATCATAGAAGAGTACCGGAACTGGGGTTTAGAAGTGAATACCAAGAAAACGGAATATATGTGCGTTGGAGGTATACAGCAGGATCTAGCGTTGGAAAATGAAATAACTATTAATCACTGTCAGGAATATAAATACTTGGGTCTTACAATTACACAAGATGGAACGTTGGACAAGAATATCCAAGAAAGGTGCACACAAGGAAGGAAAGCTATCGCATTATTGAACAAAATCCTATGGGACCAAAGTATCTCCAAAGAAAATAAACGTAACATCTATAACAGCATTGTTAAGAGCATTATAACATACAGCAGCGAAGTTTGGCCACTTAAAGAAAAATCCGAAAATATGCTCAGAACAACTGAAATGGACTTCTGGAGAAGATCTGCTGGTATATCAAGAATACAAAAAATCAGAAATACAAGAATATTGGAGATAATGGATGTAAAGCATACAATAATGGACGATATAAAAACAAAGCAACTAAGATGGTTTGGCCACGTACAACGTATGGAAGAAGACAGATTACCCAAGCAAGTGCTACGATGGGCACCAAAAGGACGGCGGAAGAGAGGAAGACCTAGGAAAAGCTGGATAGAAGGAATCCATAGGGAAATCGGAGAAAGAGGCTTGAACGAAGACATGTGCTACGATCGAGAGCAATGGCGATTGGGAATCGGAAGACGTCGTAGAACGTTATAAACCGATTATATATATATATATATATATATATATATATATATATATATATATAAATTTTGAAAAATATGCTTTTTTTTCAAAATAAATTAAAAATTGTTAGAGATACCAAAAATCTTGAAAAACACAAAAAAGTCAGATTTGCTTTTCTGAATATCATGTATTTTATTGTTTTTCTCTTAGACAAAAATTGATTAAGATTTGGTGTTTCTAAATTTGCATACATTCGTGATCAGTGACTCGTTCAACTCGTTTAACTACAGCCCTTTCAATAATAAGGACTTTGAACCGATGAAACTTACAGATCATATAAACAATATATACACGAGTCAAGAAACTTGTGAAGTCGTAACGATTAAGTTCATTTAAGATACTAATTAAGGGGTGATTTTCTCGATTTTTTTACCAAAACCAAAAGGGACTAACTTTATTTTGAGCGTAACTTGTTTAATTTTGATGTTAGAAATTATTTTTATAAAACAAAAATAAAGCTTTTTTTAAACACTTTAAATAAGTTGTAATGAGTTTTCCCCGAAATGTGCTTCATTTTTGGTTATTTCACGTTAAAGTATTCCATTTGGAATTTGACGAAGATGAACCTATTTTTTATTAGCTATAACTCTGCTTCTACTAGGTGTAGAGACGTGATATATACACCATTTTTTTTTAATTTTATAGGCTATATTTTTCGTAGAATATTTTTTTCGACAAAATACTTACTATTTGAGTTATTTGCGAAAAACCGTCTAAAAGCGAGGTTATTTTGTTGAAAAAATGAACATATTCACTGCCAAATAACTCGAAAAGTATTGACTTAGTGAAAAAACTCTATATAACAAAAGTTACTTAAAATTAGCCAGTTTATCCATTTCCTGACTTTCTTTGGACGAATATTTTTTCACCCCCCAAGAGGGGGTGAAAACCACCCCAGGGCAAAAGCACATATCGGCACAATATCACTTTTTTTCTTTGACTTGTTAGCTATGTGTATGCCAAATTTCATGTCAATCCAAGCGGTTCTTTAAAATTTAGAGATTTTGCAATATTTTACCGTTAAAGAAGGGGCTACTACATTATTGTTGGATTAGGTTACAATTCGTGAATCCTTCTTGTTGCTTATATTGAATGTTATTTTTGTATGTAGTCGTTTCTGCAGTGTTTATTAGTGGTTTTCACGATATAAAAAAATATACCGTGTAGTGGATGTTCGTTGAGTATCTTTCTTTGTTCATTGGTCAGCATTTTGAGCCAGCAGATAAGTGGAGGAGAATTTCGCATAGTACTGGAAGCCGTTGTGTTGCACTGGATTTGGTTATTTTTCTAATTTTTAATATACTAACTCTAATAAATATAACCACTTATATTCTATAGAATTATTTCTGTATTAAACAATTCTTATAAATATTATATAGAGGTGTACATAAGTCAACTGGCAAATTTGCAAAAAATAATTATGTATAAATGTTCAAAATGTTCACCATATATCTCAATACACTTTAAATAAGGTTTTTCGGTGGAATCAATAATGCGAAAAACCATCGCGGGATGTTTATTGGTGCTAACTCGATTGTTATCCAATGTTTGAGATCTTCGTGTAAAAACTCGGTCCTTAAGTACGCCGCAAATTTAGAAATCCGTAGGTGTAATGTCTGGTAAGCTTGGAGGCCACGGTTTGTTTTTAAGTGTACCGATAGATCCAGGAAAATGTCGGTTTAGCATAATCTAGCTTCGTAATCGCTATCCTGTCAGTAAAACTGTTTTAGTAAAATATTAGTTCTTTTTTTTTAACATGGCCTTGGCAGAGCCAATTAGCCAGACTTGTTTGTGATTGATTTCAGATTGCATTAGTTCTTATAACACACGAAAAAAAACGGTATTATTTCGTTTCGAGGTCGACTAGCATACTGACTTATGTCCAACCGGTCGTGTTGCTAGGCAATTCACGCTGAACGCGGGAGAAAGCTGTGAAATTATCTCATGCGTCATTTTCAATGACGCTAGCTGACTTATACGCACCTCTGTATATTTTATAAATAAAACGCCATAATATAGCCCATATCTTCTGAAATATCGACAGCCAAAACTGAAAACTTTTTACTGTAACGCTTGCGAAGTATCATCTTCGCCTTGTAGCACTAATTTTCTTCTATTCTAACACAATTGAAAATGTTTTTAGTTGTTCTAAAGCACCGTGTGTCATAAATGGGTGGTTATGGTTAAAAGAACAAGATTCTTATTAGCAAATAGAGGTACATTTCAATAATGAAAGACAGCTGTAGATTTAATTCGATTCAGGGACTACCACCATAGGCTGACGTAGTACTTTTCAGTGTCTTCAGACCCGCCTGTGGTGTATCCCGAAGCGAACTGAATCCAGCTGTCGAACTATTAATCGAAGCAATAAATCACTGAACCTCCGAAAAAAAAGGGCAAGACAGATCTTAATAATTCTTTTTGCATTCGATTCGTGAATGTGCCAGGAAACTTTGTGAACCGGAGCCATGATATAATATTGAAAAACTGCATACAAAAAATGCATTCTTAAAGTGCATGTCAAACAGACAATAAAAAAAATTCAGAACTCGTCAATTATCGGCGGAAATTAGTTCAATTTTGTTACTCGGAGGTTTTTGGGGTCGCTGAAAACGAATATAACGTCAAAAATCATTATTCGGGGGTTTTTGGGGCCGCTAACGACGAATATGACATCGGAAGTGCTCTACGGAGTACTTGATAACCAGGGTACCTACTCCTCGTTTTCTGGAGTTTTTGGCAAATTCATTAAAAAATTAGTTAAAATTCATTCTTCTTCTTCTTAAGGTGCCGAGACCGCTTGTCGATCGTTGGCTCTCATGTTGCCCAGCATATTAACAATCATTGTCTTATTTACAGCCGCACGAAATAGTTCAGTGCTAGTTTTCCCAAACCATTGGCGTAGGTGTTTAAGCCAAGAAGTTGTACGGCGGCCCACACTTTTTTTTCCCATTATTTTACCTTGCATGACAAGGTGAAGTATGTCATATTTTTCTGGGTGACGCATTATATGACCAAAGTATTCCAATTTGCGCCTTTTAACCGTGTTCACTACTTCGCAACTTTTATTCAAACGTTGCAAAACCCTTTCGTTTGTGACTCTTTCTACCCAACTGATCTTCAGGATACGGCGGTAGACCCACATTTCAAATGCTTCTAGGTTTTTTAAAAGCGATTCTGTCAGTGTCCATGCTTCGACCCCGTAAAGTAGTACTGGGAATATATAACATACTATAAAATTCATTACTTGGGGTTTTTGGTATCTCTGACGACGAATATGACATCGGAAGTGATCTCCGGTATACCTGGTGCCCAGGGTACCTACTGTTTATCTCGTAACTAATGATGTTTGACTAATTTTTTAATGAATTTGCCGAAAACTCCATAAAACGAGGTAAACAGTAGGTACCCTGGGTACCAGGTACTCCGTAGATCACATCCGATGTCATATTCGTCGTTAACGACCACAAAAATGCCCGAGTAATTATGTTTGACTAATTTTTTAATAAATTTTTTGCCGAAAACTCCACAAGAGAGCTAAACAGTAGGTACCCTGGGCACCAAGCACTCCGAAAATCACTTCCGATGCCATATTCGTCGTTAGCGGCCTCAAAAACCCCCGAGTAATGATTTTCGACTAATTTTTTAATGAATTTTAATGACGAGGTAAACAGTAGGTACCCTTGGCAACAGGTACTCCGGAGCTCACTTTTGACGTCATATTCGTTTTCAGCGACCCCAAAAACCCCCGATTAACAAAATTGAAATCATTTCCGCCGATAATTGACGTTCTGAATTTTTTTATTGTCTGTTTGAGATGCACTTTAGGAATGCATTTTTTGTATGCAGTTTTTCAATATTATATCATGGCTCCGGTTCACAAAGTTTCCTGACGCATTCACGAATCGAATGCAAAAATAATTATTAAGATCCGGCTTGTCCTTTTTTTTTCGAAGGTAAGGCCGATTTTAGTGCTTTATTGCTTCGTCTATATGCATATTAATAAAATATTAAATGCCTACGGACGCGTTAGCAACATCTATCTAGGGAATGAGAAAATTCTCTATAGGTCAGAATGCAGAATCCTTGGTGACTTTCTATTGCCTGAGATTATTGTATATTGACTGATATTCATGTTTTTGAAGGACAAGGCACTGATGCATATGTTACTGTTAGTTTCACACCATATTATATGAAGTCTAATATAAAATGTCTGTTTTTAAACTTCACATTTTTCGCAAATTCACATTTTACTTCATTCTTGAGTGTCTGGGTCTTGTGTATATATACATGTAAAATATGAAAAAGCAAATGGAACTATATTATGTAGCTCTGTGTTTGATAATATGAATTGTATTTTGACATTCCATTGCTTGTAGAGTCTTACACTGAGCGCTTGGGTGTTCTAGATCGCACAAATCACAAAACCAATCTTGGTCCAAGTAATGAAGCTTTTCACCACGCAATTTTTACAAAATGGATCGATTTGCTTAAAAATTTGAGAATAAGTAGTGGATAGTCCAAGGATCAAAATCTATATGATGCCGAAAGGCGCTTTTACCATGGGGGTGGAAATTTTTTATTATATTTTGACCATAAAAGTTGACAAAAACGTTCATTCTAAGCAAAAAATGTTCTATACATTTTTTTGATCAAATTAATAGTTTTCGATTTATTCGCTATCGAAAGTGTTAGTTTTATATCGAAAAAATCAATATTTTTCGATATACAGTAATACTACCTCGACTTACGCTACACCGACTTACGTACGCCCGAACCCAGAGTTAAGCGATTTTCAAATCTTGTCAATTAGTCATTTGAGCGCCACACAGTCGCTCGATTTATCGATGAAATAGAATTACCGCCCACATATTATTGCTCATCAGCTCATCCAATGTAGATATTTGGACTTTTCGCACGAAATCAGAACATCACTAGAATTTATTTTGTACATATTAGGTATTTCTTATCTACATATGTTTCTGCGAATGGGTGTTTGTTATTTTTATGAAATTAGTACTGCGATTAAAGAAGTTGTTGATAGTGATGACGTTGAAGAACTGTTGAATTCCTACAATCGGGAGCTAACTATTGATGACTCATAGAAATGCATGAGGAAGAACAAGACATTGAAGAGCTTGATTGTTTGGATCCAGTTTAAACTGAAGATCAAATAACTGTTGGAAACTTGACTGAAGGTGTCAGTTTAATTGAAAAGGGCTTACAAATTTTAGAAAATATAAACTATAACAAAGATCGCATTTCTTCTACCAAACAAGGGATAAAGAAATTATTAGCCTGCTATGAAGAAATTTTGCGGGAGAAAACAAATCTTTGAGTTGTCTCTTTGTTAGATTTTATGCAGCCTTCTACATCAAAATAAATTAAATTGACAATTTTATATTTGTATATTCTATTTTTCTTAGCTTCCGGTCCCAATTAAAAATAATTTATATACATACATATACATATGCGAAATTACACCCCGACTTACGCGAATTTGACTTACGCGCTTATTGCTTGGTCCCACCTATCGCGTAAGTGCGGGGTATTACTATACTCATTTACAATTCACTCAATTTTTGCGTAGAAAAAATTTTTTCAAACCAAATTCTTGGGAATTAAATAACCTACAATTTCATATTTAAACATTTTTTGTATCTCTGATGCTAATCTTTCTATTCTGAAGAAAATGGCATTTTTTATTAAACTACAAAAATTCCTTAGTCGCTTTTAATTCCAAAAAACTAATCATGCTAGGCCAGTCAAACTTCTAGAATCTATTGCTAATACATAAATAAAGAAGAATGAATAAGGCCAATGACTAAAAACACCGCTAACTTACATTATTCTGCTTCCAACTGGATGTCTCCTTTTTTTCAAAAAAAAATATGTTGATTTTTTAACCGTAACTTTTTTATTTTTTATGTTAGAAAGTTTGTTAAAAAATAATTTTGTAGGTTTTTACAAGATCTACAGTTTGTCCCTGTAAGTTGTATCCATATGGAAAACTTTTTTATTATTAATTTTACGAAAAAAAGTTATTCTTTATAAAAAGCTCTGCATGGTCCAAAACCTAAGATTTAACCATCAAATATCAAATTTTTTGAATATTATACGAGGTATGTCAAAAAGTTTGAATTTCACTCAAGAGTAAAGTAGCTTTATTTTTCACAATATTGAAAATTGCTATTATGAAAAGTTGTTTGGAATTAAAAACTGTATTCTAGTATGCAATTACATCCTTCTAATTGAAAATTTTTTTTGAAAAATTATGGATAACTAACCTTATTTTCAGTTATTTTAATTCAGATAACTCTTTTATTATTAATTTTACGAAAAAAAGTGATTCTTAATAAAAAGTTTTGCATGGTCTAAAATCTAAAATACAACCATCTTTTGTCAAATTTTATCAATTTTATACGAGGTATGTCAAAAAATATGAATTTCGCTCAAGAGTAAAATAAGTTTACTTTTCACAATATCGAAAATTGTTATTATGAAAAGTTATTTAGAATTAAAAACTATGTTTCAGTATGTAATTACATCCTTCTAATTGAAATATTCTGAACAATAAAGGTACTTTACTTTTGATCTAAATTTATCTTTTTTGACATACCTCGTATAAAATTGATAAAATTTGATATAAGATGGTTGTATTTTAAGTTTTAGACCATCCAGAACTTTTTATTAAGAATCACTTTTTTTCGTAAAATTAATAATAAAAGAGTTATCAGAATTGAAATAACTGAAAAAATAATGATAGTTATCCATAATTTCTCAAAAAATTTTTTTTCAATTAGAAGGGTGTAATTGCATATTAGAATACAGTTTTTAATTCCAAACAACTTTTCATAATAGCAATTTCCAATTTTACTAAAAATAAAGCTACTTTACTCTTGAGTGAAATTCAAACTTTTTGACATACCTCGTATAATATTCAAAAAATTTGATATTTGATGGTTAAATCTTAGGTGTTGGACCATGCAGAGCTTTTTATAAAGAATAACTTTTTTTCGTAAAATTAATAATAAAAAAGTTTTCCATATGGATACAACTTACAGGGACATACTGTATAAGCCTATTAATATTAAATCTTTTTAAAATCGTCAGTCGCAAAAAGAGGTGACATTGAAAGGGTTGGTAAAGGCGGTTTTTGCATGTTAATACAAGATTTAATTGTCAATAGCTCACTTAATTTTTGCCTTAGAAAAAATTTTTGCAAATCAGGTTCTTGGAAATTAAATAAGCTACAATTTCATATTTAAACATTTTTTCATATCGCTGACGCTAATCTTTCTATTTTGAAGAAAAGACCATTTTTTCCAAACTACAAAAATTCGTTATTCGCTTGTAACTCCATTTTTTTTAACTAATCACTCCAAGCCCGTCATACTTCTAGAACCTATTAATAATATATAAATAAAGAAAACCAAATAAGGTCAATGACTAATTTTAATTATACCCTATTCCACGAACATACGCCTGTTTTGGATTACTTCGACAACGAATATTTTACTGTGCAAAATAAGAAGAACGAAAGTAAATTGCAAATTACATTGTTGTTTATTGGAATAATTATTAGCGTCATTTACTTTTGTACTTCTTATATTGCAAAGTAAAATATTCGTTATCGAAGTAATCCAAAACAGGCGTATGTTCGTGGAATGGCCCATAGGATGGTGATTAGGGGGTTGCTTTCGATCACCTTTTCGCTGAAAAAAATAGGGACTGACATTCTTTTCATTATAAGTCACTTAATTTTTGAGCTAAATACTTTTTTTTATTTCATGAGATTTTTTTTATATACTTTAAATTAGTTTAAACAAGTTATCCTCGAAAAATGCATAGTTTTCCCGTCTTTTGACTTTGAAACTACAATATTTAGCATTTGACGAAGAAGAGCTAACATACATATAATAAAGTATAGCTCGATTACTATTGGTCTTAAAGAAAAATATCGAAGACTATTAATTTTATCAAAAAAATGTATAGAACGTTTTTTGCTTAAAATGAATGTTTTTACCAACGTTTGCGGTCAAAATATAATAAAAAATTTCCACCCCCGAGATGAGGTGGCAACCACCCCCATGGTAAAAGCGCCTTTCGGCATCATATAGATTTTGATCCTTGGACTATCCACTACTTATTCTCAAATTTTCAAGCAAATCGATCTATTCGCTAAAAATAGCGAGGTTTTGTACTATTTTAAGCTTCATTACTTGGACTATCTTGTTTTTTTAAATTTCAGCCATTCCCGCTGTGTTTAGCGAAGTAGGACTTCATCTGGGTTGTTTGGCAGCGTCTATCGTCATGCACAAAAAGTTACTGTATGGAATTTTCAGAGCTCCGATGGCATTTTTCGATACTGTTCCTTTAGGACGTATATTGGCGAGATTTTCGAACGACATTGAAGTCGTTGATGACGATTTGCCTTGGGATGTTTCCGATGGATATATCTGTGTGTTTGAGGTATAAAAAAGAGCGACGTGTTGTAGGTTTTTTGATAGCTGAACACTCTTAAACGTTCCTCTCCTGATTTTACCACTTTTTCCACGTTTACACCGCTCAACAAAAACGAATTTTAAGCACTGCCTAACAAAATTCACCAGTGGAAGTGCAAAACACATATAATGACGCTGTAAACAGGTCTTAGGTTTCATTGGCTTAGATGGTCAGTGCTTGCATTGATTGATTTCGCGACTTTTGATTCCATCTTTTAAACGGATTTAGTTACTTATACAGTAAGCTCCATGTTAGTAGACACACGGGTACCTAATTGCTAGGCTTATAGGCTAATCCGGCCAGCTTTCACATGTAACTTTCATGTCTGTCATGTCATGTAACTATCATGTCATGTATCCATGTATGTCATGTACATATTTTATAACTTTTCAACTTTAACACATCATCATCATTCTCTTTGCCTTATCCCTATGCGGGGTCGGCTTCCCTAATTGCATTTCTCCACACAATTCTATCTTGGGTAATATCAATGTTAATCCCCTTTACCAACATGTCCTGCCTTATCGTCTCCCCCCTAAGTCTTCTTTGGTCTTCCTCTCCTACTCCTTCCAGGAATCTGCACTTGAGCTATTCTTCGTATTGGGTGATTAACGTCTCGACGTAGAACATGACCAAACCATCTTAACCTATGCCCTCTCATTTTGGCATCAATTGGTGCCACACCTAGACTTCCCTTAGTATACTCATTTCTAATTTTATCCTTCTTTGTCACTCCACTCATCCATCTAAGCATTCTCATTTCCGCCACATGCATTCGTTGTTCCTCTTTCTTTTTCACTGCCCAACATTCAGTTTCGTACATCATAGCCGGTCTTATGGCTGTTTTATAGAATTTTCCCTTCATCTTCATTGGAATTTTTTTGTCACACAACACACCACTCGCTTCTTTCGACTTCATCCATCCAGCCCTAATTCTACTGCATGCATCTCCATCTATTTCTCCATTACTCTGTAATACCGATCCTAGGTACTTAAAACTATTACTTTTCACAATCATTTCACCATTAAAAGATACCATTTTATTTGTATTAACTCCATCTTTAAATGAACATTTCAAGATGAGAACTGACTTTAACACAATGAGAACTATAAACTTTAAATACAACTGTTCTATAAACTGTCAACTGTTTAGGTTTACATATATACAATTTCTGACGTTCTAGATGGCACTAGACATCAACAGTACATGTCTACAGATTTATCGCGACATCTTTGAGCAGGTGCGTTCATCCCAAACAATGCCTCATTCGTCCACACCCGTTACAGTAACCAAACTGTGTGCCACTTAGGTGTTCCTCGCATTTATTATAGATACTGGCATGTAATACTTTCAGAAAATTCCAATAAATGGCTTAACAAACTGATGGTTCTATAATCATCACAGGTTTGCTGTTGTCTTCTTAGGTAGAGCTATGAGCAATGAGTTGGAACAACCATTAGGTAGGTGTCCGCTGGCATATATGGTATTGAAAAACGAAGTTATAGCCTCTAAAACATTACCGTCATTTATAAGCTTGTATATTTAATTGATGGATTCGACCGTTACTTGATGGAAGTTCCTTTTATCTAATAATAAAACACTGAAAACGTTTGTTTTCTATACTTCCACAGAATTTATTATAACTAAGTGACTACAGCTGTTTCGGCAGAGTGCCTTTCTCAAGTGATATAGTTTACAATGTGTTTGCCTTTTTAAGTCTTCAACTGAAGAGGTTGAGGAGTGGGGAGCTGTTTGTCTCGAGTTGGTCATTCAGAATTATATCTGTATTTTTCAGTTTATTAATTTCCATAGATTCTAAAAAAGATAGCTTAAGGCCTTTATTTTGAATATGCAGAATTTGAAACTCTTCATTGAAAGAATGATTATGATCTAGAAGGTGAAGTGCGTATGTAGAAGTGTCTGTTTTTCTATTGTTGAATGCCCTTTTGTGTTCTGCTATCCGTTTGTCAAAAGTTCTGCCAGTTTGACCGATGTACGTTTTCGGACAGTCACCACACGTTAGTTTGTACACACCACTCTGTAGTTGCTTTCTCTTTCGGCTTTTATTGTTCTTAATATATTTGCTTAAGTTGTTGTTAGTTCTGAAAGCTGGTGTTATTCCTTTCTTTTTTATGTATCTGGCTATTTTTGTTGTTATCTTGCCAGTATATGTGAGAGAGCAGAAGGTACTGGGTTCTTTCTGTGGTGGTGGATACACTAATTTCAGGGCTTTCTTATGGAGTTTTTGGTTTAAAATTTTGTTAACTGTTTGTTCGTTATAGCCGTTGTTTACTGCTATTTGTTTAATGATGTTTAGTTCTATCTCGAAGTTATTTTTTGTCATGGGAATTTCTGTCAGTCTATGTATCATGCTATGGTAGGCTGCTAATTTGTGTTGTGTAGGATGGGATGATGAATTGTGTATAGTTGTGTCAGTATGGGTAGGTTTATAATATACGGAGAACTCATGTTTGTTGATATATCATAAACCTACCCATACTGACACAACTATGCACAATTCATCATCCCATCCTACACAACACAAATTAGCAGCCTACCATAGCATGATACATAGACTGACAGAAATTCCCATAACAAAAAATAACTTCGAGATAGAACTAAACATCATTAAACAAATAGCAGTAAACAACGGCTATAACGAACAAACAGTTAACAAAATTTTAAACCAAAAACTCCATAAGAAAGCCCTGAAATTAGTGTATCCACCACCACAGAAAGAACCCAGTACCTTCTGCTCTCTCACATATACTGGCAAGATAACAACAAAAATAGCCAGATACATAAAAAAAGAAAAGAATAACACCAGCTTTCAGAACTAACAACAACTTAAGCAAATATATTAAGAACAATAAAAGCCGAAAGAGAAAGCAACTACAGAGTGGTGTGTACAAACTAACGTGTGGTGACTGTCCGAAAACGCACATCGGTCAAACTGGCAGAACTTTTGACAAACGGATAGCAGAACACAAAAGGGCATTCAACAATAGAAAAACAGACACTTCTACATACGCACTTCACCTTCTAGATCATAATCATTCTTTCAATGAAGAGTTTCAAATTCTGCATATTCAAAATAAAGGCCTTAAGCTATCTTTTTTAGAATCTATGGAAATTAATAAACTGAAAAATACAGATATAATTCTGAATGACCAACTCGAGACAAACAGCTCCCCACTCCTCAACTTCTTCAGTTGAAGACTTAAAAAGGCAAACACATTGTAAACTATATCACTTGAGAAAGGCACTCTGCCGAAACAGCTGTAGTCACTTAGTTATAATAAATTCTGTGGAAGTATAGAAAACAAACGTTTTCAGTGTTTTATTATTAGATTGTATATTTCACTTAGAATTTCATCAGGCCATGTCGCTTTGTCATTTTTGGAGGATTGTATGGCTTGTATTACCTCAGAACATAATTGGGGGGTCCGTCATAGCTAATAATATCCGGGGGTATTAGTAATTTAATTTTCCCATTCATTAAGTTTGTCTTCTACTTCGAATATTAGTTTACCATGTTCATCATATAGCAGTGTATCATAGTTTGTCTCATTGAAGATACCAGCCGCTTCTTTCACTTTTTTTGTGCATGTTAAACCTAACGTTAGGTTTAAAGCAAATAAGGAGACAACTAAGATGATACATCAACACCCAACAATAGAGCCAGAAACATCGGCCACCAAAGGAGGTGGAGGTAAAATTACGAGATATGCCACAGATATAAACATATGTTTAATGGTAAAGACGTAGTATCTTTTATAAAAATAGGAAGACTAAGATGGGCAGGACATCTAGCAAGATCACAGCAGAACAACCCTCCTAGAAGAATCCTTATGTCACAACATGTGGGAAGTTGAAATAGGGGTAGGCCAAAACTCAGATGGAAGGATGGTGTAGATGAGGATGGTAGAAAAATAGGCGCAGCAAACTGGCAACAATTGCCAATGGATCGAACTGACTGGCGTAGTAGACTTGAGAAGGTCGAGGCCCTTTTATAGGGCTGTAGCACCATTGATGATGAACCTATCGTATTTATTTTTAATTTTATCTCGTTTGATAAATATCTTTTAACTATATAGGGTGAGGCAGATAACTGGCCTATTAGAAATATTTAGAGAACTAAAGGTAACAGAATCGTGAAAATTGGAATAAAGGGGTTTTGAATGGTGATCTATTTAATGAAAATATTTTCATCAATTTGCCACTTCCGGTTATACCGGAAGTTGCCTAAAACTTCGTTTTTTTTTAATGGAACACCCTGTATATTTTTACATTTTTAGATTCTACTTGATGTCTTCTTTCTTAAAATATGCGGTTTTGTAATGTTATACAGGATAGTTTAAAAGCTAATTACGTTTTTTTATTAATTTCGTAGCAATTTTCACACCCTGTAGAATTGTAGTAGTTGGATATCAAAAACTCTATTTATGTTAGAATGATTTTTAATATAGTCTACTATTATTAAAAATTATTAGTATAGCTAAATGTTAAACTTTAGTATACAGGGTTGGTCGAAACTCGGAATGAGGATTTTCTGAATTTTCTTAAATGAAACACCCTGTATTTTAGTATTGCAATGAAAAGACATTTTATGGTACTTTTTTATTTTTTAAGCATTCCCTATACCTAAATGCTTTAATTTGTGCTTAATTGTTAATCGCGCCAAGAATGTTAACTACGTAGGTATTTTGATAGCCCAACCATTATTGGCAATTTTAAAGATCAGTCTAGATTAATATGTATTTATTTCCGAAAAATTATTTGTGATTAAATATTTTCACGGCCAACCTAATAAAATTTCACGTATTTTTTGTTAAAATTAATGTTTGGCTTGAATCGCCAATAACTCACAAATTAAAGCAGTTAGGTATAGGGAATGCTTAAGAAATAAAAAAGTAGCATAAAATATCATTTCATTACAATAATAAAATATATTGTGTTCCATTTAAGAAAACTCAGAAAATACTCTTTCCGAGTTTCGACCAACTCTGTATAGTACAATTCAACATTTAGCTATACTAACAATTTTTAACAATAGTAGACTATATTAAAAATCATTTGACCATAAATAGAGTTTTTGATGTCAAACTACTACAATTCTACAGGGTGTGAATATGGCTAGGAAATTAAGAAAACAAACGTAATTATCTTTTAAACTACCCTGTATAACATTACAAAACCTCATATTTTAAGAAAGAAGACATCCAGGAGAATCCAAAAATGTAAAAATATACAGGATGTTCCATTTTAAAAAAACGAAGTTATAAGCTACTTCCGGTATAACCGGATGTAATATATTCCGGTATAACCGGTATAATCGATGAAAATATTTTCATTAAAGAGATCACTCTTCAAAACCCCTTCATTCCAATTTTCATGATTCTGTTTCCTTTAGTTCTCGAGATATTTCTAATAGGACTTTTATCTGCCTCACCCTGTATACTTGTCGAAAGAAGATTGTGTACCTGGTGTATAAACTTCTAAAAAAGAAAAAATCCACAAAGAAAATTAAATATACCTGTATTTGGTAATAAGAACTTGTTGAATGGGAATCTTGTTTTTGAGTTATTTGCTTTTAGCGTTCTTTAGTGAGGGTTTTGATCTGTTAGGTATCACTAATAGTCCGGGATCCCTTGCCCATTTTCCCCATTTATTACTAACAAGCTAATTTTTCGTGAGTAGGTGCATTTTGACGAGACGCCCAACTTTTGTCTTTACAACAATTTATGTTTGTTGTAGCTAACAGAGATAGCAGGGGTGAAGTATGTTAATTTGACCATTCTCAAAAATTTATTACTAACTGGGCTTTTTTTGTTAATTCTCAAGATAATTATGTCAATTAGCCAAAAAATATTTGTCCTACAAAATGCAAGGTTTTATCAAAGAGTCTCCCCTTTCCAACATGTATCTATCATTAACAAGGTCATAAAAAATAATGACTAACCATCTGATTTGTTTTCTGTTGATTAGTTAATTTTTATATAATTCAACGGGCGGGCATGTTTTCGACGCTAAAGTACTTGAGGGTCTTAAAAGTACCCGTGTTTTGGACGCTGCCAGAAAGTAAAGTTAGGACCGAAGGGTTGGGTCTTCCTCCTTTCGTGTAACACTAACATGCGTTTTCTGTGCGGCAGTGAAACGATTTATATGGACGGTACATTTAGTTACTGTGCTCCATATTTCAAGCAAGTTTTTACCATACATGTATTTATCAACGGACATTATATACCATTGTGTTATTGTTTACTTCCCGACAAATCGGAACAAACCTATATAAAACTATTTAATGTTTTGAACAGCAAATGTGAATAGTATGATAAAATTGATCCAAATAATTGCATAACCCAGACATCCAAAGTGAAAGTTTTCCTCCAACACCAAATTGTTCTACATGGTCCACATAATGTTCAGAAAAAAGTCACACCATTTTGAGCGTCGGGTTTGGGGGAGACAGGGGGGAGAAATCGGAAAATTCGTATTTTTTTACGTTTTTCGTCAATATTTCTAAAACTATGCCGTTTAGCATGAACAACCTTTTATACAAAAATATTCTACATTAAATTTGAAATAAAAAAGGCCCTATACATAATCCTTCTAAAATGAACGGTTCCAAAGTTACAGAGATAGTATATTATAATTGGTCCAAATAAAGGCCTAACCCAGACATCCAAAGTAAAAGTTTTCCTCCAACATAAAATTGTTTTATATGGTCCACATATTGTTCAGTCAAAAGTTACACCAATTTGAGCGTCCGGTTTGGGGGGGGAGATGGGGGAGAAGTCGGTAAATTAGTAGTTATTTTACGCTTTTCGTCAATATTTCCAAAACTATGCTTTAGCGTAAATTATGTTCTATACACTAATTTTCCACATAAAATTTAAAACAAAAAAGGTCCAATACAGAATTGTTATCAAATCAACGGTTCCAGAGTTACGGAGGGTGAAAAGTGGAGGTTTATGGTAATTTTTATATTTTCTGGGCAATTTATCATATTATTACTGATGAAAGAAATTTTTTTGTAAATAAAATTTGCTATTTCAGTGGCCGATGGTATGTTAGTGATAGGCACTTGAAGAAACGTCAACCTCGCCACCCAAAATCATAATCAATTGTCCAAATAATATAAAAAGTATCGAAAACCTTCACTTTTCACCCTCCGTAACTCTGGAACCGTTGATTTTATAACAATTATGTATAGGACCTTCTTTGTTTTAAATTTTACATAGAACATTTTTGTATAGAACATTATTTACGCTAAAGCATAGTTTTAGAACTATTAACGAAATACTTAAAAAACTAATAATTTACCGATTTCTCCCCCATCTCCCCCCCAAACCGGGCGCTCAAAATGATGTAACTTTTTATTGAAGAATATGTGGACCATATAGAACAATTTGGTGTTGGAGGAAAATTTTTACTTTGGATGTCTGGGTTATACGTTTTTTTTGGACCAATTACACTATACTACCTCCGTAACTTTGGAACAGTTAATTTTAGAAGGATTATGCATAGGACCTTTTTTGTTTCAAATTTAATGTAGAACATTTTTGTATAGAAGGTTGTTCATGCTAAACCGCATAGTTTTTGAAATATTGACGAAAAACCTAAAAAATTACGAATTTGCAGATTTCTCCCCCCCCCCCCCCCAAACCCGACGCTCAAAATGGTGTGACTTTTTTCTGAACATTATGTGGACCATGTAGAACAATTTGGTGTTGGAGGAAAACTTCCACTTTGGATGTCTGGGTTATGCAATTATTTGGATCAATTTTATCATACTGTTCACATTTGCTTTTCAAAACATTAAATAGTTTTATATAGGTTAGTTCCGATTTGTCGGGAAGTAAACAATAACACAATGGTATATAATGTCCGTTGATAAATACATGTATGGTAAAAACTTGCTTGAAATATTGAGCACAGTAACTAAAAGTCCATATAAATCGTTTCACTGCCGCACAGAAAACGCATGTTAGTGTTACACGAAAGGAGGAAGACCCAACCCTTCGGTCCTAACTTTACTTTCTGGCAGCGTCCAAAACACGGGTACTTTTAAGACCCTCAGGTACTTTAGCGTCGAAAACATGCCCGCCCGTTATCCTGGTCCCACGTTCAAAAGTTGTAGTAAAAATACCTTATGTAATAATAATTTACTATGAAGCTGAATGTTTGTGAATAGCTTCACTTCGATAAGACGCCCAACAATCTTAGTCCTGTCGCCAGGGGGGGTACAACGGCCTCCTTTATTCAGATGGACTTACCCAAGTTTTTTTCATGTATTTTGACCCGTAGAATACGAATTTTTTGGGTAACAGTTGATCCGGATGTCGATAAGATTGTTATTGACCAAGAACTTGAGGAATTACATAACAGAGATTTCTCGCAAAACAAAACATTTTTTTGTATTTTTTTGGATCATTCTAAGCAAAAAATGTTGTAACAAGTTTTCTTGTAGGATGCACAGTTTTCGAGATAAACGCGGTTGAACTTTCAAAAAATCAAAAAACTGCAATTTTTAAACCCGAATAACTTTTGATTAAAAAATAAAATAGCAATTCTGCTTACCGCATTTGAAAGTTCAAGTCAAATTATATCGGTTTTGATTATTTGCATTACTAAAAATTTATTTTGTTATTGTTAAACAAAGCTACAAACACCTAGTGCGTGAGTGATATTTTCAATGATTTGTCATTTAAAATCGAATGAGTAGGTAGAATAGGTACTAGTGCAATCCAGGCTATTTCTACGTAGCATGCGTTAAAACGCATGTAAAGGCACGGGAAACACTATGTGTTTATAGCTTTGTTAAACAATAAAAAATAACTTTTTAGCAATGCAAATAATCAAAACCGATATAATTTGACTTAAACTTTCAAATGCGGTAAGCAGACTTGCTATTTTATTTTTTAATCAAAAGTTATTCGGGTTCAAAAATTGCAATTTTTCGATTTTTTGAAAGTTCAACTGCGGTTATCTCGAAAACTAGGCATCCTACGAAAAAAATTGTAGAAACATGTTTTGCTTAGAATGACCCAAAAAATACCAAAAAATGTTTTGTTTTGCGAGAGATCGCGGTTATGTAATTCCTCAAGTTCTTGGTCAATAACAATCTTATCGACATCCGGATCAACTGTTACCCAAAATATTCGTATTCTACGGTTCAAAATACATGAAAATAACTTGGGTAAGTCCATCTGAATAAAGGAGGCCGTTGTACCCCCCCTGGCGACAGGACTATTTCCTGTACGAATATTTTCGTTTGTGGTAGCAAACAGGGGTAGCAGGGATGAAGTACGTTAATTTGACGATTGTCAAAAATGTATTACTAACTGTTGTTTTTTGTTAATTCTAAAGATAATTATCTAAATTAGCCGAAAAAATATTTGTCCTGCAATAAACAAGGCTTTGTCAAAGAGTCCCCCCTTTTCAACATGTATCATGAACGAGGTCATCAAAAATAATTACTAACCACTTGATTTTTTTATGGATAGTTAATATTTATATACATATAAGTAAACACCCACGTTGTCCTATAAATTGCATGGTCCGTTATTCCGGTTCTCCAATGAAATACATATTTGAAATTAATGAAATTAAAAATCAATTTATTTTCTGCTATTAGAGCTGAGTTACACTGGTACAAGTACGCATGCGCACAGCGTTGTTTACAGTGTGTTATCAACGAATATAGGCGCATAGGCCTTTTAATCACATTTTTTTGTGCGTATGACAATTCTTATCGGACTTGCGATACATACCTGTTTTTTTGTAGGGCAGTATTTTGTTTGGATGAAAAATACATATGCCTATATTACGTGATACTTTTGTCCTACAGTTACTAATAAATGGTCTTGTGCAGGCGCGGATACAGAGGGGGGCCAACGGTTCCATAGACCTCCCTATTGTATAAGTTTTACAATTATTGTACCCACTTAAGCAAAGGAACATCACTGCTACAAATTATGATTTTGTGTAACTATTTTACGCATAATGCTTAATTTGAATTATATCTAACAATAAAACACTGAAAACGTTTGTTTTCTATACTTCCACAAAATTTATTACAACTATGTGACTACAGCTGTTTCGACAGAGTGCCTTTCTCAAGTGATTTAGATTACTATGGGTTTGCCTTTTTAAAGTCTTTAACTGGAGAGGTTGAGGAGTGGGGAGCTGTTTGTCTCGAGTTGGTGATTCACAATTATATCTGTATTTTTCAATTTATTAATTTCCATAGATTCTAATAAAGATAGCTTAAGACCTTTATTTTAAATATGCAGAATTTGAAACTGTTCATTAAAAGAATGATTTTGATCTAGAAGGTGAAGTGCGTATATAGAAGTGTCTGTTTTTCTATTGTTGAAAGCCCTTTTGTGTTCTGATATCTGTTTGTCAGATCCGAATATCCAAGCAGCTCGTGTTTCAGATTGCGTTCATAATCGTCGCTGTTACAATGTGTTGAACAGATACGAGCGTTGTTAACGTTAAAATTGTCTGCACGTTTACGTTTACATAATTGTTTTCACACACATCGCACTTTTTTCTCTTTTGGGAAACTAAAAAACTTGATATTCGTATCGAAACCTTGTGATTGATTGTCCACATTACAACCAAACACGGCACACCTCATTTTTAATAAAAGTTTAACAAAATATAAGTAAAGTTCACCTTAAACAAAAAAATAAACACCGTTTACTATACGACCACACTAAATTTAATGCTGTTCTACTCACAGAGTGACGTAGCTACGTAGGCCCCGCCCACCGACTCCATGTCATATCTTCAGTTATTGTATCATGGTTCTCAACCACTAACTTACATATGAGCGGATCTTTTGCTATGTCATACATTTAGTTTTGTTAGTTGAAATGTCTCTTGGCATTTCATGACATGAAAAGAGCTGTCTCTTTTCATGTTGAACAAGAGCTGTACAAGAGATTTTTTACTTGGTGTATAAACATCGAAAATCTAAAAAGAAAGGGAAATATACGGATATTTTGATAATAAGAATCTTGTTTTTTTGAATTATTTGCTTTTAGTGTTCTTTATTAGTGGGCGTTTTATCTGTCAGATACAACTAACCACAAACTCTTTTTTTTTTTTTCAAATTTCAGCAATCCCATCGTTCTTTAGCGACGTACTACTACAACTGGGTTGCTTGGCCGCGGCAGTTGTAATGCACAATAAGTTACTCTCTGGGGTTCTTAGATCACCAATGGCATTTTTCGATACTGTTCCTATGGGGCGGGTATTAGCAAGATTCTCAAAAGACGTTGAAGTAGTCGATGATGAATTGCCTTGGTTTGTTTCGGACGGATCTTCTTGTTTGTTCGAGGTATATAATTGTGTGGTGTGGTTTAAGTGCTTTAGTAACACATAATGTTTTAATAACAATACTCTCTGACCAAATTCACTTTGTATTTGAGATGTGCATAAATAGAACGGAGACTATAATATTATATAGTTATAAGATATACACTGCGCGTCATGAAAAAAGGGGAACCCCAAAAAATAGGTCATGTTTGATGTCTCCTATCTCGTAAACCTCTCGTGCGATTTAAGTAATCTTTTTAACATGTTATAGCCTTATTCTTTAACAATATCGCCTGTAATAGTATTGTTGCTAAACAGGTAAATGTTTCATTGTATACCGGGTGTACGAATCAAACTGTGTTTTTTTCTCAAAGTTCGCAACACCCTGTAGAATATACCCTAGCATTTATAAAATACTGAAATTAAAACCCAACTATAGCCTCAGGTTTTCTTAACATTCTGTATTTTGATTCATTCGCTTATGTTGGATAATTAGCCTAATAAAATAAAAAAAAGTCAATATGTAAATTCGTACAGGTTAAAACAAATTTTATATCAAAGTTTAGGTGGGTACAAAAGATATTTTCAAGAAAGTATCCAAATCATACAAGGGGATCATTGTTTAAATAATTAAAAAGGGGTCATTTTTTGCAAAAAAATTACTTTTTTAACTGCTGAGGTCATTCAATTACTAATGAAGGTCTATAGGATTTTTTTCTGCAAAATTGAAGGGTAAATTTTTCACATAAGACTTACTAAATTAAATTTGACCCCCTATTTATTTAAATAATTATACATAAAACTTTAAAAACAAATGTGCAAAAAATTATTTTTAGCGTTTTAAATAAGCAATATAAAATATCTTATTTTACAGACTAAGTTGCGCTATGTTACCAGTATTAAGGAAAAAAAATTGGTCGAAAAATATTTAATATTTTTTGATATATTGAATTTGTTTATTAAATGTTACTATATTTTCAATTTCAAAAACGCGGTTGTTGCCAAAGAAATATTCACCTGCTTAAGATCTCATTATTTTTATTTTTATGTATATTTTCGATAAGTGTATTGATAAATTCAAATTTCAGTTAAACTCCCCACTAAAATGGCATTTGAAAATTATTCAAATTTGTTTATAATTTGTTTTTTTAATAACGTCGCGGGGATTAAGTATTTTGAAATACCGTTTCCATAATTGGGTTCCTGGGAATTTTTTACTAATTAACAAAATTTTTTGGTCATTTTTCTTCTTCTTTTTTTTCTTTGAGTTATATTACTACGGGCCCTTTTAGGGTTAAATTTTATTAAGAATGTCGAATCTCTGAGTTGTAGATTCTAGACCTAAAAATATTAAGATTTAACTAAAATCTCTTAAATAAAATGTGGCTACTTACTGAGTTACAGGGTGTTTTATTTAAAAATTTAAAAATTATTGTTACCAAATACTTTAAAACTATTTGACGTATCCTTATCATACTTGGCAGAAAGTGTGGCTATTATACACCCTATTAAATTGTGATTAATAAACGTTTCTAGCTAGTGCCAGAGGCGTACGACAGGGGATAAAGAATGATTGACCCTTCCCAAATTCTACGCCACTGAGTGAATTACTATTGTAGCGAAATTTTTCGATTCTCCAATACTTTGTATGTAAATAACTTTATTGGTATCGATAAAGTCATCAGTTTGAGTAAATAACTTTATTGGTATCGATAAAAACACCCTGTAACTCAGTAAGTAGCCACATTTTATTTAAGTGATTTTAGACCAATCTTAATATTTTTAGGTCTAGAATCTACAACTTAGAGATTCGACATTCTTAATGAAACTTAACCCAAAAAGGGCCCGTAGTAATATAATGCCAAGAAAAAAAAAGAAGAGGAAAAAAGACAAAAAAATTTGTTAATTAGTGAAAAATTCCCAGGAACCCAATTATCGAAACGGCATTTCAAAATATTTAATCCCCGCGACGTTATTAAAAAAATAATTTATAAACAAATTTGAATTATTTTCAAATGCCATTTTAGGGGGAAGTTTCATTGAAATTTGAATTTATCAATACATTTGTCGAAAATATACATAAAAATAAAAATAATAAGATTTAAGACAGGTAATTATTTCTTTGGTAACAACCGCGTTTTTTCAATTAAAAATAGAGTAACATTTAATAAACAAATTCAATATCTCAAAAAATATTAAATATTTTTGGACCAATTTTTTTTCAATAATACTGATAACGTAGCGCAACTTATCCTGTAAAATAAGATATTTTATAGTGCTTATTTAAAAAGCTAAAAATAATTCTTTGCAAATTTGTTTTTAAAGTTTTATGTATAATTATTTAAATAAATAGGGGGTCAAATTTAATTTAGTAAGTCTTATGTGAAAGATTTACCCTTCAACTTTACAGAAAACAATCCTATAGACCTTCATTAATAATTGAATGACCTCAGCAGTTAAAAAAGTAATTTTTTTGCAAAAATGACCCCTTTTTAATTATTTAAACAATGATCCCCTTGTATGATTTGGATACTTTTTTGAAAATATCTTTTGTACCCACCTAAACTTTGATATAAAATTTGTTTCAACCTGTACGAATTTACATTTTGATTTACATGTAGTGTAATTTTATTTTACTAGACTAAATACAGAAGTTAGGTACTTTAACAACTAGCCATGTTCTTCATCAGTACAGGGTGTTTCTAAATAAGTGCGACAAACTTTAAAGGGTAATTCTGCATGATAAAATAATGACAGTTTGCTTCCTAATCGTATGTCCGCAAATGCTTCGTTTCCGTGATACGGGATGTTGAATTTTTTCTTACAAATTGACGATTTATTTATTGCTTTAACACCGGTTGAGATATGCGAATGAAATTTGGTGGGTTTTAAGAAGTAATTATTGCGCATTTTTTGACATACAATTAATATCTTATATTCACCATTGGCGTGCAGACGGGTAATATGATCGCTCTTTTTACCCGTATGCGCGCCAATGGTGAATATAAAATTCTTAATTGCATGTCAAAAAATGCGCAATAATTATGTGTTAAAAACCACCAAATTTCATTTGCATATCTAAGCCGGTTTCTTTTTCTTCTTCTTCTTTTTGTATAGACATGACTCTGTCTGTTGTTTCAATGTGCCTCTAGTAAGTTGTCGTTCCATCGTTTTCGTGGTCTTCCCACTGATCGTCTTCCTATTGGGGAACCGTCTCTCGCTGTCCTGACTACCCTATTTGTTGTCATTCGGCTTATGTGGTCATTCCATTCTATTCTTCTGTTTCTTACCCAGTTATTAATGTTATCCTCCTTGCATATCCGTCTTATATCTGTACTTCTAGCTCTGTCCCATAGAGTCTTACCATCGATTTTTCGAAGGGATTTTATCTCCGCTGTTTCGAGCCATCTTTTTGTCCTCTCTGTGTCGGGTCGTGTTTTTGCCGCGTATGTCATTAAAGGTCGGATGACTGTTTTGTAAATTCTGCCTTTCAAATCGGTTTTAAAGTAATAAATAAATCGAGAGTTTGTAAAGGCTGTATGACACTATGCATTTTCTTGTATCATTTCTAATATCGTTTCTGATATCGTTTCTTGTATACATTTTCTTGTATCATTTCTTGTACGTACATTTGTGCCCTGTATGACACTATGCAAGTTCTTGTATCGAAAATTGTATGAAATTCGGCACGTGATTGGTCGATATTTTGTTTGCCACCCCGTGTCACGTTATGGTAGTACTGCATCTACATCTACAGCTGATTTTAAGGATTTTATAAAATTTATAAACTTTTAATTACAGCTGATTTTAAGTATTTTATAAAATTTATAAACTTTTAATTAACATTTTAATGTTAACCAGAATTTTACGTTGACTGCTTGAGGTTGATTATTTGTGTTTTTATTTTGTTTTGATATATTTGTGCTAAAATATTTGCATTAGAATTATCTTCAGTTTGATCCAAATTAGGAGCTATTGTATTTTGTAAAAATTATGCACCATGAAACCTAAATTTATAGTTTTGAACTTTACGAGGAGCTAAATATGTGGTTATTAGTAGAACAGTAGTCCATACCAAGCGGTATATTAAGTATCAATATAAGATTTATAAATAATACCTACAAAAACACAAATAAATTCATCAATACATGATCCCATTTTCATTTCAGCCGCCATTATGAGTAAGTAATTATGACATTTTAGATGTTTTACCAGCAGGTTTTACGTTTTTGCTCTTTGCGCAGAAATTGGCGCATTTCTTGTACAAGAATCTGTGTCTGACTCAAATTCTTGTATCGTTTCTGATATCGTTTCTTGTATCTGTGTATGACACTATGCATTTTTTTGACATATCAGAAACGATATTAGAAATGATACAAGAAAATGTATAGTGTCATACAGCCTTAAGAAAAAATTCAATATCCCGTATCTCGGAAACGAAGCATTTGCGGACATACAATTATAAAGCAAACTGTCATTATTTTTTAATGCAGAATTACCCCTTAAACTTTGTCGCACTTATTTAGAAACACCCTGTACTGATGAAGAACATGGCTAGTTGTTAAAGTACCTAACTTTTTTATTATCCAACATAAGCAAATGAATCAAAAAACAGAATGTTAAAAAAACCTGAGGCTATAGTTGGGTTTTGCGGGTGTTGCGAACTTTGAGAAAAAACAGTTTGGTTCGTACACCCGGTATACAATGAAACATTTACCTGTTTATCAACAATATTATTACAGCGATACTGTTAAAGAATAAGGCTATAACATGTTGAAAAAATTACTTAAATCGGACGACAGGTTTAGGAGATACGAGACATCAAACATGACCCATTTTTTGGGGTGCCCGTTTTCTATGACGCGCAGTGTAATAAAAACAAACTAAAAATGCGAGTTTTATCATAACGAAACCTTTGTTTATTTACATATTTAAATTCATCAATTTACCGGAGGGAACGCAGACGTTCAGATACAATTAGAGTATCTTTGCAAATACGATGAAGTCGGTTTTACTAAGTAACAAGACATTTTACTCAACACACACACTACACATTACACTATAGCCTGATTGCGAGATCAACTGTGCCATGCTGATGGCCTTAGCTGTCGAGGCATTTAAGCTAAATAAAAAAATTTAAGCTTATCATCAATTACGTAATGGTATATTCTTCTTCTTCAAGTGCCTATCCGTTGCGAACGTTCACTATTAACGTGGCAATTCTGATCTTGTCCAGGCCTCCTCGCCATATAGTGAGATCGTAAAATTGTAGCATTTAACTAGACGCAGTTTTAAGGATAGAGATAAATCTTCCCTTATGAAGAGCTTGTTCATGTTGTTAAATGCTGGTCTAGCTCGTTCTATTCTCGCCTTAATTTCTGTGCCCTGTTCCCATTTTGCATTTACATTGGTGCCAAGGTATACAGAGTGGGCCAAAGAAAACAGTCCACTGTGATATTTGGCAGTATTTATTAGATTTTAAGGAAATGACGAAACAGGAAGATTTTGATCTAAGGGCGACAGATTTTTACGGTACATACATTTGTGATTTGTCAACCCCCTCCCTTCCATTTCCCCCACCCCTTATTTTTAAATAGGGAATAGTGGTCGTGTGCTAGCTCATTTAAAAGGTTATTCAATTCTCTATTCAGTAATATAAACATTAACATAATTATTTATACAAGGTGTCCAAGAAAAAATATTTTAACTAAATTAATTGACACAAAAAGAAGAATGTATGTAATTTATTTAATTCATAACACATTCTATTGCCAGAAAAAAAATGTTTTTTGAATAATGAAAATTGAATTTAAGCGAAAAACAATATTTATTTGTCAAGTAAACATTTTTATCTATTTTTTGTCAGTAGTAGAATGTATTTTGAGTTAAATAAATTTCATACATTCTTCTTTTTGTGTCAATTAATTTATTTTAAAATATTTTTCTTGTACACCCTGTACAAATAATTATGTCAATGTTAATACTACTGAATAGAGAATTGAATAACCTTTCAAATGAGGTAGCACATGACCCCTACTCCCTATTTAAAAATAAGGGGTGGGGAAATGGAAGGGAAGGGGTTGACAAATGACAGATGTATGTACCGTAAAAATGTGTCCCACTTAGATCAAAAATTGACCTGTTTCTTAATTTCCTTAAAATCTAATAAATACTGTCAAATATCGAGGTGAACTATTTTCTTTTGCCCACTCTGTATATAAGATTCTACATGGTCAATTAGTATGTTGTTTATGCGTAACTGTCGAGCAGGTTGTTGCTTTTTGCTTCTCAGCATCCATGTTGTCCATAAATGTTTTGAAGTTCATAAAAGTGTCATTCATAAGTATTGCGGCTATTGAAAACAGCGACTTGCGACCCATCGTGAGCTTAAATCAATAATAATAAGATAAGGTAAGAGTAAGCCTCTGCCTTAATCCCTCAGAAAGATTTATGGAGTAGCGAAGTAGAAAATCTTTTTTCTCTATGACACACGTACATTCCCATTTGATTTTAGATTTATTTTTATCAATTTACGCTCTTATTACTCAAAATACAAGGTTGTTCAGGCGTAAGTCTATTCATGCTGGAATGCCAAACCAAACCAAACATAGATCACTTGATAGCTGTCAAAATGGCTGCCAATTACAAAAGTGCTGCTAACTTACGTTTCTACATTTCTAAAAAACACTCTTTTTAAACATCCAAAAATTAAAAAGAAAAATGAAATATTCCAATACTTGACAATAAGAATCTTGTTTTTGAATTATTTGCTTTCGCGTTCTTTGGTGAGCGTTTTCATCTCTTAGATACAATACGTTTAGTTTTCAATTAGATATAGGCGTCTGAAAGAAGCGCTAAAATCGGCAACATTGCTTACGAGAATGCCACTGTAAAATATGGAATGACTGAATGAATTGGGACGAATCAAGTGCGTTACGTGAGCAGCGGGGAAGCAATGTTGCCAGTTATAGACCGTATATCTAATTTAAAACCTAAACAGTCCGTATCATTAACCACAAGATCTTTTTTTTTTCAAATTTCAGCAATTCCTGCAATATTTACCGACGTATCACTACAACTGGGTTGCTTTGCAGCAGCAGTTATAATGCACAAAAAGTTACTCTCTGGGGTTCTTAGATCACCGATGGCATTTTTCGATACTGTTCCTATTGGGCGCATATTAGCAAGATTCTCAAAAGACGTTGAAACTGTGGATCACGATTTGCCTTGGTTTTTTTCAGACACATGTTTCTGTGTATTCGAGGTATATAATTTTGTGGCGTGTTTTAAGTGTTTTGGTAACACATAATGTTTTCAGTGCCGGAAAAACCATTAGGCGGACTAGGCGGCCGCCTAGGGCCCGGGCACTTGATGGGGCCCGCATCTCGTTCAAATGCATTAATTAATATTTAATTATTTAAGCAGTTATTAAAAAAAAATTAAATGTTAAAAAAATCAAATAGGGCTAACTGAGACAAAAAAAATGGTTAATTTATGATTTCCAATCATACTCAGTTTTTTGCTTTGTCTTTTGTCAAATGTCAGGAAAATACAACCGACTTCAAGACAAATTAAGCAGTTATGTATCTTCAAAGGCATTTTTATATTCCATGTTCTAATCATTCCCTCAATTTGGTAATCAATTTTGCAAGCAAATGTTGATAAAAGCTGATAATTAATTTGGTATGGTACGTTTTTTTTTAATTTCTACCGACCGATGGGTCTTATAGTCCATTCACTCACGGTAAAATATTGCAAAACGTCCTGGATTTTAAAGAACCTTTGGATTTGAAACAAGAGCTTGGATTGACATGAAATTTGGTATAAGCATATAGATCTGGATCCCGCGTATGAAAAAAAAGTTGATTAATAGCAAGCTGAAAATTTGTTAATCGCTTAAGGGTGTCTAGTCGGATAAACTTTGATATATGGGAACACTGGAACAGGGGAAGTTTTAATTGTGGAACAGGTTAAAAATTTGGAACGGTCAGACCACGAAAACGGCACATGTATTTTGTCCGACAGAACAGACTTAAACTCTCCGAACAGAGATTAAACACTCATGCAAAAATCAGACTGCTATTTATCACCAAATGGGCGTTTTAATGAGTGGAACATGTAGAATATGTCAAATGACAGGAATTGTGACAGGTGATAAATTGCAGTCTGATTTTTGCATGAGAGTTTAATCTCTGTTCGGAGAGTTTAAGTCTGTTCTGTCGGACAAAATAAATGTGCCGTTTTCGTGGTCTGACCGTTCCAAATTTTTAACCTGTTCCACAATTAAAACTGCCCCTGTTCCGGTGTTCCCATATATCAAAGTTTATCCGACTAGACACCCTTAAGCTATTAACAAATTTTCAGCTTGCTATTAATCAACTTTTTTTTCATATGCGGGATCCAGACCTAATAGCTAACATGTCAATTAAATTAGTGATATTGTGCCAATGTGTGTTTTTGCTCCACGGATAAACTGACACGTTTGTGGGGTTGGTGCTAAGTTGCTAATTGGGGGGTGATCTTCCTGATTTTTTTTTGCCAAAACAAAAGGGACCAACTTTATTTTGAGCGTAACTTGCTTACATTTGATGCCAGAAATTTCTTTTATGAAAACAGAAATAAAGCTTTTTTTAAACACTTTAAAAAAGTTGTAATGTGTTTTCCCAAGAATGCTTCATTATTTGGATATTTCACATTGAATTATTCTATTTGGAATTTTTCGAATATGAACCTATTTTTCATTAGCTATAACTCTGCTTTTGTTAGGTATAGATACCTAATATATAGGGTGAGGCAGATAACTGGCCTATTAGAAATATTTAGAGAACTAGAGGCAACAGAATCATGAAAATAGGAATGAAGGGGTTTTGAAGGGTGATCTATTTAATGAAAATATTTTCATCAATTTTCCACTTCCGGTTATACCAGAAGTTGCTTAAAACTTCGTTTTTTTTTAATGGGACACCCTGTATATTTTTACATTTTTAGATTCTACTCGATGTATTATTTCTTAAAATATGCGGTTTTGTCATGTTATACAGGGTAGTTTAAAAGCTAATTACGTTTTTTTATTAGTTTCGTAGCAACTTTCACACCCTGTAGAATTGGAGTAGTTGGATATCAAAAACTCTATTTATGTTAAAATGATTTTTAATATAGTCTACTATTATTAAAAATTATTAGTATAGCTAAATGTTCAATTTTAGTGTACAGGGTTGGTCGAAACTCGGAATGAGGATTTTTTGAATTTTCTTAAATGGAACACCCTATATTTTAGTATTGCAATGAAAAGACATTTTATGGTACTTTTTTATTTCTTAAGCATTCCCTATACCTAAATGCTTTAATTTGTGCTTAATTGTTAATCGCGCCAAAAGTGTTAACTACGTAGGTATTTTGATAGCTCAACCATTAATGGCAATTTTAAAGATCAGTCTAGATTAATATGTATTTATTTCCGAAAAATTATTTGTGATTGAATATTTTCATGGCCAACCTAATAAAATTTCACGTATTTTTTGTTGAAATTAATGTTTGGCTTGAATCACCAATAACTCACAAATTAAAGCAGTTAGGTATAGGGAATGCTTAAGAAATAAAAAAGTAGCATAAAATATCATTTCATTACAATAATAAAATATAGGGTGTTCCATTTAAGAAAACTCAAAAAATACTCTTTCCTAGTTTCGACCAACCCTGTATAGTACAATTCAACATTTAGCTATACTAACAATTTTTAACAATAGTAGACTATATTAAAAATTATTTGAACATAGAGTTTTTGATGTCAAATTACTACAATTCTACAGGGTGTGAATATTGCTAGGAAATTAAGAAAAAAAACGTAATTATCTTTTAAACTACACTGTATAACATTACAAAACCTCATATTTTAAGAAAGCAGACATCCAGGAGAATCCAAAAATGTAAAAATATACAGGATGTTCCATTTAAAAAAACGAAGTTATAAGCCACTTCCGGTATAACGGGAAGTAGCAAATCGATGAAAATATTTTCATTAAAGAGATCACTCCTCAAAACCCCTTCATTCCAATTTTCATGATTCTGTTTCTTTTAGTCCTCGAGATATTTTTAATAGGACTTTTATCTGCCTCACCCTGTATAAACCGTTTTTTTTTTCACTTTTTCAAAGGCTATAGTTTTGATAAGAATATTTTTTTCGACAAAATACTTACGTTTTGAGTTATTTGCGAAAAACCGTCTAAAAACGTCGTTATTTGGTTGAAAAAATGAACTTATTCACTTGCAAATAACTCAAAAAGTATTGATTTTGTGTAAAAACTCTATAGAACAAAAGTTGCTTAAAATTAGTCAGTTTGTCCATGTCAGAACTTAACTTGGACATATATATTTTTTTCACCCCCCGAGATGGGGTGAAATTCACCCCCGGGGCAAAAGCACACATCGGCACTGTATCACTTTTTTTTCTTTGACATGTTAGCTATGCGTATGCCAAATTTCATGTCAATCCAAGCGGCTCTTTAAAATTTACAGCAAAAACCGTGAAAGAATGTACTAATCGAAATACGTCGGTTTAATGTTTAAAGGGGTGTCCCGTTTTCTTTGTAGAAACAGCCATAGGTGTTCGCTTAGAGCTAAAATCGTTCGTAATATATTATAATTCGGCGTTGTAGGTATACGAGTGTCCAATTTTAAGAAATATTATTAGGTTTATTTTTATTATGTAATTCAATATTATTTACAGCTTTTTACTATATTACCGTAATAATTTCTTTTGCTTTTTCGCGTAAAAACGAAATGAATGCGAATATTTTAAAAAATGTGAACATTGGTGAATCCCAATTCAAATCTTTTTTCCGTCGATTCCACAAAAAGATTTCTAAACGAATTTAATAAAATTCCACTTCTACTTCAATTATAAAATTATTTCACAAAATTATTTATTGGTTTTTTAAACAAATTTATTTTATACGGTAGTTCACTTATTTCACTTATAAAACTTTTTTACAAGATGAATGAACAGTGTGTATTTTTAAACGAATTGAATAGCAGATTTCACTTGTTAAATTTGTTCACCAATTATTTCACTTATAAAATTATTTCACAAAATGATTTGTTACATTATTTTTAACATATTTTTTAACAAAATAGTATATTCCACAGTAGTGATATATTGTATGCTCAAAATGTGGTGGAACATCTGGCAGTGAAAATCTGGCAGTCTAGACAACATCCGGTTTGATATTTGCGTGCGAAATGAGGAACATCTGGGAGTGATAGAGGAGTATAGTGTGGGAATTCATTTCGGTAACACGAGGTTTACGGCCAATATTTGAAAGTATCTCAACGACCGGGACACCTGGCAGTCTAGACAACATCCGGTTTGATATTTGCGTGCGAAATGAGGAACATCTGGTTCCGTAATAACAAAGAGTTCAAGAAAGGATCTATGATATTGTATAGTGTGGGAAATCATTTCGATAACACAAGGTTAACGGCCAATATTTGAAAATAACTCGACGTCCGGGACACCTGGCAGTCTAGACAACATCCGGTTTGATATTGGCGTGCGAAATGAGGAACATCTGGTTCCTCATTTCGCACGCAAATATCAAACGGGATGTTGTCTAGACTGCTAGATTTTCACTGCCAGATGTTCCACCACATTTTGAGCATACAATATATCACTAGTTTCCACTTATTTGAATTGATTGGCTTTCACTCATTATTTAAATTGATTGACTAGTAGTAGATTTTTTTCTATAAATTTTTGTTAATACCCAGCTTTGCCAAAGAAACAGAAGATTTTTAATGGCTTACCTTCAAAAATTAACAAAATTTAAATATAACTGCTTTTACCCACATTTGAAGTTAAAGTATAACGTGCACGTGAGAGTTTATGATCTATTTAGACTGCCTTTACCATTGGTATTGAACACATATAACACATACAAGTTATCAATTTTTGATAAAATTGTACATAGGTTGTTTTTTAATATTCAATTATGCTGTTATACCGTATACAGTTTAAAAAGTCATCTACCCATCTCATCTGTGGTCTTCCTATTGGTCCTCTATCTTTTTAAGGTCACCAATGTTGTAGCTCCATTTAAGTTTGGCCATGTTTGTTATGATATTCTTGACTCTTGTTTTCGATCTTAGATCTTACCCAGTCGTTCCTTTTTCTGTCTGGCACTCGTATAGCTAATATTGTCATTTCCTTGGTGGTAGTTTATCCATATTTGTCTTGGTTAGGGTCCAGGTTTGACATCCAAATGTCATGACAGTAAGGATGCACTGGTTGGACAGTACTAATGTATTTTGCGATTCTAAGGATCCAACTGAATTTTCCAAATACTGCTTATGCCATTCTTGATCTTCTAGTGATTTGGTTATCTTGTCGTTAGCGAATCTGAGATGATTTAACTTGTCATTAAAATTTATACCATAATGTTAAATTTGTAGTTAGTTTTTTTATTCATTTTTTTACGTTCTCTTTTGTTGGTTCCGTAGGCTGGTTTTTCGAGCTGTACAAGGTTTTTGTTTTATTTAGTTCTACGTATTCTGTAGTATGGAGTTTGTTTCCGCTAGTAGTTGTCTTCTTTCCTTCATTAGTTCCTTAGTTTCATTACTTATTGTGTCTTCTTTAGTTCTTGTTTTCTTTGCGACATATAGAATGGCTTCGAGAGGGTTTTTATTTATATTTTTGTAACGTCCTCAATTTTGTCCTGATTATGTGGAGGATCTGATTCGAACTTACTCGCTAAGACCTTTCGACATTCTTCTCCGTTTGTTCTTATTTTGAAGGAATCTATCTTCGTTGTTTTTTTAAGATGACTTCTTTATATACATTCATGTATAATATCACGTCTATAAACATAATATCAAACATTTTGAAAAACTACGAAGATTCCACGTGACATAAACATCAACAATGTTGCCAGTCTGTTGGTATTTCATAAAGTGTGACGACATAATAAAATAAAAGAAACTTATAATTACAAGTCACATGGCTTCATTAGCAATAGATTAAAACGTGTAAAACACTGCAATGTCACCTATTTCTAGCAGTCTAAAGACACTTTCTTGTTCATAAACTCTCATGCAATTGTGTAGATTATACAATACGTTTAGTTTTTGATTAGATATAGGCGACTTTGCTATAGAGGGAGCGCTAAAATCGGCAACATTGCTTATACCACTATCGTTGTTTAATCGCCGAATGACGACGATGTTAGGCGAGAATTAGGTTTATTAGCGTGGGTGGTGAGGACCGTCTGGTACTCGAAGGCGCGCAGTGTTGCCATTTATGTCGTGTATATCTAATTTAAAACTAAACATGCTGTATAACGAAAATCTAAATTAACGAATTGATCCTTTTTTAGGTCGTAGGTACTCTAGCTGTAATCAGCTATTCCACACCAGTGTTTATTTTAGTGATAATCCCCTTATGTTTCATTTACTACTTCATGCAAAGGTTCTACGTGGCTACCTCTAGACAAGTAAAGAGGTTAGAATCTGTGTCACGTTCCCCGATTTATTCGCACTTTGGAGAAAGTGTCTCTGGAGCACATGCTATCAGAGCGTACAATCAACAGGAAAGGTACGTATTTTTGTAGGTATTACTATACATAAACGTAATGCGTTGCAAACTCTAAGAGATGGTAAATTCCAAAGATGTATGCCGTCTACCTTTTAGAGACTTTAAACATGAGCTATAAAATGACAATTCTTTAGGTAGGAGAGTGAGAGAACGAGAGAGAGACAAAATCTGGTACAAGTTGAAAAATTTTTGTATTTTTCATCGGGGTGCCATTGCCCTAGGTGTGAAATTACATAAACAATGGATATATAACACCGGTTTATAGAGTCCTGCACTTTACGGTTCCTGTTTTACAGCCCGTCGATCTGTCCAATCTCATCGTCGTAGGTCTCTCAGACATTGTTTTCTGCATTCCACTTATCCAGGTAGTTTTCGGCCTGCCCTTTTTCCTTCTTTCCGAGGGTTGCCATTCCATTATCAACTTTAGGACTCGATGTTCCTCCATTCTTTGTACATGGCCATACCAACAAAGTTGTTTTTCTTGGATTTCTTCTATTATGTTTGTTTTCCGATTCATATCTCGTACTCGTTTATTCGTTATTTGTGAGACTCTAGAGATGCATGCCGATCTTCGCCAAAAGTCCATTTCCAGTGCAACTTCCGTTCGCTTATTCAGTTGCCAGATTTTGCATCCAAACAATAGCACGCTGTTCAAGGTGCTATTATAGAGCTGTGTTTTCTTTTCGTTTGATATTGTTTTTGACCAAAGTAGTGAGTTCCAAGCTCCTATTACTTTCTTTCCTTTCATAATTCTTTCCTCTATTTCGAATTATGTCCTTCCACTTTGTTGGATTCTCATTGTCATTTCGTAAATCAAGTAGATCCATTATTTATGGAATTCTCTTCTGGAGCTGACTATTAATTAGTCTCTTAGATGGCTGCTAAAACTATACCTACATTAACAAAATGACGTTTTCTACCTCTGTCGAGCCTGTCTACGCTTGATACTTCGGAAATCCCATCTCTTATAATCTGCAACGATATAAATAAGTAAACTGAAGCAAAATCCACGAGGACAATAAAATTCCTGGAGCTGGCTGTATACCATAAATCACAAAATACCAGGTTTTTGTAAAAGGTATATTTTAAAATACCCTAAATAAGGGTCACAATACAAAACGTTTTCGGATTAAGAAATCCATCATCAGTGTTTAAAAGCCAAAAATTGCATGCCTGAGCCACCAAAATGTATTGAGTAAAAACCCTTTAAATGTAAACGATTTAGTTGTTTTTCATATTTATATAAAATGCATGTGATGTCAGGATGTTACCCAGGGCAACACAGGACTCTTAAGGACAAGAGTCCTGTGTTGCCCTGGCTAACATCCAGGCATATCTTTGACATCACATGAATTTTATATAAATATGTAAAACAACTAAATCGTTTACATTTAAAGGGTTTTTACCCAATACATTTTGGTGGCTCAGGCATGCAATTTTTGGCTTTCAAACACTGATGATGGATTTCTTAATCCGAAAACGTTTTGTATTGTGACCCTTATTTAGGTTATTTCAAAATATACCTTTTACAAAAACCTGGTATTTTTTTTAAACTGAAACAATTATGCCTACTTTTTCCACCGACAAAATATCAACATCTTATTAACCTTTTCCTTTTGTTGTTTATAGATTTATTGTGGAATCGGAAAACAAAGTGGATATGAATCAAATATGTTATTATCCCGGAATTATATCGAATAGATGGTTGGCAGTCAGGCTCGAAATGATTGGAAACTTAATTATATTTTTCGCTGCTCTGTTCGCTGTTCTCAAGAAAGATCAGGCGCCAGGATTGGTCGGTCTTTCTGTGACCTATTCGCTACAGGTAAGTGATCTTCCAGAGCTACAAATATAACAAGACGAAAAAAAATATTTTCGGACGATAAATGAATAGACGCGGGGAATCTGCAATTTGCATTACACGACACGTTAATTAATCTAGATAAAAATCCAACGAATTTTTATTCCTAGTACTCATTTTTAGCCCGATCAGGAAACACAAAAGTTTACGAAAACTTCCAAAAAAATAAAGGAAGGATGAACATTTGGGAATAGGTAGGTAGTTGAAATTGCGTCTATTATTATATAAGAAAAAGCTTACAATTCTACATCCCCTCCATTTTACAAAAATTGGGAAATACGGGGTGAAAAATATTTTCTCGGGGATGAAAAAATATACGTTCAAAATAAGTCCGAAATTGTATAAGGTGACTAATTCTAAGTAACTTTTGTTCTATAGAGTTTTTTTCACTAAGTTAATACTTTTCGAGTTATTTGCGAGTGAATATGTTCATTTTTAACACAAAGAAAAATATGTTTTTGGACGGTTTTTCGCAGATAACTCAAAAAGTAAGTATTTTCGCGAAAAAAATATTCTTAGCAAAAATATAGCTTATAAAAAACTGAAAAAAAATGGTGTATGCATGAGGTCTGTAGACCCAGTAGAAGCAGAGTTGTAGCTAATGAAAAGTAGGTTCTTCTTCGTCAAATTTCAAATCGAATATTTCAATTTGAAATAACCTATAAACGGAGCTCTTTTCGGAGAAAATTCATTACAACTTTTTTAAAGTGTTTAAAAAGGTTTATTTTTGTTTTTTTTTTAACTTATAACATTAAAAGTAAGTGAGTTACGCTCAAAATATTGCTGGTCTTTTTTATTTTTTGCTAAAAGAATCGCGAAAATCATCCCCTAATTAGCTTCCCAAATAAAATTAATCGTTACCGCTTCACAAGTTACTTTACTTATGTATTGTTTATATCAGTGTTTCCCAAAGTGTGGGTCGCGACCCCCTGGGGGGTCGCAATGAGGTACTAGGGGGTCGCCGGAAATTTCCAAAATAAGACAAAAACACTACTTTGTTAAATCATGTATTTTTATTTTAATAAAGCCGTAAATAAAAATTAACAATTAATTATCAAACGAAACATAAAACTAAATATTAAAAGTCCTTAAAAGTAAAAGAAAAAAATAAAGTCAAATATTACAATGTTAATGAGACCCATGCGCCTGTTTTTTTGAAACTAGTCTTTCAAATCTAGGCTGTGTATTTGAGACACACACAATTATATCGTTTGCAAGTACGAGACGATTTCTCACTTTTGTTTTAATGGCAGTCATAGACGAGAAACTTAACTCACATAAATATGATGTTACAAATGGAACTAAACATTTTACAGCTTCATTCGCCAACTGAGGGTATTCCTGCATCTTTTTGGTCCAAAATTCGTCCGGGTTCTGGGAAAAAAATTGGAGCTTCAATATTCCATCACTTGATATTTCAATAAGTTGTTCTTTCATGTTTATTGGTATTTCAGCATGTTGAAAGGAATCGGCTAAAAACGGATTCAGTATCCATCTGCAACTGTCGTAACTGTTTTGAATTTCTTCGGGGAAATAATCACAGAGCTGTTGTTTTAAATTAAGCAAAGTAACTTGCATGCCTGCATAAACTTGTTCAAAATTTGTAGCACTGTAACATACATTTTCTATAATTTCCTGAACGCACTGGAATGAATCGAGCTGCTTTTTGCCAAGTGAAGTTGACCATAAATCGATTTTTCTTATAAACCCCTTAATTTTATCTGTGGCTGTAATTATATTAATGTCGCGACCTTGCAAATTACTGTTCAAAATATTTAATTGTTCGAATATATCAGCAAGGAAATCTAGTTTCAAAAGCCAAATAGGATCGGAAAATTGATTTTCATATGGGGACTTCTCATCTTTCAAATACATTAAAAGCTCTGCTCTTAAGTCAAATACTCTTTTTAAGACGTTGCCCCTTGAAAGCCACCTTACTTCGGTGTGATAAAGAAGATTTTGAAATATAGCACCCATGTCTTCGCAGATTTTTCGAAAAATACGGGTCTGTAAAGCTTTTCCTTTAATGGAATTTACAACTTTAATGATGGATTTCATAACACAGTCCATTTCAGGAGGTAAAGCTTTTGACGCCAGAGCTTCTCGATGTAAAAAACAATGTCTCCATGTGGCATTAGGCATTATTTCTTGTAATCTGACGACAAGACCAGATTGATGTCCTGTCATAGCTTTAGCGCCATCTGTGCATATAGCAATACATTTTCCCCAGTCAATAACATATTTACTTGTGCGTTTCACAAAACTGTCGAATAAACATTTTCCAGTGGTATTGGTCTCCAATGGGGAACAAAATAAAATATCTTCTTGAATGCCATTATTTGTATCATATCTTACAAACGTAATAAATTGGGCACAGTTAGATATATCCGTGGATTCGTCCATTTGAAGAGAGAAGTACGTGCATTTATTAAGATTTTCCAAAACTTGCGCTTGAATATCTTCTGCCATATCACTAATTCTTCTTTGGATAGTATTATTTGACAAAGGTATTGTTTTTAACTTTGCAGGCTCTTTTTCACCAATCATTATATGTACCATTTCAACAGCTGCTGGCAAAATCAGATTTTCAGCAATTGTGTGCGGATTACTAGTTTTGGCAACGCGATAAGCAACTTTATAACTTGCTAATAATGCTTTTTCGTTAGTAGTGGTTGCCAATTGAAAAGTACCTTGCTGTTTGTGAAGGACGTTCAACTTTCTTTCAAAGAATTCTACGGGTTTGTCTTTTTTATCTGAATGTTTGCTATTTAAATGTCGAAATAACTTTGATGGCTTCATGCTTTCGTTTGACAATACTTTTCCACAAATAACACATTGTGGTTTATTGGAAATAATGGTAAAACCATATTTAAGATATTCATCACTGTAAAGTCTGTTTTTCTTTTTATTACTGCCACTTTCAGACGTAGATGGTTCTGCACTTCTTTTTAAAAACTTATCCATAATTTGTAATTTATCGTAGACGTAAATACGTAAACGGGAATACGTAAGTCGCAAAATATTTACTCATTACTTAATACCGCTGCATTCGCCACAACGTGCTGTTTCAAACTGAAGTCTCATTACACATCGCCGCTTATATAAAGCCAAAACGAGGCTACGAGAACGTTCCAGAGTGCCATCTAGTAGCGAAGTAAGGAGTAGAGCCTTCGCGAATATCATGGAAAAGTATTGCGATGTGGACACAAAGATGTCGCGGTGTACAATGTGCAGTCGACTTTTTATTATTTATTTTTATTGTAAATGCTAGTCTGGCAGAAGTACTACTAGTGTACTAGTGGGACAGATCGCAATTATTAAAATAATTGTTGAATTTTTTAAATGTATTTAGTTTGAATTTAAACAGTAAAGTAAAATAAAATTTGAGAAACCATCAGTTGTAAATTAGGCACGCTATTTTTGTCGCTATTTTGGTTTGGGTGATGAGTAGGGGGTCGTGAACAATTTTTTTAACAAAAAGGGGTCGCGCTTTAGATAAGTTTGGGAAACACTGGTTTATATTATCTATAAGTTTCATTGGTTCAAAATGCTAATTTTTGAAAAAAATTAGCTTTAAAATAAAACATTTTTTTTTTAATTTTGAAAAAAATGGAATTTTTTATGGAATTAACTTAAAAATTATTAGTAATACCAAAAATCTCAAAGAGTAATAAAATGTTCGTTTTGCTTTTCTGAATATTTCTGATTTTTTGTTTTCTTGTTAGACAAAAATTGGTTATGCTATGGCTGTTCAAAATTTGCCTTATCTCGTGATTAGTAACTCGTTCAAGCCGTTTCAACTACAGCTTTTTCAAAAATAAGCACTTTGAACCGATAAAACTTACAGATCATATAAATAATACATAACACTTTAAAAAAGTTGTAATGAATTTTCCCCGAAAAGAGCTCCGTTTTTGGGTTATTTCACATTGAAATATTCGATTTGGAATTTGACGAAGAAGAACCTACTTTTCATTAGCTACAACTCTGCTTCTACTGGGTCCACAGACCTCATGCATACACCATTTATTTCAATTTTTTATAATCTATATTTTTGCTAAGAATATTTTTTTCAATAAAATACTTACTTTTTGAGTTATCTCCGAAAAACAGTCCAGAAACATTTTTTTTGTTATAAATGAACATATTCATTCGCAAATAACTCAAAAAGTATCGACTTAGCGAAAAAACTCTATAGAACAAAAGTTGTTTAGAATTAGTCATTTTATCAAATTCCGGTCTTATTTTAAATGTATATTTTTCACCTTCGACAGGGGGTATTCCCCTCCATTTTTGTAAAATGGGGGGGATGTAGAATTGTAAACTTTTTCTTATATAATAATAGACAATTTCAACTACCTATTCCCAAATTTTCATCCTTCCTTTATTTTTTTGGGTCAGATTGTTCTTTGATCAGGCTATTTGTGAGTTAACGAAGTTAGAAAAAGACAGTTTAAGATTTGGTTTCAACACAGAGACCACCACAGTTTTCTCATGCACATTTCATCCTCTTGGGCTCCTCAGAGCGACTCGTGGTGTGCTCTTTATGGACCCGTCCCACACGCATGGACAACCTTCGAGAAGAAATCGAAGGTTTATAGTTAGATGTGTGGCGTCAGACGGTCGAATAGGGAAGAGCAGCGTATCAATATAGTAATTTTAACTTTCAGATTACACAAACACTCAACTGGCTGGTCAGAATGACGTCTGATGTGGAAACCAACATCGTTGCCGTCGAAAGAATTAAAGAGTACGGAGAAGCCCCGCAGGAAGCCGCTTGGGAAATCCCTAGCAAGCAGACGTCCCCAGCCTGGCCGGAAGAAGGTACAGTCCAATTCAAAAACTATTCGGTCAGATATAGACCCGGTTTGGATCTCGTGTTGCACGATCTGGACTTCGAAATCAAGGGTGGAGAGAAGGTTGGTATTGTAGGAAGAACTGGAGCAGGAAAATCGAGTCTAACGTTGGCTTTATTCAGGTGAATATAGATTTTTATTTATTCTTCTCCTTCTCCTAGTGCCGACTTCAATAATGAAGGTGGGCAATAATCATTGCAAATTCGTGTCTATCTTCTGCTTTTCTGAAAATCGTTTAACCCGATCCAGTCGCGAATGTTTTTCAGCCAGGATATTTGTCGTCTACCAGGACCCCTCAAAGGACAACTCAAATGTTTTGAGTTGTGCCACTATTGCAGCAATATCTTTTTCATTAAATAGGGATTATAAAATCTGTAGTAACAACAAAAATGACTGTAGTGGCACTCGAACAGTGCCACTACAAAAAGTCAAATATTTCTACAATACTGACCCAACTCTAAATGTGTTACTGTTGATGACAAGCACGTGCTCTGATCTTATCGTTGGTTGGACGCAAACTGAGTAGGTAGTGTTAATAATGCGGCCAATATTTGGGACTAATCTCATACTACAATAGCGACACTTCTGCCATCTCACGGCCTAATGTTGAATTGTCAATTGTGCCGGTATCGATTCTGAAAAGAATGTGTATTTAAAACTATTCCTAGTCCAAAACAGTGTTTTTTGAATTCCTCGGGGGAAAAGATTTCCTGTAGTTGGCTGTATACCATATACACACACCGGCAAAATTAGCCGAACACGTTAAAAATGGGACATTTTAGTATGTTATAGCCTTATTTTTTAAGAATATCGTTGTAATAATATTGTTGCTAGACAGGTAAATACCATTTTATACCGGGTGTACCAATCATACTGTGTTTTTTTCTTAAAGTTTGGAACACCCTGTGGAATATTCTAGCATATGTAAAATATTAGAATTAATACTCGATTGTAGACTTAGGCTTGCTTAACATTTTCCTTTTCGATTCATTTACTTATGTAAGATAATAAAAAAGTTATGTGCGTTAACAACTATCCATGTTTTTCATCAATAAATCCTCATAGTAGGAGAGCAAAGTATACTAAATTTGCAGTTACTCGAGCGTTAGGGGAACCTATTGGATTGTGAAGAGTATGTGCTAAAATCAGAAAAAGGTTAAGTTTTCCATAAAGTGGGGGACTTTTCATTTTTTAATTTAATTTTCCATTTGAAACAATCATTTTTCTCCGATTATAGCGCTATCTATCCATAATTCGAAAAAATATGTCGAATAAAAGTTGCTTATTTTTACGTAAAGAATCCAAATCTGCAATAAAAATTGGGGGCTCCTATTTAAGATTTTAAATTAAATCCCCCACCCCACCTCCGTAGGGGCTCGTGACACCCCACGGAGAAGGGTGGGGGGTAAATTAAAAATCATAAATACGAACCCTGCGATATTTTGCGAAATGAATATCAGATCGTAAAGCTGAAAAATACACCTATTCAATATTTTTCAAAAATCTACCAAATGGCACCAAACACGACCACCCACGGAGGTGGGGTGGGGGTTACATTAAAATATTAAATAGGAGCCCCCAATTTTTATTGCAGATTTGGATCCTTGACGTAAAAATAAGCAACTTTTATTCGCAACAGTTTTTCGTATTATGGATAAATAGCGCTATAATCGGAAAAAACGATTGGTTGAAATGGAAAATGGAAATGAGACCCACACTTTATGCAAAACTTTACTTAAATTTTTTTGGTTGTAGCACCCACTCTTCACAATCAACTCCAGGTCACAAGAACGCTCGAGTAATTGCAAATTTAGCATACTTTTCTCCCCTACTATGAGGATTTATTGATAAAAAACGGGGCTAGTTGTTAAAGCACATAACTTTTTTATTTTCCAACATAAGCAAATGAAGCAAAAAAGAAAATGTTAAAAAAGCATAATTCTACAATCGAGTTTTAATTTTAATATTTTATATATGCTGGAACATTCCACAGGGTGTTCCGAACTTTAAGAAAAAACAGTATGCTTGTTACACCCGGTATAAAATGACATTTACCTGTCTAGCAACAATATTATTACACCGATATTCTTAAATAATAAGGCTATAACATACTAAAAGAATCACTCAAGTCGGACCACTGGTTTATGAAATACGAGGCATCAAACATGTCCCATTTTTAACGTGTTCGGCTAATTTTGCCGGTGTGTGTATTACAAAAACGATAAAATCCTTTATAAAAGGTATATTTATTAAAATCCCTAAAAAGGGCTACATTACAGAACAGAAGTAGTTTTCGATCGGATGACCGGTCATCATCAGTGTTTACGTGAATCTAACATGCTAGCCACCAAAGTAAAAAATATGTGTGTAAAAACCCTTTACAATTGATCCGTCATAGGAACATAGAAATAAGATGTGAAATTAAACATGGATGTTTAAAATATCCAACGTTTTATGCTCTAGGTACCATTGAGCTCGAGTTTGACTTGTTCACATCATGACTATATGGTAGCAAGTGTTTTTTGGGTTGTGCCACTTTTACAGTCCATGACCGATGTGTAGATTGTAGATTTTGATCAATAAACATTATCTTTCAGAATAATCGAAGCTGCGCAAGGAAACATCCTAATCGATGGAATCCGCATCGACGAACTTGGTTTACACACTCTTCGTTCTAGACTTACTATTATCCCTCAAGATGCCGTACTGTTTTCTGGAACCCTACGTATCAATTTGGACCCATTCAACAAACACAGCGATGAAGACGTATGGAGGTCCTTGGAACATGCGCATCTTAAAGAATTCGTGAAAGGTGAGTACTAAGATCAGAGGAAATTAACCATTAAAGTTTCCACAGTTTTCACCGTATTCCTTCACTCAACCATTCTCTCTAGTTCTTTCTGATTTGCAAGTCCCCTTCCTGCAGATTTCTTCTTTCCATTTCTTCGTCCACTTCATTTCTAAAAGATCTTCGGGGTCTGTCCCTTTTCCTTCTTCCAATCAGTCCACTCTGTTTATCCGACGATTTTGGTGTGCTCTTCTGACATGTCCGTACAGGTTAATCTCTTCTGTTCGATGTAGTCTATTATTATCTGAGTTCATTCCCATTATTTTCTTAATCTCTGTTATTTATACTATCTCTTCTTGTTACTCTGCAGCTTCTCCTTAGGAATTCCATCCCTGTTGCTCTTATTTTGTTTTTGGTTTTCTTATTTATTGTCCAATTTTCACACCCATAAGTGAGTAATGGTAATACAGCTCTTGGTAATGGTATTGCATATTCTTGTTTTTGTTTTTATGCTTTTATGTACATAAGTACTTAGTTGTTTTGAACATTAATTGTGAGACCCCTCTTGGTGTACTCCTCTTCCAGTTTTCTAAGCATATTAGTCTATTGAGTCTATTCTATATCACTCTCGTCTTCAGCTAGAATGGCTTGGTCGCCAGCGAAGTGTATCGTGTACCATCTTTCGTCTTCGATTGGGATGCCCATATTGCAGCACTTTCTGCGCCACACTGAGAGCACCTGTGTACTGTGTAGGTGCTATGCAGCAGCCTTTCCTTAAGACCTTGCTAATAGGAATTCATTTAATTGATTTTGTTTCCAGTTTTAATGATTACTTGATTTAATTTTTTCAGGACTACCAGCTGGCCTTAATCACGAAGTCACCGAAGGCGGTGAAAATCTGTCAGTCGGCCAAAGACAGCTAATCTGCCTCGCCAGAGCTCTACTCCGAAAAACGAAAATTCTCATCTTGGACGAAGCCACAGCAGCAGTAGATTTAGAAACGGACGATCTCATTCAAAAGACAATCAGAACGGAGTTCAAAGAATGCACAGTACTTACCATCGCACATAGATTAAACACGATCATGGACTCAGACAGAGTCATCGTGCTAGATAAAGGCAGGATAGCAGAATTCGACAGCCCTGCGCGACTGCTAGCCAATGAGAATTCAATATTTGCCAGTATGTCGAGAGACGCCGGTTTAGCTTAAAAGCAAATTTTCCAAAAAAGCAATAGAACGTCTTAACTTATCAATTAAGTTGCCAATGTTGACTAATCGTGCTAGTTTTTTAATTAATCGTAGTCTAGGGTCACTTTAATTGGCTAAAATGACAGGTGGCAGATCACTAAACGTCATCTGTTACCTGTAGTCAGCCATTTGTCATCTGTCATCGGTCATTTGCCGTCGGTCATTTCTCATCAGTCATTTGTCATCGATCATCTGGCATTGTCAAGTTTAAATTATCTGCATTTAAAAGGTAAGTGTCACAATCTTTCTACTGGCCCAATAACATAGTTACTGACAGTATCAAAAGTAAGATTAATTTTTGTCGCCACTTTGAGTTACAGTGGATGAGCATCTTATCTAAATGGTCTTAACTAATTACACATAGAAGATAACAGGGGTCTCAGAGACCTACATGTCAAAATTATGGCATGTATTTTCAAAACTGACATTTACCAGTATTTTTACAGAAAAATATAGATTCTCTGAAGGTCGTCAAAATCAAGAAAATGAACTAAATATTTCTAAAGGCGTAGGAAGTAACGTGGACCTAAGGAAATCAAAAAAGCTCTTTCGTGAAACTGAATTTTTACGAATTTTTACTTTTATGGCAGCTAAATCCTGTTTTACACTTACATTTTTTATACATATTTCAGTATAAGTAGCGCAGACTCTAACACCGGTCCCTCAGACCAAAAAACACTGATAACTCAAAACGCGTAAATGCTCTATCGCTGTATATGTGATACGGATATCTTTTGGCCTTAAAGGTACTAAAGAGATCAACGGTCTCACCGACCGGGTGTTAGCTATGGAAGGTTAAGACAGTCCCAAAAAATTTATATTTTATCATTCGACTCTAAGAATTTGATCACTCATTGCTGTACGATAACTTGTACATATGTGAGAGTATGGATATACTTTCAGAGGGTGTGGACTGTAGTTAGGATTGTTAGTTTCAGGTGGAAATATAAAATATAGGGTTTTATACAGACAATATTCATATGTATTATAAAGTCTTACCAAGTTGTGAACCTTGTCCGGAACACTGAAGACGGTCACATACCACAAACCATACATACTCATAGACGTTTCACGACCATGTTAATCTTTCGGATCGAATTAACGCCATCTCTTGATTGGAATGGGAACTAAATTGACAAATTTTAGTTACGTGAGAATTTCAAATTATAAATTTTGCGGGATTTTTGATGAAATTTCGCAGGAAATTAAAACAACAGAAAGACAATTCAATGTTTTATTCCATATTTTACTGAAAATTTCAAATATTCCAATTTGTTTTCAAAATGCTAAACTGCTATATGTCACGTGAAAGCACTGATGTGTATCGAGTTGAATGAAAATTTTTGAAAGAATCTTGTAGGATGATTGTTTAGATAAATATTACCTTATAATCTTTTACAAACTTCCAAAAATATATAGGTCCGAAATGTTGATGACACACTTGTGTCTATTGGAATAAACTGTTTCAGGATCTATTATATTGTTTTTTTAATGTGGAGAAACACAACACGGGATGATCAATGTAAACTAAAAATTCTACTCATAAAAACGGAGAGGAGGTTAATACACTTGATGAAAATTGTGATTAAATCGAATTAAAAACGTAACACCACTATAATAAAATAATTAAGCCACAAACTATAAAATAAAAAGTAAATAACAAATTAATTTAATTGTCAACTGTCAGTTGTTAAATATGACAAGAGAATTGACTGACAGCGACATCTCTGGATTGGAATGGTAACTAATTTGCTGTCTTGACCTTGACAATTTACGTGAAACGTCTATGAGTATGTATGGTTTGTGTCACATACGAGATGACTGTTTCCGTACCACGTGCCTCGCGTTTTGAGTGTTGCGAAATCGCGTATGGCGTCACTCCCGAATTACTGTTCGTGCACGTATTGCTAATATTCGTTTCAGCCCAAAAGAAAGGCTGGACCGTCAAGAGATGAGCGGTACCGACTTGATACGTCGAAAGATCGTGGCGAAGAGATTGCACCCTCACATTTTATCACACTCGCCTAACATTTTATCAAATATCATATAAAAATTTTATCAAGTTGCACATTTTAGAAATTTTGATTTTGGCTGGTTCCAACTCGTTGATCATTCTCTGTAAATACTTATATGCGCTGTTGCCACGTATAAAAAAATTCATTAAACTCTCATAAAAAAAATTAAATTTTGTTTTGATATATTTTTATCAAATTGTTCATTACTTATTAGAAAGAAATTTTGATTTAGAAAATAATGTGTGGCAGTTAAAGTGATCATAAACTACTTTATGGCCAAACCCAGTGATATATCGCCAAACTATCTAGCTATTTGTAAAAAATGTTTTATATTTGTGTTGGACGTTTTTATAAATAGTATACATACATAAATAATGAATAATCATCATTTGACTCATATACAATAAAAAAACTAGCGCGATTTTTTTATTACACAATTTACTATCAGGAAAAATTGTACAAAAAATCCCGATAGATGTTCATTGTGTATCGAAGAACATTTTTGGTAATGTTCTATAGTTTTTTTTTATATTTTATAGACTTACTATTTTTTACAATTAAATTTAAGCCTTGAAAGAATCAAGAAACAACTTAATGTGATGTTACGAATTATTTCTATAGAATATGTAATGGTAAGTTACTTAATTGTAAAAAAAATACTTAATTACATTTGTTTTCAAGATCATGATTATTAATTTGTGCTATGAGCTTTTTGAAGTTTATACGAGGTTGTCATAAGTTTTTACGAGGTTTTTTAATCCCTGAAGATGTATAGGTACGTCGTTGATTGTTAATCCGATAAAATGTCTTATTATCTATACACTCCTGGTAAAAAAATCCAAAATCGCTAAAAAAGTAATTATAGGAAAAATAAGTAACCCAAAGGAAAGTAAAAGTAACGCAAAAAAATTAACATTGCTCGAAGAATTAAACAAAAGAAACAATAAAATTTTAATTGTCCACAGCTGGCTGTTTCTAGGTTTTCAATTCAAGGATTTCAATAAGTTGCTGAATCTGTTCTTGCAGTATCTGTTCCTATTATTTGTTCAACGCAATTTTCAGCTCTTGAATCGCTTCTAGCAATGGTTGCCTCTTTTTAATCTTTTCCCCTAAAATGTCCCATAAATGTTCTAATGGATTCATGTCAGGACTACAAGCGGGCTAATCCAAGACGGGGATTCCGACAGTATTTAGGTAGTCCATGACGATTCGCGCAGTATTTGGACGCACATTATCCTGCATTAATAAGAAATTATCCCCAACGAAAGGGGCGTAGGGGCAACATTGTCCTCCAGATACTGTCGTATGTATCTGTTAGAGTTCCATGTTCAATTTTTTTGAAGTTATACTTCTTGAGGCGCGATTGGGAGTGAATTTTTGTTATTCTGCGCGCATGCGCACACAGACAGTATGGAGTTCGTTGCTAAATGTTTTAAGTTATGTATGTATTAGTCCAAAAAAGGTGTGGAAAGAATATATTAGTGTTTTTAGTAAATATATTTATTATCATTTTTGAATCTTTGGATTTCTCTACCTCGGGAATAAGATAATAAGTAATATTTAAAGTATTTTTATACTTCACTTGGTCTATTTGACAATATCTCTAAGAAATCTTGTAGTCCGCACCCGCACAAACAAAAGGAGTATAGCTCAGTGGTAGAGCGTTCGACTGGAGATCAAGAGGTCCCCGGTTCGAATCCGGGTGTTTTCTATTTTTTTTTTTTTTTATTTTTGGTATTGTTTTAATAAAAATTTTTGGAAACTACTAAGTAAAAATTAGTTTAATCTTTAAATAAAATATAAATAAACTGTTCGAAAGTATATTTATTTCGTTGAAATCATATAATAGAAGTATAACTTCTTACGTGCGTACAAAGTACACACACATTCTTTTTTTATTTATTTATTCATTGCTAATTTACAGTCTACTTCAATAAAGTAATAAGTAAATATGATATAGGTTCTTGGCTTGTGGCAGGTGTCGTCCATTGACGACTCTCTGTGATTTACCTAGCAGCTAGGTCTTCTGGCCGAAGTCTTTTTAGGAGTCTGTCAATCAGTGGAGGGTTGAATAATTCGTCTATGAGATGGTTTGGATGGTCTGCGCTGCGATTCATGTATCTTCTGGAGTGGTCAGCAATCACATCATTGATGAAAGGAATGTTTAGGTCTGCATGAAGGGTTTGGTTTGACACGTACCGTGGGGCTTTAGCTAAGATACGAATAGTCTTTAACTGGAATGCACTCCATGGTCAATGAAAATTAATTAATCGAAAGAAATACCCGCCCGTACCATAACACCTCAGCCACCAAACAGGTTTCTGGGTAAAATACAGCAAGGTGCTAATCGTTCTCAGGTTCTCCTCTATACACGTTCGCGTCCGTCTGGAGATCGTAAGTAAAAATGGAACTAAGTAAGTTATCAATCGAAATAGCACAGAAAACGACAATAAATATCGTTCCCATACCACCAGATTGACAACAGGTGGATTACTTTTTTTGGTTACAACCTCCCGAGATTTTAAAAATTATAAATCGTACAGGATGTCGAGGAAATTAAGATGAGAGAATTTTAAATAATTCACAACCCATCTGCTCAGCGTGGTAAAAGTTCCAACAAGAAAGATTCCTTAGTATGTACTCAACAAAAGAGTAAATGAATTAAAATGTATAAACATTTTCAATTTCTTTGCAACACGAAAATGCAGCAGCTGTATAATACTCTGGTTAAATCGAAGAGTGCAGGAAGAATCTATACTGGTTTCGGAGGTTTTTCCTCCTCATCAGTAGTCCCATATCCTCTTCTCTCCGATTTTATACATTTTTCCTACTTTCGTCGTCTCTTGTGATTATATATTGTAAAATCCGGAGATACGGGATGCAGTCAGAAAGCCGTTTATTAACGAAAAGTCTTAGATTTAAAATATTGTTTATTATATTTTTATTTCAATTATTCTAATTGTTTAAAAGGTAGTAAACTTTGCATCTGGGGCTTTTCGTTGTTTTCCTCGTAATACGAGAGATGTCGCTAAATTGCGTCTCAGAGGTGGGTTCATTGCATTGCGATGGTTTGCCTTAAATTGGCAGAATTGTTTGTATTTCCTTCAGAGTTGAGACTTCTGAGCTTCACTGATGAGGTATAAGGATGCTGAAATAGCTATATGGAGATGGTGGTCCAACTCTGAATCAAATATAAACAAAACCTGCCTTGATCTTTTTTATCTTTTTCATTTTTACTCAGTTTGAGTATTTAGAAACTGTTTCGGTCCTTTTCCTTGACGAAGGGAAGGTAAATGCGTGGCCTAAGCGTCCTCTATTTGCTTTCTCCTACTTTCGTCGTCTCTTGTGATTATATATTGTAAAATCCGGAGATACGGGATGCAGCCAGAAAGCAGTTTATTAACGAAAAGTCTTAGATTTAAAATATTGTTTATTATATTTTTATTTCAATTATTCGTTTAAAAGGTAGTAAACTTTGCATCTGGGGCTTTTCGTTGTTTTCCTCGTAATACGAGAGATGTCGCTAAATTGCGTCTCAGGGCCTAGATTCCGTGCACTGTAGATATCTACACGTCGCTTTCTATCGATATTTGAATATCAAAATATTTGAATTTTTAGCTTTAATTGAATTATTTTCTAGTTTTGCTAGGTTATACTCTAATTGATAAACTAGAGCAAAACTAGAAAATAATTCAATTAAAACTAAAAATTCATATATTTTGATATTTAAATATCGATAGAAAGCGACATGTAGATATATACAGTGCACGGAATCTAGCTGCAGAGGTGGGTTCATTGCATTGCGATGGTTTGCCTTAAATTGGCAGAATTGTTTGTATTTCCTTCAGAGTTGAGACTTCTGAGCTTCACTGATGAGGCATAAGGATGCTGAAATAGGTATATGGAGATGGTGGTCCAACTCTGAATCAAATATAAACAAAACCTGCCTTGATCTTTTTTATCTTTATACATTTTAATTCATTTACTCTTTTGTTGAGTACTAAGGAATCTTTCTTGTTGGAACTTTTACTGAGCAGATGGGTTGTGAATTATTTAAAATTCTCTCATCTTAATTTCCTCGACATCCTGTATGATTTATAATTTTTGAAAATGTCGGGAGGTTGTAACCAAAGAAAGTATTCCACCTGTTGTCAATCTGGTGGTATGGGAACGATATTTATTGTCGTTTTCTGTGCTACTTCGATTGATAACTTATTTTGTTTTTCGGTAGATGGCTCTAGTACATCCGTGACATTTCGTTCTTTGCAATTCGGAAAGGTCCAAAGTGTGATGCCTGGGGAAATCGTAGAGAAGAGGATATGGGACTACTGATGAGGAGGAAAAAACCTCCGACACCGGTATAGACTCTTCCTGCACTCTCAGATTTAACCAGAGTATTATGCGGCTGCTGCATTTTCGTGTTGCAAAGAAATTGAAAATATTTATACATTTTAAAAATGGAATTTAAAGGAAACATTACAACACTCCATTCTGAACAGTACAGTCTCTGTGATCATTCGTAAATCTCATCCAGTTAGCTCGATGAGCTGTTGTTAATTTAGGTCATGCTACTGGCTTATGAGAACGTAAACCACTTTCATGTAGGACTCTTCTTACAGTTCGTGAAGAAATATAAATTCCTCGAGCTTGTAACGGACGAAGAACTTCATGGTTGAAGAACTTGTGAGATTGGTATGGTGTTGATGATACAAGCATGCTATTTAGGGTGGCAGTGAATAAAATTAAGATAGCTATGATGGTAACCAACGATCTGAAAGGACATGGTACATGAAGAAGAAGAAGAGGAACTTCTAACACATGACTAGCCGAGAACAGTTGACGTTAAAGAGCGGTTCCGTAATGTGGAAATCCTTGAAAATACGTTCATCACGCTGATCTCTGCACCTTTTTCTGCCTGAGGTCTTCTAGGGTTCTTAGCGCTACTAGTAGCGCCATCAAGTGGCCTTTCGTAAAAGCTTGTGACAGCTCTCGTATATCTAAGACAAACTTAAAAGTAATCTTAACATACTTAAGTACTTTTTCGTACTTAATATTTTTATTTTGTACTTATTATACATGGTGAGAAAAAATATTTAGTCTGTACATTGATTCGTTTTGTATTGTTTGGCATCTTGAAAATGAATTTACAATATTTGTAAAATATTTGCAAACATCATCAGTATTCTTGCCAATTTGTTTGTAAATAGAAGATGTTTTCACTTTATAATTGTAAAGAATTAAACTACTTTTTATACACTATAAGAGTTGTCGTTTGTTTAATAAACTTTTAAATCAGTTCAGTTTTTTTTTAATATGATTAGTGAATAGTTCGAGGGAAATACGATTTCTCTCCTTTTTCTTTTTTAGGTGCCGTATCCGTATTCAGACGTTGGCCGTAGTGATGTTGAAAAAGTAACTATTCGTTACAAAGTACTCGTTACTTACGAATACCGAAAGTAACGATTACTATACAGAGAGGCAAATCGTTACTTTGATTATTCTGATTACTTCGTACCAATCGTATCAGAGCGAGTAACGACTATTGTATCTACTTTGATTACTTTGATTACTCGGATTACTTCGTACCAATCGTATTAAAGCGAGTAACGACTATTGTATCTACTTTGATTACTCTGATTACTTCGTACCAATCGTATCAGAGCGAGTAACGACTATTGTATCTACAACTAGTACACTTGATTACTTTCTAGTTTCTAGACTGACCGGAAAAATGTGGAAATGATAATGTTTCTACAGTTGTTATATCTGTGATAATGTTATATCGGAATACCTATACAACATACCAACCTACTGAGAAATACGAATTTCGATATGATTACCGGTACTCAAATACAAAAGTAACAAAAGTAATAATAGTAATCAAAGTAACGAATACTGTAAATGATTACTTTATACAAAAGTAACGATTTGTAACGAATACTCGAAAGTAACTATAATCAACATCACTAGTTGGCCGTCATCATATTTACAAGTTCCTGAAATCATTCGCTTTCGGCTGCTATGCGAAATAATTCTTCTCCCGTGGAACCACACCATTGTCTAATATTACGCAACCATGAAAATTTCTTTAGACCAATCTATCTCTTTCCCTTCACTTTTCGTTGTATTATAAGGCGAAGTAGATGGTATTCTTTTCTCATAGACATCTTTCAGTGCGTCACAGTTTTTCGATTTCTTTCTAACGCATTAAATTGTATGTGACAGAAAAAAGGCACGTCTGTGATTACAGGCATTTATAACATTTATTCTAGTTGTCGCTATAATCGAAAAAAAAAATATTTACGAATTTATTATATAATATATCTACGAATACAATCTGTACAATTTATAAGACGATACAAATCAAAGAAAATACCATTTTATAAATGCAATAGACACAATTGATTTTATGCCAAATTGCAAATAAAATGTGACAACTGTCAGATTTAACTAAAATGTCATGTTAGAATAAATGTTGTAAATGTATATTATCACGGACTTACCTTTTTTTCTATCATTTGTGACGCACTGAAAAATGGTCATGAAAAGAAATATACTTAGATCCTCTGATTATATGGCCGAAGTATTCTGTCTTTCTCCTCTTTGTGATGTTTATGAGCAGACGTTCTGAATTCATCATTTAAAGAACATCTTCATTGGAAGTGTGCGAAACCCTAGATATCTTTAGGATTCGTCGATGGCACCATAATTCGAATGCTTCTAATTTGTTTAGTATTTTGGTTTTTAACGTCCATGTCTCACAACTATACAATAAGATAGACCACACATAACATTTCAGGCCCTTCTTGCGAATATTCATCGACAGGTTTATGTTACATAAAACTGGTTTCCAGGTCATAAAAGCCTTACGTGATATTTCGATTCTGGTTATTATCTCTTTTCATCAGAGTCGCAATTTACATTTAACCAACTGTCAAGGTATTTAAAATGGTTTACCCGTTCTATCTCTCTTTAAGAGAAAGCACACCTTGATCTACATTAATCTTTCCAACTGCCATCCACTTTGTCTTTGAAATATTGATTTTTAGGACTCTCTCTGATAACTTGCTTCACTGATTGTTAATAATTAAAAAAAGATACTGAAATCTCTGCAGAAAATACCTGACAAATCCAGATACCTGGATTTGTCACAGCCCTGAACAGGGTCTTTTTTTGTTTATTTCCCTGGTGTAACAGGACGAAAAATTGATCCCCGCATAAGGTAAGTACTGCACAACTTTTTATTGGCTGCGATTCTAGAAACACTACCGAAAACTACTCATAGAAGATGTAAAAAAATCACTAACAACGCTTTAAAAATTTTTATATACCATTAATGGGATGGGCATTACATTATTGCCTTCAAATTACCCCCTTGGCAATGTAAGCACTACTCTAATGTTGTTTACCCTGCTGTAAGGACTGTTGTTTGCTATATTGTTTAGCTCATCCGGGTTTTTTATTTAATATTTTTGGTTAAGTCAAATCTGCGCTTTTTAAATTATCTCTTTAGTTTTGGGAAAGAAGAACAAGATCGCAAGAACTAGATTTGGTGAGTAGGAGTGAAAGGTTCCTTTCAGAAAATCAGAAATTTCCTAATTGAAAGATATTAATGTCTCACTATTTACTTATACGCTCTGAGCTTCGCTGGTGTCGCTCCTAGCGGATTACTAATGCAACTTTCACCGGTAATTTTTAAATTTATTATTTAATTGTTATCGCTTAATATTTACAGCGCAAAAAAGTAATTAAATTGTAATCGATTTTTTAAAGATTTTGCTAATCATTTTAACGTTCTATTAATGAAATATTAATTTCTTACTTCGGATACTTTCACAATTATCGTGTAGATGGCGCTTAGATTAATTTATAATTACATATTAAGAAGTATTAAAAAAACTTAAAATGCAGTATTTAAAACGTAAGTATATTTAAGGTAAAAATATGTACCACAGCTTTGACCAACTATAATATTATTTCCTATTAATGTTTTAAATTAATCACTTGACATTTTTGTCAAATTTCCAGTAAAAGCTTACAGAGTTGTCACTACTGGCGCTCGCGAATTTTTAATTATCCCCTCTACCTAGGAGCTCATAGCGTATAAAGACACGATTTGTTTTTTCTCTCTCCTAAAACCATGTATGTAATTTTAACAATAAATTAATTTTCGCACATTCTCACAAATCAATTGTGACGGAGTTTGGTTGAGTAGACACATCCATAAATCGACAGTGCTTCCTTGTCATGTGTCAATTTAGCAGCGTTGCCGTATAGGTAGAAATATACCCAATTACGTGTATTTTTTCACACCATTCATCAGTACATTTCTACATTTTAGGAGAAATGATGCTCTCAATTTAATACATTTTATAATAAAATTACTATATTTAAATATTTTTAACTTTATTATTGTATTTAAAGTTTATTTAACACTTCAGAATATTATACTTTATGGGTTTGGAGCACGAATTTTTTGACATTTACACTTGCGGCAACAGTGCAAGTCAGCTGATTCATTCTTCAAGTCGAGAGTTTTGTTTTTGATGAAATACTTTTGTAGTTTTTACATTTTTAATAAAAAATGAATTTAATTAAACATTGGACCATGGTTTAAAACATTTGTGTTGTGTCAAACTTCGGATTTAAGAATAATTTACCATCGAAAGGTAAGTGTTACATAATAGAGAATTCTTAACATTAAAAATTGTTCTGACGCTATTTTAATGCTATATTTTAACATTATTTGCTATCTTCGTAGGAATTAACCACAGTTCCAGTTGAAAATACGTTCATTTTGATTTTTACTTCGAAAATCGTCCTCAAAATACACATAGATTTTGTAAATTCTATTTCTGAAGTGGAAATCCAAATATCAAAATGACCGTCTTTTCAACTGAAAGTAGTAAATAATATTAACATTTATTTGATTCTATAGAACTACTATATTGTAAAGGTCTTTTTCGATGTCTGTCTATTATTAGATTGTTACATTTTGTTGAGTCTTCCTAGTTTTTGTTTAGTTTACAGTCCGTAACTTGGTTGAATAGACACCGTAGGTTTAGTTATTTTAATTTCTAACAGTTTAAGGCACTGACAGTTCCGAAGATATCCGAGCTCGAGTCATCATAGGCGGAGGTAATTTAATTTTTTAATTAGTTCTAAGTTTTGCCGATCCAGCAAAAAGGCGCTTCGATCAGTTTTTTCAAATTTCGCGGGGTAGTTTGACAGCAAGTAGCAGGTGGTTGTTTATTTCGTTGTTTGGTTTTAAATTTTAATTTTAAACGTGGTTTTAATGGTTTGAAACTGTTCTATTTGTTACTTTGTTAGTTTGTGTTGATATAAAGGGTGAAAACAATTAACATGTCAACCCCAAGCGTTTATACCCTACCAGAAAAGATGGAAATGGTCAAATGGCATTGCAGGAAACATTCTACTGAATCAATAATACAGTTATTTGTCACTACTTTTAAAAATCGCCCAATTCCAACAAAGGAAACAGTTGAATACATTATTAAACACTTTGAAAATTTCGGTTGTATAAATGACTGTGGGGATTGTCATTAAATCTCTGTTGAACGTCAAGTTCGCGAGATGCAAGTAACTATACCTGTTTTAAAAAAATATAGGAGACAAGGGAAGATGGGCTAGGGATACAATCAACATAATCGAGACAAGTACAAGGAGAAAAAAGCCATGCAAATAAAAGCAAAAGTTATCCAGTTCTGAAAAGATCCAGATCCCAAGTACAGAAGTTCTAAGTTTTTTTGGGAAATCTTTGTTATTTTTAACCACACCAAACCAAACTTAATACTCATGGTTTCTTGATGTCCTCAGGAACTCATCCAACTTGCCTCCAACCAAGTTCTACCACAAGATTTAATCTAATAGACATTAGTATAATAGTTATTTGTTTTCGTTTTGTATTTAATGTTAGTGTTCCTGTACCAATGGCTATAGTTGTCGACATACTTTATGTAAATAAATAAGTTTTAAAAAATTCGTTGTAATGCTACTACTATCGGTGTTTACAGTGTTCACCGATGCCTTCTGACTCCTAATCACCATTCTTCTCTGTTTAACCATAGACCTGGATGGATTTCTTTCTTCTCTTTCCTCCAGTTCTTTTTCAATTCCCTCCAGTTTCTTCTCGCCTTCCTCTTTTCCTTCTTCCTTGTGGCATCCACATAAAAATCTGTTTAGGGATCATGTCATCTGGCATTCTGTGTATATGGCTGTACCATATTAGTTGCTTTATTTTTATGTCATCAATTATTATATGTGTGACTCACATCATTTCTTGTATTCTTTCATTTGGTATCTAATCTCTTCTTGATTTGCTTTAGAAGTCGATTTCTGTTCCTAGTAACATTTTATTTTTATTTTATTTATGAACGGGCAAGCCCAATTACAATAACGTTAAACTATAAATTCATAACACTGACTATATCTACAGTTACAATATAAAAAATTAATCTGTATTATTATACAAAGCAATACAAAAAGTTATCTATATCAAATGCAATACAAAAAGTTATCTATATCCATTACTCAAGTCAAGAGTACACAAAACCTGACGCAAGAATGAGCCAAAGGTTGCAAAGAAATCTATGTTATCATATTCATTGGCTAGTCTGGCAGTTCTTGAAATGAAGTTGTTAAATCCATAGTTAGTGCAATGTATAGGGTAATGGAAACTAGCTATAGATCTGGTAGGTCTAGATGGAACATGTACAGTGCCGGCAAAAAAATCTTTACATTGCCAAATTAATCACCAAATTTGAAGACAATTTGCATGCGTTCTGTCTGCGCTTGGAGGGGAGGGGGGATAGCGTACTTGCGACTGCAATTATCTGTAGTTTACGGACTGCTTGGCTTATTTAGGGTATTCTGCGCGTTTGCACTGTAAACAGTTGGCTTTGTGTGGGTAGTCAGTGTTAAACATCTTCTCATTTACCACGTAAAGTTTGAGTTCGTCAAATTCTAAATTAAATTGACAAATATGGGTCGAAAAAGACTCACAAAAGAGAAGGGTCGTGCTTTAACATTACTGGAGAAATTAGACTCTGTAATTACTGTAGCACGTGATATTGGTGCTTCAAGAGGTGCTATTTATCAACTGAAACGTTCGGCTGCAACGTTTCAGTTGATAAACAGCCCCTGTACGGTAACTACAGTCACCTTTCTCTAGTAATGTTAAAGCACGAACCTTCCTCTCTTTTGTGAGTCTCTTTCGACCCATATTTGTCAGTTCAATTTAGAATTTGATGATCTCAAACTTTACAGAGTAAATGAGAAAAAGTTTAACACTGACTTCCCACCCAAAGCCAAAGCAAACTACAGATAATTGTCGTCGCAAGTACGCTATCCCCCTACCCTACCCTCCCCTCCAAGCGCAAACAGAACGCATGCAAATTGTCTTCAAATTTGGTGATTTATTTGGCAATGTAAAGATTTCTTTTGCCAGCACTGTATATTAATTTTATTGAGCAAAGAAGCAGCAGCAGCTCTACCATGCAGAATATTGTAAAAAGTATATTCAAATGGGAAATAAGCCACAATTTTATCTAAAAATGATTTTATTAACGTTTCGACGCCCAAGTCGGGTGTCGTTGTCAAAATACAAAATAATACTAAATAAACAAAAATGTTGTTGCTTAGTAAAAAATTCTTCTAATAATTTATTTAATCTGACTCATTTATATCGGCAATTCAGACACGTATTATACATTTTAAAGTAGACGACTTTAAAATGATATTGCCAATATTGATGAGTAGCGTTCCTGGTTAATGAGTCAGATTAAATAAATTATTAGAAGAATTTTTTACTAAGCAACACCATTTTTGTTTATTTAGTATTATTTTGTATTTTGACAACGACACCCGACTTGGGTGTCGAAACATTAATAAAATCATTTTTAGGTAAAATTGTGGCTTATTTCCCATTTGAATATACTTGATTATAAAAATGCCACAAGAAAATAGCTTCAGAACAACATTGGGGTGTAGCGTTGGATCGCCTCCACGTGGTGTACCCTGGGTAACGCCAAATGATCCATCCTCCCAATCCTAAGGTGTAACACCATCGTGCCAACGGGATGCATGGTACAGGGAGTAAAGTGTATCTGAAGCGATGCCCTAGAGAGATGGCGAACTCTAGGGGAATATAGCCTTGGTGCGGTAAGGGCGCACTGCCGTACTCGACATTTATTTCGACCCTACTCGTGGGAACAATCGTGGAACCAAAGAGAAACATTAAACAAGCGGAGAGGGACTCAGAAATGGGCGACCTCTCCGAAGAAACAAGAATGGAAGCTGCGGGAGCAGCAGACCATATAGAACACACGGACAAGGGAGCTGTGGAAACAGCAGACCATGCCGAGGAGAGAGGTATTGAAGCTGACCAGCTAGAGACAAGCCTCGAGAAACTAAGTCTCGGGACAAAAAAGCTATCTGGGGCTCAAAAACGGAGGCTTAAGAAAGCCGAAAAAATAGCTGCTGGCACGTGGGTTAAAGAGAACCCACATAAGACCAAAGGCCAAAAGGGGAAAAGTGACCAGACCACGGGAGTGAAAAGGACCCGGTCTGACAACTCGACCCCAACAAAAAACCCCGAGGCCAAAAGACCGAAGGGAATTACGAAACAAGCAGCTAACAACGCGACCAGGAGCGGTAATACGCAGACTGGCACAGTTGCTAGCGCTAAAGAGGTAAGGGGCAGTAAAACGCAGACTGGCACTTACGGCGAAGTGACAGACAAACTGAGGATGGCAGTGGTAGACAGACGTCATCCTGAGGTAAAACTGAACCAGGAACAAGCAGAACTGGTTCGAACAAAACTGGAAGAGGCAGTGGATAAGGCACCCGGCGGAAGTCAGAATCCACTGCAGTTCCTAAGAACTACATTCAGCGCGGGGATTCTGTGGATCCACTGCGCGAATGAGCCTACCAAATCTTGGCTGGAGGGGACGGTACGAGAGCTTCGGGATCTCTGGGAGTCGGCGGATTTGAAGTTGATCGAATCCAAGGACTTGAGAAGACCGATTGTGCTTGTGCACGTGCCTGAGACCGGCATAAGCGAAAAAGTGTTCAGGAGTCGCTTGGGCAAGCAGAATGCAGGGCTCAATACGACAGACTGGACACTGAAAAGCCAGAAGGTCGAGGGGCAAGGAGAAATCCTTGCGTACTCGATCGACAAGGTCTCCTTTAGGGCTTTGAAGCAGACCCAACTCAAGGCCTTTTATAGGATGGGAAGGGTAGCATTCAAGATCGTGCGGGAGACAGATGGAGATGACAAAGGTGAGAGTGATCCAAGCCAACCTTCAACACAGTAAGGCAGCTTCGGCAGAACTTGCTGTGGCGATGGAAAGGTTTGATGTTGCTCTCATCCAAGAACCCTGGGTAAACCAGGGTAAAATAAAAGGTCTCTCAGGAATAAGTGGAGAACTGATTTACAGTAGATCCGCTGAAGTACCAAGAACCTGCATAATAGCTAAAAGCAACATTAAGGTACTGCCGTTAACTAATTTCTATTCTAGGGATCTAACAGCAGTAATACTAAAAGTTACAGAGGGAGGTAGGATGAAGGAGATAATACTCGGATCAGCCTATCTGCCCTATGATGATCCTAACCCACCACCACCAAGGGAATTGGAGGAGCTGATGAGAGACTGCAGAGGCAAAGGATCACAGATAATCATCGGTTGTGACTCCAACTCACATCACATCAGCTGGGGGAGCACCGGAAACAACGAAAGAGGTGAGCACTTACTACAATTTATTATGGAATATAATTTAGACATACTAAATGTAGGCAACAAACCTACCTTTGTGACTGCCAATAGGAAGGAGGTTATCGATATAACGATGGCGACTGCATTTGCAAGCAGCATCGTTAGGAACTGGCATGTGTCTGATGAGGCGAGTTTCTCAGACCACAGACACATACACTTTGAAATAACGGGCTATGAGCACGAAACAGAGACTTATCGAAACCCCAGGAAAACTGATTGGGAAGCGTATCAAGAAGACCTGACATATAGTTTTCGTGGGGCTATAAAGAGGATAAGGAACACAATAGAGCTAGATATGGCTACTGAACAATTTCAGGATATAGTCATAGAAGCATATAAAGATAACTGTCCCGTAACAGTGAGGAGCTCCAACAGGAAAGTGCCCTGGTGGAACAATGAACTTGCTAAAAGAAGGAGAGATGCGAGAAAAGAATTCAATTCTGCCAAGAGATCAGGCGAGTGGAGCGAATATCGCAAAGCTCTGACTGAATATAACAAGGCTCTACGGAAAGCCAAAAGAGAATCATGGAGGAAGCACTGCGAGGAGATAGAACAGACTGCAGTAGTGGCTAGACTCCAAAAGGTTCTCTCGAAAGAACCTAAGAGCAATATCGCCACGCTCCAAATGGAGTCAGGCGATTACACACAGACCAGTGAAGAGACGCTGAGGGAACTCTTCAATGTTCACTTCCCTGGGTCGGTCACCAGAATGATGACACCAGAAGTTCTACAGCAAGAAGGACCAGTTACCATGAAATATGGAAATAGGGGAAGCTGGAGAGCTGCAAAAGAGATGGTGACACCAGACAAAATTAAATGGGCAGTAAGTTCATTTAAACCATATAAATCACCGGGAATGGACGGGATTTATCCTGTACTTTTGCAAAAAGGTACAGAAGCAATGTACAAGCAAATGTGTACAATACTTCGTGCAAGTATTGCGCTGGGGTATGTACCAGTTGCTTGGAGGTCGACAAGGGTAGCATTCATACCTAAGCCTGGTAAGGGTGGACGTATGACTGCGAAGTCCCTTAGACCAATAAGTCTGATGTCCTTTGTACTAAAGACATTGGAAAAACTGGTAGATAGACATATTAGGGATGGAATATTGGTTGAAAGACCAATAGAACAAGACCAATATGCATATAGGCCAGGTGTATCAACAGAAACAGCACTGCACCATCTAGTACGGAGGGTGGAGTATGTTCTGGAAAACAAAGAGGTGATGTTGGGAGCCTTTCTCGACATAGAGGGAGCCTTCAACAACACCTCATTCGATGCAATCACAAAGGCTATCCGGCTGAAAGGAGTGGATGAAATAAGCTGCAGGTGGATAGAATGCATGCTTAAAAGCCGCGTGGTATATTCGACACTGATGGGCGAGACCATGTCAGCACGGGTTGCCAGAGGATGCCCACAGGGAGGTGTATTATCTCCGTTAGTGTGGAATCTGGTTATGGACGGACTGATTGGAACGCTCAACAGGAAAAAATATAATGTCCTGGGCTATGCAGATGATTTTGTCATTCTGGCTCAGGGCAAGTTCAATACAACTGTCAGGGATAACATGCAACAGGCCCTGAATGTAGTATCAAAATGGACAAGTGAGGTAGGATTGTCCGTAAGCCCTCACAAATCCAAAATAGTAGCCTTCACCAGAAGGACAAAATTAGAGGGAATAGGACCTGTGAATCTCATGGGGATCTCCCTAAAGGTGGAGAGGGAGGTAAAATATCTCGGAGTCATAATAGACTCAAGGCTTACCTGGAATCAACACCTGGAACGAATAACCAAAAGAGCGATGGCCACTTTAATGGTGACCAGACGCACACATGGCAGAACATGGGGACTTAAACCGGACATGATGTATTGGATATACAACATGATGGTAAAGCCCACAATAACGTATGCAGCATTGGTCTGGTGGCCAAAGGTGCAACAGAGAAATGCTATAGAGAAGTTAGGCAAGATACAAAGGCTTGTCTGTCTCAGCATAACAGGAGCAATGAGAGGCACACCAACTGCAGCAATGGAAGCCTTACTAGACCTTCCTCCCTTACACATCACAGTGAAGGGCGAGGCAAGGATGGGGTTACATAGACTGCAGGGTAATCAAAGCAAAATTGCAGTGGGCAAAGGACACTGCAGCATCAATGATATATGCGGGGATCCAATATGGGAGATGATAACAGACCATTGTATCCCCAAATATAAAATGGAAATACCTTTTCAGGTGGAAATACACTCCAGAGAGGTATGGGAAGATCCTGGCAGACATCTGAAGTATGAGGGCCACACCTGGTATACAGATGGGTCCAAGACAGAAGATGGTTCGGGATCAGGAGTATATAGTGAGGATAGGAACTATAACGGTTCCATCCCACTAGGAGAATATACCTCTGTATTTCAGGCGGAGGTATATGCAATCCTGCACTGTGCACGGATAAACAGATTGAGGACTTATACTAATAAGAGAATCAATATCTGTTCAGACAGCCAAGCGGCCTTGAGGGCTTTAAAGAACCCAAGGATAACCTCAAGGCTTGTATGGGAATGCCGCGAAGAACTTGACACCCTGGCGGAACATAATGAGGTAAAACTCATTTGGGTGCCTGGACATCAAGGGATCGCTGGTAATGAAAAAGCTGACGAACTTGCTAGACGAGGATCAGCAACAGGATACTTCGGTCCAGAACCGGCACTGGGAGTGCCCAAAAGCACAATCAGAGACCGATTAAGAGGCTGGATACGAAGACAGCACAAAGAATACTGGGAAGAAATTCCCACGCAAAAGCATGCGAAGAGATTTATACCTCAGACATGCGCAAAAAGAGCTGAAGAACTGTTCAAAATGAACAGGAATCAGCTCAAAATTATTACAGGTTTCTTAACTGGACAATTTCCAGTAAAAGGACACCTACACACGATAGGACTATATAATGGAGATCTCAGCTGCAGACTATGCAATAGAGAGACCGAGACAGTCAGACATTTATTGTGCGATTGCGAGGCGCTGGATCGTAAGAGACAAGCAATATATGGAGACTGCAAACCAAGTCCGACAGTGTATGGCACTAACCCAATGGACCTTTACAGGCTAGTAAAGGGCACTGCATTATTGGATTGGGTGTCATGAGAACAAATGGAAGGAAGCACAATAAGCTGAAAAGCTGCAGTGCCACCGGGGTGCATGCACGGACGGCTTCCGGAAGAAAAAAAAAAAAAAAAACAACATTGTAAAAAGTAATACGATCTCTCTTCTTGTGACGCATAGAGATGGGTGGCATATTTAATGTAGCAAGTAAATCTGCATCATTGTAGTTGTCCAAGATGTTTAATTTGAAAACAATCTGTTTAAGGAATTTATGCTCAACACGACACAAGGTCTCAATATGCACACCATAAAAAGGTGACCATACACAGGACGCATACTCAAGATGGGGACGGACAAGAGAGCAATAAAGCGTTTTTAAGGCGGTAATCCCAGTAAAATCCTGTGTGCTTCTTTGAAAGGTACAGTATCTAGGCAATGCTGTCCAATCTTGTATTCAAAATGGATTGGGGATCTAGGTCGAGAAAATGTAATGGTTTTGCATTTAGATGGATTCAGACTCATCCCATTTCTTGTACACCAGTCCAACAAATTGATAAACTCATATTAAAGTTTATCATAGTCCTTGGGAGATTTAATCAGACAGCTCAATTTTAACTCATCGGCAAACAGCAAAAAAGGGAAGAAGAAAAACATTCGTGAATATCGTTTATAAAAATGTTAAACAAGAGGCCCAAGATGTGATCCTTGAGGAACCCCTGAAGGAACAAGAATTGATTTGGAAAGAAAATTACCAATTTTTACTATCTGTCTACGATTAGACAAATAGCTGCCAAACCAAGAAATCAATGATTCATCAACACCAATCATTCTGAGCTTATGGACCAACATACCAATTTTCTCTGTTCTTTGTTTCATTGGCCAAACTTCACTGCCATATGCGATTACACTTTTAAGTATGGTATTGTATATGAGCTGTTTGTTCGCTTTAGATATTGATTGGGCCCACAGAATGCCATTCATCATGGATATGACTTTTCTACCCTGTTTCTGTTTTCTATAGCAACATCTAGTGTTTCATCTTGAGTTGTTTTCATGCCCAGGTACTTGTATTCATCACAGTGTTTATTCTTTACCCCATCATCTAATGTAATGGTCCCTTAGGAAGCATTTTTGGACTAGATGAATTGAGTTAAATTGTCTTAAAATTATATGAGGAATCTCCTGTCTCCATTTGTCGGTAGAGTTTCTGGACACCCGTATGTAACACATAAAATATAATAGTTAAAAGAAATTAATTACATACAGAACAAATTAGAAACAGACTAATAAGGGTGGACAAAATAAAACAATTAAGAGGCAATATTAATTTGTTGCAAGTCGCATATAAATTGGTTAGGTGTGGAACTAAAATTTTGGATAATATTATAGAAGTTCTGTACGTTCTTTTCAATACACTGTTACATACTAATGATATCAAAACAAATGTGATATTGTTCATGTAGTTAATCATTGAGTGTACCAACATGTTACAAAAATTCTTTACAAATTTTATTTCATGTATCTTTACAAAATTTGTATCATTTAATGATAAGTCCAGTTTTTTCTTGAACTTAAGTCTTAAAAAGAGCGTAGGCGAAAAATTTCGAGCCAATGCTTTTTAAATTCATTCAATTTTTTCGACTCCTGAGAAAGCTAAGAAGTATTTTTTTTAAATTTAAACGCAGAATGATTACATTATTACTGAGGACCGAAAGTCCCTGAAAATTTTATATTGTTTATTTTAGTAAGTTACAGGGATGAAAAAGAATAGAAAATTTAGTGTGATTTTTAATTTTAAATATCTCATTCAAAAGAAACTTTTTGTTTATTCTAAGGGAGGCCCCCAGTAATAATGTAATTTTTTGCCTACCCAGATTCAGATTTTTTACTGGCATTTACATTTTTGAGCTGATAAATTCAATCGTCAGCGCTACAGCTGGAGTTTTATTCACTTGGGGGGTCGTCCATTAATCACGTGACGTTTTTTTGGCATTTTTAACCCCCCTACCCCTTTGTGATACACAGTGAGGTTTAAGACCATCTATATCACGTGTATTGTCACGTTTTGTGATTTTTTTATGGACCCCTCCCCCCTTTAGAGCCTCACGTGATTAATGGGCAGCCCCTTGCAACACTATTTTGACATCTGATAGCGTAAAAATATTTTTTTTATATAAATAGTATGAATCCAATACAAGATTGTAAAACAAATTGATCACAGATGAGAACCATATAAGAACATTAAAATATATAGACCAGAACTAATCGGTAAAAAACGTGTATTTTTGGATGTGAGAGGTGGCATTCGAATTTTTGCAGATAAAGTTAGGTGACACCTTCAGTAATAATAATTGACTTATGCTCCTTCTCAAATATGCCCGGAACATTAATAAAAAAATTAAAACATTTAAAAATTTCGAAAACCATCGATTTTTTTCTGCTTTCTTTGCTTTTAACTTTAAACCGGTTCGTTTTGGAACAAAGTCGTAGAGAAATAAAATAAAGATAATTGAATTTTGTATGATATACGACTGGTCAAATTCTAAATGTTTTTAAAAAAGTTCAAATTTTTTAAAATCTTTCTGAACAAAAAGTAGACCATTTAGAAGCTGGCTAATTTTTTTACATATAAAGAGGTGCTCTACCTATCTAATACACTTTACAGAATTAAAATCGGATTATTTAAGGGGCCTCAGCAATGTTTTAAAATTACAAACAATTTTTTGGCTTATAAACAAATAGCTTTGTTTAACCTTCGGAGTACGGAGATTATTTGACTTACTTAGATTACGAAGATGGATCAAGCGTGACCCATTCTCATTTTATTTATAAGGATGTTTTAAATAGTCAGTATTAATAAACAGTATCTTTAATTCAACAAAAAACAAACAAACATAACAATTATAATCCTAAATTATTGTATTTAAATTTTTTAAGATGGTTTCCCATGGGTACCCAGATAGCACAAGTACGTTTTATGGACATCCAATGGACGTACATCTGTGTACATTGGAACGTCCAATGGACGTCCCGCTAAGGTACAATGGACATCCGATGGACGTCCAACGAATGTCCAGAGTTCACAAAATTGGACGTCCATAGAACGTCCTCTACAAACGTACATTGTACGTTGTATTGGAGCTTTCAGTGTACACCTTATGTACATTCAATGTACGTCTTATGGACATTTGTAGGGCACTTTTCAGAAAGCAATCTAGTATCCATAATTTTGTGAATACATAGCAAAAAGCCTTTATAGGAAATAGTTCCTTATAATACTAAACTTATACTTAAAAATATTACACAAAAGACCTTTTTTATTTCTCTTTACTATAACTTCATTATAATATATACTTTATTATAGGAACTAGGAACTTCATTAATGCACGACTGCACTTGCACGATAAACAGAAAACACAAATACCTATATCACAGGATGTATTTTCATAAAGACGAGATTCAGATAATGACGCCCTAGGAAGCATGCACATTAAAAGAGGTTTAATCTCTGTTCTGTTTCTGTTCCAAACTATTTTTAGAGTCAGTCAGTACCGTTGTTGTATATTACAAGCGCGTTTGCCATTCTGTGAATTATCATAAATAAACCATCCTTCAGTATTCCACAACAATTAACAGCGATAATCCCCTAAAGTACCTGCGTAATACTACCTTTCACGACCGATAGCGCGAAGAGCGACAACGTTGTCAAGAAGATTCTCATTTAGTTTGTATTGGAACTTAATATAATAGTCGCGTTTTGTGTAAAATATCTATGGACCACAAATGGATGTCCAATGTACGTTGAAATCAAACGTCCAATGGACGTCCCGTAATGTACGTACATAGTACGTCCAGTTTTGGTCCATGGACGTTTGGACTTTAAATGTACGTTATATGGACGTACATCGGACGTTGTGTGCTATATGGGTATATACTAGTTCGCTCCGGCGGCCAGATTTTAATACCTTACAGAAAACGGGCATAGGTAAATTCGCTCCGGCCATATATTTGAATACGTATACCCGTAAACAGAGACGGTTGCGATTTACGTGTACCTACAAACATATTAAAAATATTTTTCGAAATCCGAAGACCGGGTCAGGAGTGACCCGGCATCATAGATGTTACGTAGAGGAAAAACTGTAATTTGCATGTTCACGAATTATATACGAAAAAATAGATTAAAACAAATAAGGAGAACTTACGATCAATCGGATTTGTAAAAAAATTATTTCATAAAATATTAAGAAATAAGTGAATTTCGGGTCACGCTTGACCCAGTCTTCGTACTCCGAAGGTTAATAATAAAAAAATTAATTTTTAGCAATGCAAATAATTAAAACCGGTATAATTTGACTTAAACTTTCAAATGCTGTCAGCAAAAAAATGTTTTATTTTGCGAAAAATCGATGTTATGTAATTCCTCAAGTTCTTTGTTTATAACAATCTTATCGACATCCGGATCAACTGTTACCCAAAAAATTCGTGTTCTACGGGTCAAAATACATAAAAAAAACTTGGGTGAGTCCATCTAAATAAAGGAGCCCGTAGCACCCCTCCTGAACACAGCACTAATTTGTTTATAAGCCAAAAAATTGTTTATAACTTTAAAACATTGCTGAGGCTGCTTAAATAACCCGATTTCAATTCTGTAAAGTGCATTAGATAGGTGGAGTGCTTCTTTATATCTAAAAAAATTTACAAATCTTTGCATGTTCTAGTTTTTGTTGTGCAAGATTTTAAAAAATTTTAATTTAAAAAAAAAGTTTAGATTGCAAAATTATAATGCAAAATCTAGTAAGTCAATTTTAATAAAAATTGGTGGACGGTTTTAGCACATTACAAAAATTTTCTAAGCGAATTAGGAAGGTTCCAAGTGTAACCTAAGTGATGGAAAAACATTGAATAAGGACATGCTTGTTTTGCCCCCTTATTTTATATTTATTGCTATTTTGCAGCAAGGGTGTTAAATTTAAAGACATTTTTAACCAATCGTATCTGATATAAAATTTAATTATCTTTGTTTTATTCCTATACGACTTTGTTCCAAAATGAATCGTTTTAAAGTTAGAAGTAAAGAAAGTAGAAAAAAAAAGAAATTTTTTGAAATTTTTAAATATTTTATTTTTATTTTTTATTAATGTTCCGGGCATATTTGAGAAGGAGCATAAGTCAATTATTATTAACTAAGTTATCACCTAACTTTATCCGCAAAAATCCGAATGCCACCTCTCACATCCACCTAAAAACAGATCCTTCCTGGTCTAATAATATTTAACTGTTTTATTCAAACTTAAAAACAAAATCTTTTTTGTTACAGGTTTAATAAGCATAGAGAACATGGAAGGGTAGAGATGCCATCGATATCATCATCGGAAGTAAGTGCCAAGAAGAAGCAACAAATATGATAGTATTCTGATAATTTTTTTTGTATTTTATATGTTAAGTTCAATATGTTCAATTTTATTGTTATCTAATTTGTTTGTATAAATCCAGTAAAAGATTTTTCTTCTTCTTTTATATAGGCCGTACTGCCTGTTTTTCTTCAACGGTGCCTTTCATTCTGCCCCTAAATTGTCATTCCATCTTTTCCTTGGGCGTCCTATTCTTCTCCTGCCTAACGGTGACTTGTCCCTGGCTATTCTTACTATCCTTGATTCAGACATCCTGCTTATGTACTCATTCCACTCTTCTTTTCTGTTCTTTACCCAGGTATTTATATTATACCCAGTAAAAGATTGTAAAACAAATACATACACTCACCGGCACAAAATTCCGCCACCCAAAATTTGTGATTAAGTTTGACAATCTATAATTTTATTATTTGTACTCCGATTTTCAAGATTCTTGCATCAGATTGTAGGTACATGTATTGTCAATTGCTATTATTCCGGTAACAAAAAATTTTTGCTTAGGTGGCAGTATACTGGGGTGAATGGAAGTGTTGTTTCTTCTCCTAACTTTAAAAAATTCTGTGGAAAAATTGGAGGGCTGGATTTGTTTCATACTCATTTTGTATTAATCTGAATGTATCACTAAGGTTTTTTTTTAATTATCCGAATTATCCTTTTCTTGTAAGAGCTGTAAATAAAAACACTACTTTGAAGGTTTATTTAATTAAAAATATCATATCCACTAATAATAACAAAACAAAACAAAATTAACAACAAAACAATTAAATAGCGGATAATTCCACCTCTTGCAGCAACGACTGCTCTCAATCTGTTGATCATTAAATAAAGATGTGTTATCCTTGCCTGGGGAATAGCCCGATATTCCTCTACCAGGGCCATAACTGTACCAAATTTTCTGGAAGCCTAGGATGACGGCGAATAGCTTTTTTTAATTCATCCCATAAATGCTCAATAGGATTGAGATCTGGGCTGCATGCGGTCCATTCAAATCTTATCAATCAGGCCTCTATTTTATGAGTCAATCAGTGTTTTTATTCACAAAAAAGGTGCAGCTCTTACAAGAAAAGAGATATGCAAATAATTCAAAGAACAAAATTTTAATGATGCCTACGGGATAATATGACAGGACTATGAAACAAAATGAGCTATTCCATTTTTCCATAGAATTTTTTAAAGTAGGAGAAAATACAACGCTTCCATTCACCCCTGTATAATGCCATGCAAGGAAAATTTTTTGTTAACGGAATAATACCAAACGATATCAATACATGTACTTACAAACTGGTGCAAGAATCTTGAAAATCGGAGCACAAATAATAAAGTTATAAATTGTCAAATTTAATCAAAAATTTTAGGTGGCGGAATTTTGTGCCGGTGAGTATGTATATAAGAACATTAAAGTTTAATGTTTAACTGTTTTATTCAAACTTAAAAACAAAACATTTTTTGTTACAGGTTTAATAAGCGGAACGTGGAAGGGTCCAGGCAACCAAACGACGTTTTTATAACGTAGATAACACGTCATAAAAATGACCAATTGACGTGTTTCTATGACGTAGTACTGACGTTGAAAATCACGTGTATTTGTCTCATCGATTTGACGTCATAATTGTGACAATTTTAAAACTTAATCGTATCTACGTTTTTTGCACGTCGGTAAAACCACGTCTTTAATACTTTCAAAAAATGACCTCTTTCAGATGTTTCAAAATAGTATAAAAAATAGGTATGTACATAACATAAAACCTATAGGCCTACGTCCCATGTGTCGAAGATATAAGTACTACCACTTGTTTAAGATCGCTTGTGCGCTAGGCTTGAAGCATCATTGATTCTGCCTGATTGTACCAGCCCTCACATTATAGAATTTTCACTAGTTATATACATACTTACTGTGTCAAAACTGAAACAACATATATACGAAACCAATAAATAATTTATTAACAAATTATCCAGCATACTAATATCTTAATTTAACGCTGTCTTAATATCTTCATTTAACGCTTAATTAAAAACAAATAAACATAACCTCAAATAGTTGTCAAGAAGAATTACTGCATTAAACTAACTCACTGAGCAAAAACACATAAAAATCTCTTAATTTACACGTTTCTTCAACTAAATATCTAAATGAAAAGTCTTATTTTATCACACAAGACACAAACCACGTAAACAATAAATGAGAGATTTCTTATGAACATTTAGCGTCATCTATACCTAAACGAAATTGTTTAGTCAATACAAACAAGCAAGCTCCTCCCAATTTTGTGACGTCAGACTTAGGCTGTCTGAAATTAAAACGTTTTTTAAACGTAATTTTAACGTCATTAATCTTACGTATTTAAAATCATCTACAAAAGACGTCTATATGACGTAATGTTCAAACACGTGTTATATTCAACCAAAAACTGACGTTTCCTCAACGTTATATGACGTCACTTGGTTGCCTGGTAGAGATACCATCGATATCATCGGAAGTGCCAAGAAAAAGAAACAAATATGATATTCTGATACAGTTTTCGTATTTTATATGTTAAGTTCAATAAAACGTTAAATGTTTGAGTTTTAATTCTAACTACCCTTAACCTGTATATTTTAGTGATAATGTAGAAGATTTCGTTAACTTGATTAGTCAACTGACCAAGCCTTCTGGTAGTAAATCGTAAAAATTGTCGATTTTTGACTATTCCGTTCAATATAAATCATTGATGGACACACCCTTGGTTATTTCTGCTCTCCTGGTACTAAATCAATTTCCAATCAAATCAGGGAACTTTGAATATCGATAGAGATTGATGGACACACCCTTGGTTATTTCTGCTCTCCTGGTACTAAATCTTAAAAATTGTCGACTATTTTCTTTAATATAATTCTTAGATGGACAAACCCACTGCCATTTCTGCTCTCCTGGTACTAAATCAATTTCCAATCAAATCAGGGAACTTTGAATATCGATAGAGATTAGGCTTATTTTTGGGAAAATAATACGATCAAGTTAATTTAAGGATTTATTATGAAACCTCTAATTTTACAAACTGTATACAGTATAATATCATACAATATATTTATGTACACTTTTTTCTGGTTTATGGTCTAGAGTGGACGTTCTTGGTGGGATTACCTACTTCTTGTTTATCTGCAAATAAAAGTAATGATTAGAAATGGTATTTTGTAGGTAATTTACAGGTACAGTAAAACCTCGATATAACGGACTTCGGATATAACGGACCAAAAATAGGGTCAAATGTAAAAAAATTAAAAACGTTCTGTTAATATTATACATACTTAACCCTGCCTTTACTAACATACATTGCATAACAACGGGGTCCCCGTGGATCCCAAACGTTATATTTTACAAATAATGTTAATAAACTTTTTATTATAGAAAAATGAGGACACATTTCTAAATAATCTGACTTATTTTAAACCTATTTTTATATAACGGACTTTCGGCTTTAACGGACACCCCGTTCCCCCAATTAGTCCGTTGTATCGAGGTTTTACTGTGTTTCGTAAGAATGGTGGTTTCAAAAATCAAACAAAGGAGTTATATTATAGAGACAGACACAATAAACATAAAACACCTGCTGTTCTTTATTTTATTTATGTCTTTTATTTCCCTTGAAGGAAAAGTCCTACAGTATTGACACTTGGTATATAGGAAAACGTCTATTAATTTTGGTTTCAATAAATTTTTTGAGTGTCTATATAATTTAACAAGGGAAAAGGAGAAAATCAAAGGCTACAGTTCATCAAAAATTCACATACTTTGACTCAAATTGGACAAAATATCAATTTTCTAATGTTAGGAAATTTCCAAATCGCTAAGATTTTTTTTTTCAAATAGAATCACTTCCTAAAAAAATTCTGAACGCAGAAGAAGAACGAGGGACATATTTTAAGGCCCATGAAAAAATTATGGTATAAAATTTTTTGTAGAAAATCTACGTTTTTTTTTAAGTTGACATGGTTCCTCAAGAGAAAAACAATTGCTGGAAGACTACAGTTTATCAAAAACTCACATACTTTGACTCAAATTGGGCAAAATACTAATTTTTTTGTTACGAAATTTACAAGTCTCGAAAAATTTCTCACAAACTGTAAGCCCTAGAAAAATTCTCAGCACAGAAGAAGAACGAGGGACATATTTTAAGGCCCATGAAAAAATTATGGTATAAAATTTTTTGTAGAAAATCTACGTTTTTTTTTAAGTTGACATGGTTCCTCAAGAGAAAAGCAATTGCTGGAAGACTACAGTTTATCAAAAACTCACATACTTTGACTCAAATTGGGCAAAATACTAATTTTTTTATGTTACGAAATTTACAAGTCTCGAAAAATTTCTCACAAACTGTAAGCCCTAGAAAAATTCTGAGCACAGAAGAAGAACGAGGGGCATATTTTCCCACCTCCCCAGCACCAGAAAATCAAAGAATATTATATTATTATATGGGCTATAATAGCCCATGAAAAATTTATGGAATAAAATTTTTTATTGAAAATCTATGTTTTTTTGAGTTTATATGATTCCTCAAGAGGAAAGCAATTGCGGGGAGACTACAGTTCATAAAAAACTCACACACTTTGACTTAAATTTGACAAAATATGACTTTTTTAATGTTACGCAATTTCCAAGTCTCTAAGGCTTATTTATACCCCATGAAAAATTTTGGTATAAAATTTTTTGTTGAAAATCTACGTTTTCTTGAGCTTACATGATTCCTCAAGAGAAAATCAACTGCGGGGAGACTATAGTTCATCGAAAACTCACATACTTTCACTAAAATTGGACAGACTATGATTTTTTTAATGTTATGAAATTTTCAAGTCTCTAAGAATTTTTTTCTCACAAACCGTAAGCCGTAGAAAAATTCTGATCACAGAAGAAGAATGAGAGGTATATTTTATGTACGAAAATGCCTACAGTTTACACATTTTAATGCTTTTAATTAATATATGGCCAAAATACAGCAGCAGAAAATCAAAGGCTATAAAAGCATATGAAAAAATTACATATTGTATAAAATTGTTTGTTGAACATCTACGTTTTTTTGAGTTAACATGATTACTCAAGAGAAAATCATTTGCGGAGAGACTACAGTTCATCAAAAACTCACATACTTTGACTAAAATTGGACAAAATATGATTTTTTAATGTTACGAAATTTCCGAGTCTGTAAGAATTTTTTGAAGTTATACTTCTTTACGGGCGTAATGACGGTGAAATTTTATATGGGAAAACCTAGCGACCGGGCGCATGCGCATTATAACTTTGTTCTGATTGGATGTTCAAATGACATGACAAAAATTATCCAATATGGCAGCTGTGGGACTGTGTTTGGTTATAATGTATGCTTGTTGCGTTTTAAAATTTGTAGGAAGAGAAACAACAAACAAAAAGTTAGTTAATGGTTATACTGCCTTTTTAAATAGTTTTCATATTATATTTTTGGACTTATTTACATAGAAGAGATGATTGTTGCATGCCAATGTGAAAGCTCATCAAACTGTGCCTAGTATGAGTGCCGCAGATCTCGCTTATTCAAAGCTAAAGAATCTTTCACTGGTAAGTGTTTTATAAATAGTTGATCAAATTTTGTTATGATATTTGAACATAGCCACTTTGCACGACGCAAGTGATTGCGAAATGTATTAGTCGTTATACGGGCTCCGATACCTACCTTGAACCTACCAAAATACATAAGTAGTATGTAATACTTTTTTTTACATAATTTGATTACCATCAAAATTTATATCAATATTCACCTAATATATTGTCTTCTTACCCTATGTTTTGTTGTATTTTTTCAATTCTAAATCATTTCAATTCAAAATCAAAATAATTTGATTTACATAAGTTAAAAATGTCAAAAGGTTAATCTGTTTAGTTAGACGATCTTCGCACATAATGACAAGCTGCCTCTGTGGTGCAGTTTTAATGCGGGTGAATCCCAATACAACGCAAATACCAGCCGCGTGGTAAGTTGGTTCGAATCCCAATAGAAACTTTTACTTTTTTATTTTTTTTTATACATTTTATGATTGTAAGTATATTTATTATATAATTTTATTTTCAGAAAATACGTATTTAGTTAAAAATTTTTCCGACAATTAATGTTCAGAAATCATTTGTGGCATTTTTAATGTGTTTGTGTGTGTTTTATTTTTTTATTATTTTAATTTTTGGCACTGTTTTAATAAAAATGTTTGAGAAGTATTAAGTATAAATTAATTTAATATTTAAATAAAATATAAATAAAAAGTATATTAATTTCGTTTATAATCATATAATAGAAGTATAACTTCTTACGTGCGTACAAAGTACACACACATTCTTTTTTTCTCACAAACCGTAAGCCGCAGAAAAATTCTGAGCACAGAAGAAGAACGAGCGGCATATTTTATGTAAGAAAACGCCTACAGTGTACTCTTTTTAATCCTATAATATTTGACAATCCAAATATTATAGGAGTATGTCAACTAAAACTGTCACAGTTGCCAAACTCGTCCGATACGTCTAAAGCCGATGCCGCACTGCAGGATACTAGATGGTCGCTTGGAAGGTGGATGGTGGAGGGGCGCTGCATCCTGGACGCAGTGAAAGAGTGAATGAAGTCCAAAACTGACTGCTGAGGAATCGTTTGTTACGTTACGTTTATTTTGTTTTTAGCATATCGTCCTATTAGAGGTAAAACTCACTAACTACACTTTTCAGAAAGTGGAGAAAAATTGACTTAAAAGGTACAAATTATTTTTGAAGTTATACTTCTTTACGATCGAGAGTGAAATTTTATCACATGCCGGGCGCATGCGCACACAGACAGTATGTACAGTTGTTGAGTCCGCGAGTCTTTACCCGTGCGTCATCATTTAAAGCATACGAAATAGGTCGAAAATTTACTAAACTCAACGGCAAATGGATATTATTCCGATCACGGGTTATTATAAAATTTGACGTTATCAAATAAATAGAATGTCAAATTTAAGTTTTGATTTAAAATTTTGGTGCATAATTACAGCTACATTTGAAGTAGCTTAATAAATTATTTTGTTATTATTGATTAATAAATAAATAAACAATTTATAGAAAAATTCAATAACATATTTTCTTTTTGTTATTTTATTCACTTTGGCGGAACCTTAAACACAAGCATTCAACTGTGTCAACAATAAGGTTAGCTTTGTACGTCGTCAAAATTTATCTTAAGATAACAAACTTATCACAAAATTTCTAATTCCAATATAAAATAAGTTGTGACTGCATAGCTCCGCTGAGGAGGCATGAGGATGCTGAAATAGCTATATGGAGATGGTGGTCCAACTCTGAATCGAATATAAACAAAAACTGCCTTTATCTTTTTTTATAAAATTAGTTGTGAAAACAACTGTTTGTATACTATAAAAAACTTCAAAATTCAACAAATTAACAGCAAAAAATTCAACAAACTGACAGCCACAAAAGTAAACAAGCCAAAACGTCAGAAATTGTACTTAAAATATGTGAAGACATCCCCAATCGTCTTTCTTTGTACCTATCTCTTTTCAATACACTGAGTCTAAATCGTTCATAAAAATAACATGTGTTTTTACATAATAACAGGCGGCAGCTGGTTTGTCATTAATTTCATGCGTGGAAGAGAATGATGCTAAATAAAAAGTACATATGTGTTTTATCTCACCAGGTATTAATGATGCACGGGTAAAGACTCGCGGACTCAACTGTATTTCGTTGCTAATCTTTCAAGATGTATGTATATGTGTCAGCGCAAATAAGTCATATTATATATAAAAGGATATATTAGTGTTAAGTGAATGTATTATTTATTATAATTTTTGGGTCTTTGGGTTTGTCTTCGTCGGGAATAAGATATTTTATAATAATAGTGGTAGAGCGTGTGACCGGAGATCAAGAGGTCCCGGGTTCAAATCCCGGACGATTCATATTTTTTTATATTTTTGGTATCGTTTTAATAAAAAAAATTTTATTTAAAGAAAAGTAAAGAAAGTTAAGAAAATAAAAAAAAAAATCATGACACAACCAGCACATATTAGTATAAACGGCATTCAAATTGAAAAAGTATCAAGTTATAAATACTTGGGAACTTTAATAAACGAAACTGGAGACCAAAACAATGAAATAAAAAGACGTATCGAAATTGCCAGGGCCACCTTCATAAAGATGAGAAAATTCTTCTGCAACAGAGATATAAGCATCCCTCTACGATTAAGAATGCTAAGTGGCTACGTATTTAACACGCTATTATACGGTGTAGAGGCCTGGACTCTCAAACAGAACAACATAAAAAATATTGAAAGTTTCGAGATGTGGTGCTACCGTCGAATGCTGAAGATAAGTTGGGTTGAAAGAATCACAAATCTTGAAGTAATACGAAGGATAGGAAGAGACCCAGAAATTTTATTAACGATTAAACGAAGAAAACTCGAGTATTTGGGTCACCTGATGAGAGGTCATAAATACGCATTACTTCAAAATATAATGCAAGGAAAAATAGAAGGAAAACGGAATCCAGGCCGTAGAAGAATGTCGTGGATGCGGAATTTGAGAGAGTGGTTTGGCTGCACCACTAATGAACTTTTTAGGTCAGCTGTAAACAAAGTCAGGGTATCCTTGATGATTTCCAATCTCCGATAGGAGTGGCACAAGAAGAAGAAGAAGAAGAAAGAAAGTTAGTTTAATATTTAAATAAAATACAAATAACCTGTTAAGTAAGTATATTAATTTCGTTGAAATCATAATAATAGAAGTATAACTTCTTACGTGCGTACAAAGTACACACATTCTTTTTTTTAAATTCACCTGACTTGAATATTGGATGTTTTTAATGCAACTGCAAAGAATAAATAAAATAGATATTTTAATCCATGTTTCGTCAAATAGTGGGTCTGCTGGGTTCCAAATTGCCCTTCTTTTATACACAGAACTTATTACGCTTTCCTCCATAGCCAGGCTACCCGGATAGACGCCTGGCGAACCACCGGATGGTTAGATGGTAGTGGGAGGCCACTGCGGCTCCGTCGTTTTGTTATTCGCGGTATAAGTAGCTGGATGGTCGCCAGGCAGGTATCTACCATCCACCATCCTACCAAACTTCCTGCAGTGCTTAAAGGTGGGAAACAATAAGTAGAATGTAAATGTATAGGTTTTTATCACTAAACTTCCAACCTCCACTAGTTTCATTTATCTCACAACTTAATATGTTTTCCATCTTTTGCGTTATTCTGCAGGTTATTAGCGCGCTCATCATTGTATACACACACCCAAACTTACATGGAATCATCTGATAACTCTTACTATTTCGTACGAATTTAAAAAAACAAACACACGAAGTCAAACAATATTTATTTTAAAGCAATTTAATAGCAAATACATAACAATTAAATAAAACATTAAAGTATTTAACAAACAAAGTGAAAGTAGTTGTTTTAAAGTTAGTAGCATCCAAAATTTCAATGTAAAACGAATAATGTTTAAATTGTTTTTACTTATTTTTTTTTTGAAGATCTTCTTTTTTAGCGGCGAATCGATTGAGGGTAAAATTTGATTGATCCGCGCGCATGCGCACACCGACAGTATGGTATTAGTTGTTATACGGGCTCTGATTGGGTGTTGAAATTTTGAAATGATCTGTCAATAATTGTTCAATATGGAGTTATCGGTAAACAAGAATATTGTATAATATTAGTTTTTATTGATGTGTGGACAGAAATAAAATCAAATTTATAATTATAGTGACTTTTTAAATAGTTTTGAAAAGCCGCAGGTACGTAATTCTAAATGTTTCAGTTGGAAATACGTAATAGTTTCAATACCTATCTATTTGGAAAATGTTAACAAAATAATGTAGTTACCTATTAGTAGGCAATGCTTTAATTTACATAATCTGATTACGAACAAACTTTCTACAAATCTTCATCTCATATATCGTTTTCTTACTCTATATTTTGTTTTATTTTATTTCGACAAAAATCTAACTAATAATTTTATTAAATTCATATAAATTTATGGTGTAAACGTTTAGTTTGTCTATATTCCCACATGACGTATACGAGAGTTTGGTGCAGTTTGAAATGGCGTCAACTTTCGTACGGCGCGGTTGACGTGAAGTGGGTTCAAGCCCCAAGCAAGTTATTATTTTTTTATTTTTTTTATAGATTTTATGATTGTAAGTATATTATTATATAATTTTTGAAGATATTCTTCTTTATTGAAAGTGGTAGATAAGAAAGTTAGTTTGATTTAAAAAAAAATAAGTACAAATAACCTTTTAAGTATATTTAACTTCGTTTAAATTACCTATTATATAATAGAAGAATATCTTCTTACGTGCGTACAAAGTACACACACATTCTTTTTTTTTTTTTGTATTTCGTGGTAGTCACTGTTATCACCTTTAGTCCTTATGCAAGCTTCAGATTGCGTGGGCACGCTCCTAATCAAATTATCAATATTTCGTTGTGGTAGGTTGCTCCATCCTTTAAGAGCAGCTTGTACTAGCCGTGCGGTGTTTTGTGGATTATCCCGGCGAGCTCTAATTTTTCTAATAAGCATATCCCACAAATACTCTATAGGATTAAGCTCGGGTGAGTAAGCAGGCCACTCCAAACAAGGGATACCTTCTGCTTCAATGATGTCTGTAGTCACTCTAATGGTATGTACAGGCCCATTATCATGCAATAAAATCAAATTTTCTCCTGTTGCACCTCTCCAGAGCCTGACTACAGGTTATCAACATACTTGTGAGCAGTAAGTTGATTGGATGAAAATTAAAGGAGTTTTTTTTACAGATCACAATTCCTCTCCAGAACATTACACTTCCCCTTTTATATCTGTGAACAGATCTGACAGTTTTCGTTCTTGCTTGTCTTCCTCGACTTCTAAGTACATAATTTCGTGGGTCATCTGATTTTACACCAATCCCGACTTTTTCTGAAAATAGCACATTTTAGCAATACCCAATGTTCCAGTTTTGGTGGTGAAGACACCAATTTAGGCGACCAATCTTGTGCTGCCTGGATCACTCGAACACATAACTGTCTCCTGCTGTATACTTCTTGGTACGAATTCTTCTTCTTATCGTTTCAACTGAAACAGTTACACCTGTAGCTTCCAAAAGCTGCCTTTGGAGCTGCAGGTGAGAAATGGTTGGGTGTCTTCCAGCTGATTGGACAATTAAATGATCTTGGAGAGCCGGTATTACTTTTGGCGACTTTCCCTTGCTTTATTTTTGAGCTTTCCTAGTTCCTGTTACCTAGCATAGGTTTTGGATAGAACGCCCCGTATTACGCCTAGCTCTACAGCTATGTCCCTCTGAGAACATTACTTTCTCCACAAGACCAATAATCTTTCCTCGTTGTAAGTTCTATAACCCCGCATCAGGCATATTTTCGTTTTTGGACGTAAAAGTTAGTTTCTTTATTTTTGTTCAATTTGAGACTCAAGCAAATAACCTATACCGTACCGAGCTGTACTATCCGATTGTCTTATATATTTGTTTATTTCCAATAAAAAACCTTTATTTTTCGCAACAATAACAAGTTTTTTCAAAAGAAATAAATATTACTTTGAAATACATGGTGATCCCATATAAGTTTGGGTGTGTATGTCTATGTATTGTACTGGCAGCAAATAATAAAAACCCATTCATCTAAACTAAAACAAAATAGTGAAAAAATAAAATACCTTGGAATTATACAGCCCAAGTGTCAAACTACGGAGAACTGAGAAGACTTCTGCTTCTCTTATTAAAGCCGACTTTTGCCTAGCCTTTGATCCAGTCTCCATTGTTTTGCTGGTAGCTGTTTCTTGAAATTTATTTAGAAGATTTGGACCAGATTTCCTCACAGATCAGTTAGCTCTACGAAAAGCCTCTTCTTCTTTTCTTCTCCTTCTTCTGTCTCTCAATTTATTTTCATTTCCATATTTCCTTTTCAAATTCTTTTTAACTCTCTCTTTTGGCTTTCTTTACTACCTGTTTCACTCTTCTTCCATTTAAATTGTTAGTTGGAGGCACATATACCTCGTCCAATTTACTTACCGTTGCACGTCATCCGCGCCATAGCCTGTGACACGATATCAACACGAAATATCTAGGCGGTAGGTGTGTTTCCCTTTAGAATCATTTTGATTCTAAAAAAGAACACACCCACCGCCTAAATATTTCATGTTGGTATCGTGTTACAGGCTATGGCGCGGATGACGTGCAACGGTAAGTAAATTGGACGAGGTATATATTATTATTATGATGTATCTTGCCAGGATGTGGTGCAATTATGAACTTAATTGTGTATGGACGAAATAATGTACTAGGCTCTTTGCATTGTAGTCTTTAGCTACAAATCAGCATTTCTTGTTCATATCTTGACTCTGACCACCAGATATTCTGACCACCAATAGAACCGCATGGAAGAAATGGATAAAGGTCGAACCGGACATCCGACGGGTTCAGAGCTATTATGAGTCCATAACGGACTCAAAATTATATTATTATGAGTCCATTAGATACTTCTCCATACGGTTCCATGTACCGGGTGTCCCAATAAGAATGACTCCCGGCCATATCTCAGGAATTGTTTATAGTACAGCTTTGAGAAAAAAATATTTATAACAGAAGTTGCCTCGGGAAAAGCCTGGAAATTATTTTCATAATTGTAGGTCCACCGCCAGAGGGCGTAATTGAATATCAAAAATTAAAAAATAAAATTTTTCCAAAATTTACCTAATGAAAGGGCACTGGAAATCCAATCATCGTATTCTTCATAAAATTCTGCGCATATTTGATTTCACAAGTTTAAGTCTACCTTTGCAAATAAGAGGTGGGGTGAGTGGTAACCTTCTTATGAAAAAATGGCTGTAAGTCCGGTTCTGCTAAATCGAATTTTGCATACTTGGTCTTGTTGAAAACAGCTCTTTTTTGTCAAGGTAAGAGTCTTATTTTCGAAATAGCCTAATCAGTAATATGCCAGCTACTAGGCGTTATTTATTTATTTTCGGAAATCTAGTTTTCTTTGGAGAATATTAAATACAAGTATGCATTTTTAATCCTTTTTGACAAAATTAGACCAAATTAGCAACATAATACCGAAAACCGCATGTCGATATCTTTTTTCTATCTCGAGATATCTTAAGAAACGTGTAAATTTTAAACAACTGTTAATGTCACTGGTAAACGAAGTTAAGGAAAAGTAGTGTGCTATGGAAAAACAAAGAAACATTTTCCAGATGTAAACGTATATAATTAATTAAAACAACAATAAGACAAATAACACTATAAAATATAACAAAGAAATAAAAGTAACTACATACTTAGTGACGACCTAATGTTCAAATTGTTGCTCATCATTTTCGATTCAAGCATTTACTCTTTAAAGAGTAGATTGAACAGCAGTCTCAATTTCTGCTTTCGCAATGCTTTGAATGGCGTTTCGTATTCGTATTCTCTAGATTCTAGATCATGTTTTCTCGCGTAGTGGGCCTAGCGGCAAAAACAAGGTCTTTAATCCGTCCCCATAAATAAAAGTCTAAAACAGTTAAAGCTGTTGCTATTCAATCTATTCTTGAAAGAGTAAATGCTTGCATCGAAAATGATGGGCAACAATTTGAACATTTAGGCAGTCACTAAGACTAAGTAAGTACATAGTTGCATTTATTTCTTTGTTATATTTTATAGTGTTGTTTGTCTTATTGTCGTTTTAATTAATTATATACGTTTACATCTGGAAAATGTTTATTTGTTTTTTCCACAGCACACTACTTTTCCTTAACCTCATTTACCGGTGACAGTAACAGTTATGTTTAAAATTAACACATTTCTTAAGATATCTCGAGATAGAAAAAAGGTATCGACATGCGGTTTTCGGTATTATGTTGCTAATTTGGTCTAATTTTGTAATACAGGATCAAACATGCATACTTTAATATTTTCCAAAGAAAACTAGATTTCTGAAAATAATGAAATAACGCCTCCTAGCTTGCATATTACTTTAGGCTATTTCGAAAATAAAACACATTGACGAAAAAGAGCTGTTTTCAACAAGACCAAGTATGCAAAATTCTATTTAGCAGAGCCGGACTTACAGCCATTTTTTCATAAGAAGGTTCCCACTCACCCCCACCTCTTATTTGCAAAGGTAGACTGAAATTTGTGAAATCAAATATGCGTAGAATTTTATGAAAAATACAATGATTGGATTTCCAGTGCCCTTTCATTAGGTAAATTTTGTAAAATCTTGATTTTTGATATTCAATTACGCCCTCTGGCGGTGGACCTACAATTATGAAAATAATTTCCAGGCTGTTCCCGAGGCAACTTTTGTTATAAATATTTTTTTCTCAAAGCTATACTATAAACGGTTTCTGAGATATGGCCGAGAGCCATTCGTATTGGGACACCCGGTACAGTACACCTTCAGAGGCATTGTTGTCCACTCTTGCAATCGACCATGATTATTCCATTTTTGGTTTGGTGCACTTAAATAACGATAAATAAATAAATAACTCTTCTTCCTTTCTTTCGTTTGCCCAGTGTTGTGATTTTTTCATCATAATTTTCTTCGTCATGTGGCTGTGTAGTCAGTAGCTTTGCTTATAATAGCTTATGATTGGACCCCATTAGGGAGCGTGTATTACCAGTTGTCACATAATTTAATTTGTGGGCAAGTTCTTGTGTATGGACGAAATAATGTACTAGGCTCTTTGTGTTGTAGTCTTTAGCTACAAATCAGCATTTCTTGTTCATACCTTGACTCCAGATATGAAAGAAATGGATAAAGGTAGAACCCGACATCCGATGGGTTCAGAGCTATTATGAGTCCATGACTGACTCTAAATTCTATCATTTTGAGTAAATTAATTATTTCTCCATACGGTCCCATGTGCGCCACAGCTTCAGTGGCATTGTTGTCCACTCTTGCAATCGCCCATGATTATTCCATTATATCCATTATTTTTCCTGTCTTTAGTTTGCACACTCCTGTGAAGTTTTCGACATAATTTTCTTCGTCATGTGGCTGTGCTGTCTGTGTATCAGTAGCTTTGCTGGTAATAGCTTATGATTGGACCCTTATAGACGGAGAGGCAGCGCTGAAACATTTCTTTGAATTTACTAAAGCTAAATTTTTCACAGTTGATTATTGTGATTGTGTAGAGAAACATACTGCGTTCGGTCAAGCGAAACGTAGAACAGGGGTTACTAAGAGGGTATCAAAGTTGCTTTCCTACGAAGGTAATTAAATCCATTTACTAAGGCTGAAAATCAGTACACACATTCTAAATTAAATATAAACAAAAGTTATTATAGTCGGTCAGCTGTACGACGGGACAGAGCCAGTCTGTCGGCCCCAATGAATGTACAGGGTTATTCACTATATTTTGACCCCTTTGTAAACTGCTTTATTTACAGAATTAGAAAAAAATGTAACATACAAAAGTTATTCGATTCTTTAATTATGATTTTTGACATATATATCGTACTACTGACGTCATCGATCTGGACGTGATTACTATTTTTTAAATGGGAATAGGGGTCTAGTGCTAGCTCATTTGAAAGGTTATTCAATTCTCTATACAGTAATATAAACATTATGATCATTATTTATACAGGGTGTCCAAAAATTTTTTTTCAATTATTAATTAAACAATTAATTTAATTAAATTTTTTTTACACCCTGTTTAATTAATCATGTTAATGTTTATATTACTAATAGGGAATTGAATAAGCTTTCAAATGAGCTAGCACTCGACCCCTATTCCCATTTAAAAAAAATAGTCGATTACGTCATCGCGCCCAAATGGATGACGTCACTAGTACGATTTATATGTCTCAAAATCATAATTTAAAAATCGAATAACTTTTGTATTTTACATTTATTTCTAATTCTGTAAATAAAGCAGTTTACAAGGGGGTCAAAATATAGTGAATAAATAACCATGTACATTCACTGGGGCCGACCGACCAGCTCTGTCCCGTCATACAGCTGACCGACTATAATAACTTTTATTTATATTTAATTTAGAATGTGTGTACTGATTTTCAGCCTTAGTAAATGGATTTAATTACATTCGTAGGAAAGCAACTTTGATACCCTCTCAGTAACCCCTGTTCTACGTTTCGCTTGACCGACCGCAGTATGTTTCTCTACACACTCACAGTAATGAACTGTGAAAAATCTAGCTTTAGTAAATTCAAAGAGATTTTTCAGCGCTGCCTCTTGGACTATTATTAGGGAGCGTGTATTACCAGTCATCACAAAATTTAATTTGTTGTCAAGGTTCTTCTTGTTGCGCTCTTTAGCTACAAATGAGTATTTATTTTTCATATCTTGTCTCCAAATATTCTGGTCACCAATAGAACCGCATGGAAGAAATGGATAAAGGCTGAACCGGACATCCGACGGGTTCAGAGCTATTATGAGTCCATAATGGACTCAAAAAATTCGATCATTTTGAGTCCGTTCTCGTTTACTTCAGCTATTTCTCCATGCGGTCCCATGTAGGTGCCTACACTTTCAGCAGCATTATTGTCTACTCTGCCCATGACTATTCCGTTTTTGGTTTGGTGCACTTTTCTCTCTTTGTTCAGTATCTCTTTTAGACACATGTAGAAATCAGCTACTTCTTCTGGTGCTCCTTCTACTGGGGCATATAACTGTATGAAGATGTTTGCCCCATTTGTAGCGTTATTGATGACTTTCTCTGGCCCATTTCTTTCGCTAGTACTCCTTTTGCTGTTTCGTTGCGATTCGCTCCTACGAAAAACATAAATAAAATTGCTCTTTCCATTATCGTTTTATTTGAGATCCAATATTTCTAAATGTTGCATCTTCATTACCTCACATAACTGGACCTCTTTCTATAATGGAGTTGACGTTCAAGGTGCCGATTGTGATTTCTTTCTAGGTCTCTTTCTCTATTTGCCAACAACACTACTATTGAAGGGGCTGAAGAAGGAGGGACAGAAGAAAGAAGGCGATCGTGATTTGTTAGTCGCTGATTCCAGTTTTCAGCTAAAAATGATATGTATTATTAATATTAAAGTTACAATTATCTTTTAATAGAATTGAAATACCGAAATTTCATCGCAATCTCAAGTGAAGGTATCAAGTGAATGTACAGGCAAAGAAGGTATGTCAAAATAGTAAGATTTGAGAAAAATGGTTTTAAAGGTTAAGACTCTCTGGTGTTTGTTTATTATTTATGCACTGACGAAAACTCGTTTATTTACTAAATTTGCTGTAATTACAGTGATGGCATCAGCCTATGTGTACAACATGACATAGCATTTTTTCGCCGGGACCGTGCGTATTTGCCACCTTCTTAGCTTGACTAGAGAAATTAAAATATACAGGCTGGGGCATTAGTATGACAAAGTCCAATTACTCGTTTGTCGTAAGAGATATGAAAAAAAGTTATTTAGGTAAAAGTTGGGGCACTGATAGGACCATAATTTAAAAATATATTCAAATATACAGGGGCGTGCGTATTGACAGGAAGGCACAAACTTATGGTTTTTTAAATGGAACACACTGTATTTTTACATTTTTGGATTCTCCTCAATGATTCCATTCTTAAAATATATGGTTTGTAATATTATACGAGGTAATTTAAAAGATAATTACGTTTTTTTTGTTAATTTCGTAGCAAAATTTACACCCTGTAGAATTGTAGTGATTTGACATCAAATTTTTATTTTATGTTCAAACGATTTTTAATATAGTCTACTATTGTTTAAACATGAACAGTATAGCGAAACGTTAAATTTTAGTATACAGGGTTGGTCGAAACTCGGAATGAGTATTTTCTTAGTTTTCTTAAATGGAACACCCTGTATTATAGTATTGTAATGAAATTATATTTTATAGTACTTTTTTATTTCTTAAGCATTCCCTATACCTAAGTGCTTAAATTTTTAAGTTATTCGTGATTCTTTAAGCCAAACTATAATTGCAAGAAAAATTACGAGAAATTGTATTAGGTGGCCGTGAAAATATTCCATCAAAATAATTTTTTCGACAAAAAAAATACATCATAATCTAGCCTGATCCTTACTTTATTAATATTAGATGAGATATCCAAATAAATTCGTAGTTAAGATTGTTAGTGCGCAAAATATTAATAAAAGCATACAATATTCTACCTAGTCGCCTATGACACTAAATTTCCTTAAAAATTTGACATTATACTATTTTTATAGTTCCAGTTGCTTTGTTACCATTACTAATATGAATTTTTCTAATGATGAACTGATACATTTTTGTGCTAATGGAGTATAACAAAAATGTGCTGGCAATAAGAATTTTTCGTCAGAAATTCCCTGATAGACGACAACTAAGAAGAGAAACGTTTAAAAATACACTAGAACGGTTTCAACGGACTGGACACTTAGATTGTGATAAATCTGATCGAACAAAAACTATTGTAAGTGAAGAAAACAGGAATTAAATGTAATCCTTGTGTCACTGAGGATCTGCATATCAGTACAACCGTTCTTACAATCTAAGTATCAAGTCTGTTGAAACCGTTTTAGTATACTTTCAGAAGTTTCTCTTTTTGGTTGTCGTCTATCAAGGAATTGCTGATGATAAATTTTTATTGCAAGTAGCTCATTTTTGTTATACACTCCTAGCACAAAGCCATTTTAATCAGTTCCTCATTAGAAAAATTAATATTAGTAATGGTAACAAACCAACTTGAACTATATAAATAGTATAATGTCAAATGTTTAAGCAAATTTTATGCCATAGCCAACTAGGGAGAATTTTGTATGTTTGATTAATATTTTAAGCACCAACAACCTTAACTAAGAATGTATTTGGATATCTCATCCAATATTATTAAATTGTATTCTTTTTTCGAAAAATTATTTTTGATTGGATATTTTCACGGCCACCTAATAAAAATTCACGTAATTTTAGTTGCAATTAATGTTTGGCTTAAAGAATCACGAATAACTTACCAATTAAAGCACTTAGGTATAGGGAATGCTTAAGGTATAAAAAAGTACCAAAATATCATTTCATTACAATACTAAAACACAGGGTGTTCTATTTAAGAAAACTCAGAAAATACTCATTCCGAGTTTCGACCCACCCTGTATACTAAAATTAAACATTTCGCTATACTGTTAATGATTAACAGTAGTAGACTATAATAAAAATCGTTTGAATATAAATAGAAAATTTGATGTCAAATCACTACAATTCTACAGGTGTAGATGTTGCTACAAAATTAACAAAAAAACGTAATGAACTTTTAAACTACCTCATATAATATTACAAAACCATATATTTTAAGAAAGGAAACATTGAGGAGAATCCAAAAATGTAAAAATGTACAGGGTGTTCCATTAAAAAAAAAAACAAGTTTGTGTCACTCTGTCAATACGCACCCCTGTATATTTGAAAATATTTTTAAATTATGGTACCATGTGTGCCCCAACTTTTACCTAAATAACTTTTTTTCGTATCTCTTACGACAAACGAGTAATTGGACTTTGTCGCAGTAATGCCCCACCCTGTATGTTGTTATTCCTGACTGAACACGTTTATATAGCGGCGATTGATTTATAGAATGGTAGTCGAAATTGCTGGCTAACAGAGGGGGCCAGAAACTCATTTTGTGCAAAAATTGACATAGCACCTTCTTTGCTTCAAATGTTAAACCAAGGATCAAATGTTTAAAAAAAATCCACGAGGAAAATAAAATTCCTGTAGCTGGCTGTATACCATAAATCACAAAAAATACTGGAGCCTTTGTAAAAGGTATATTTAAAAGACCCTAATAAGGGTTACATCACTTTAACAAAACGTTTTCGGCTTATAAAATCCATCATCAGTGTTAAAACCAAAAAAGTTTTGCCCTTTAAATGTTACAAATTATTAATGGTAGGTACTACATACAATATTATCCAGATTTAGCCATACGGCTCACACTCCATCTACGGGGAAAATTGACTCATCCCAGATACCTACGGTATCAAAAGGATTGAGCTCTGGTGGGACTCTTTCCGTGTTAACGGGCCCTCTAGATGACTTGGTATGCAGGTGTATCTCCCAAAAATTTTCGTACACATCTGGCCGTTGCGACTGGTACAGCTTTCTGCATGGTCTTGTAAAGATGTTCATTTAGACCCAGCTTTTTATGCTTTCGAGGAGGTTCTTCGGAACGACTGCAGTGGTAGACATAATAATAGGTATCATCTGGGTACTTTGCATTCTCCATTATTTTCGTACTTGAATTTCCAGATCTCTGTACTTGGCGATCTTTTCAGTAAATTTACTATGTAGATTATTGTTGTTAGGTATCGCCACATCAATTAGTGTTGTTTGTCTTGTTAATTTATTAACTAGTACGAGATCTGGTCTATTATGTGCCACTGTTTGGTCTGTGAGCACAGTGCGGTCCCAGTATAGCTTGTAGTTGCCATCCTCAAGCATACTCTCAGGGACGTATTGATAATATTGAAGATGGTCCGTTTGGAGAAGTCCCGGCTTGATAGTTATCTCTTGATGAAGGATTTTTCCCACTGCGGCATGCCGTTCCTTGTATTCAGTTGCAGCAATACAATAGCATATTATAATTATCAGCATACAATATTATTATTACAATATTATTATCAACAATATATAGTATTATTATAATAATATTATTATCAACAATATGTAGTAGCATTTAATAATTAATAACATTTAAAGGGTTTTTACCCAAAACTTTTGTTGCTCACGCATTCATTGCTTTTAACATTGGCTTTTAACACTGATAATGGATTTTTTAATCCGAAAACGTTTTGTTCATGTGATGTAACCCTTATCAGGGTCTTTTAAATAATATACCGTCTACAAAGGATCCAGTATTTTTGAAGTTATACTTCTTTACGATCGAGGGTGAAATTTTATACTTGCCTGGCGCATGCGCAGACAGACAGTATGTAGTTCCTTGCTAATCTTTCAAATTATGTATGTATCAGCGCAAATAAGTCATTAAAAGAATGTATTAGTGTTTTTAGTAAATGTATTATTTAATATAATTTTTGCGTCGTTGGATTTGTCTTCCCCGGGAATAAAATATTTTATAATAATAGTAAGTATATTTACTTTAAATTTTAAAGTATTTTTATATGGGGCATTCCACGAACATACGCCTGTTTTGGATTACTTCGACAACGAATATTTTACTGTGCAACATAAGAAGTACGAAAATAAATGGCGCTAATAATTATTCCAATAAACAACAATGTAATTTGCAATTTACTTTCGTTCTTCTTATTTAGCACAGTAAAATATTCGTTGTCGAAGTAATCCAAAACAGGCGTATGTTCGTGGAATAGGGTATACCTCTTATTCCATTAAATTTGTCAGTATGTATGAGAAATCTTGTAAGCTGTCAAAGCAAAGGAAGTTTAGCTCGGTGGTAGCGCGTTCGATCGGAGATCGAGAGGTCCCTGGTTCAATTCCTTGTGTTATCTAACTTATTTTTTTAATTTTTAGTATTGTTTTAGTAATTTTTTTTGGAAAGTAGTAAGTAAAAATTAGTTAATTCTTTAAATACAAATAACCTGTTGAAAGTATATTTATTTCGTTGAAATCATATAAAAGAAGTATAACTTCTTACGTGCGTACAAAGTACACACACATTCTTTTTTTTTTAACAACTAGAAAACTACATAGGCATCGTCTTATGAAATACTACCCTAAAACTTATGGCTAAAATTATTATTACGGGGACTAATAATTCAGAGGATAAATTTAGCAGATAAACAATAGGGTTCTCGTACTGAAAGATCATATACAGATGCAATTCGCGGTGTGCAAGTACTTGGAAGGGATACGTTAAACGATCGTGCGCGAATAGCGGAGAAATATTGCAACTTTCTTAAATAATTCATATTGTCAATTGAAATTGTCAAATTGACGTACATTTCATATCTACTCTCATTGAAAAAGAAAAATTATATGTTGCTCCACAATATTGATATGATATGCAATTATTATATAAAGGTAAATTTAATTAATTGTATTTTGCTTGCAGTACTGCATTTTAATAACTAATTGTATTTACTACATACAATTGTTTACGTTTTAATAACATAACCTGAATCTTATTCTTTCTTCTTATTATTTTTTTGGGCTATGGCCTTGACAATTATCCAGTAGCCAGGACTAATATAATTGGCCAATATAATTAAAAGTGCGAATAAAGTTGCAGAGCGTAGAAATAGAAACAGGTAACTTGCACGGTCCCAATAGCAATAGAGCATATTACTGAGAAATCACGAGAGCACAATAGACCAGCATTTATGTCCGATTGACTTAAAGAAAGCATTTGACATGGTAAGACTCAAAGATGTAATCCATCTTCTGTATAATTGAGAAGTTCCTCTAGATATCATAAAAACTATTGAAAACATCTTAACGAAACAACACAATGGAATTCAGAATAGATGGATGACTAAGAGAACCTATAAGACATAAGCAGAGGAATAAGACAGTGGGACTCACTGAGCCCTAAGCTCTTCAATTTAATCATTGATGAAATCGTCAAAAATGTCAACAAAGAAGATCTTCATATGAAGACAGTCGTTACCCTTTGTAAGTGCCTGCATATGCAGGCATGTCCACGAATGGGTTAACATCTTAGATGACAGGGGGATTTGCGAATCGAGGATCAAAATTATTGTTGGGAGCTATTCCAGGTCAAATCAACACACTTTGGATTAATTTTTTTCCTGACCTATTTAGATTTTGGTAAAATTTAGAGTACTCATAGTGGATGATTAGGTGAAAAAAAAATACAAAATTTTAAATTTTTATCTCAAGCCGTTTCCGAAATAAGGTTATGTAAAGTTTTCAAAAAAAAATCCAAAACACCGCGACCATACTTTTTTGGAATGGTTGTAGAAGCTGTACTAATTGAGCTATAACGCTGGGAGAGGTATCCCTTTTGCCGCATTTTTAAAGCTCTTTACAGTGATATATACAACATGATGTTATGATAAACAAGTTTTTCTCAAACAAAAAAAATGTGTACTTTGTACGCACGTAAGAAGTTATACTTCTTCTATACTATTATATGATTTCAACGACATAAATATACTTTAAACAGTTTATTTTTAGTTTATGTAGATATTAAACTAATTTTAATGCTTACCACTTTCCAAAAATAAAAAAAAAGAATAGGGATGGTCCGGATTTGAACCCAAGACCTGTCGATCTCTAGCCGAATGCTCTACCAATAACGCTACGAGCTCTCTGTTCATATATTTTCTCGGACGTAATGACAATTCACGGTAACAAACAGACGAAGTGAAGTATAAACAAAAATGTACTTATCTTACTCCCGAGGAAGACAAGTCCAAAGACACAAAAATTATAATAAATATATTTACTAAAAACACTAATATATTTTTTTCACACCTTTTTTGCACTGATATATAAATAACCTGAAAGATTTAGCAACTTAACACCATACTGTCCATGTGCGCACGCGCGCAGGATAATAAAAATTCACTATCAATCGCGCCTAAACAAGTATAACTCCAAAAATATATTTTGATTCAGTTTTTTCCCAAAAAGTACATAATTTAAAATTTTCATAATATTCCTACAAATACATAGTACTTTTGTTAATAACATTTATAAAAATTTTATCATGGGATGGTGATGGTTCAACATAAAAACATTAATTTCACACATACAGTATGGTGCAAATGAAAAGAATAAATTCGTAATGTCGCAAGCTGACGACTTGAAGGAAAAATCCCGAAACAGGTCGAATTTTATTTTTAAATTTTAATTGTTTATCATATTGATGGCGGAAAGGCAGGACCTCGTAACTGAAAAATTTGTATAAAATGAGTTACTTCGGTTTTCGCTTTAGAATAAGTGTATCGGCACCTATTAAACATCTGTTACAGCTGGGAAAATTTCCGGAAGACTTCTAGAAGGCTTTCCCAGCTGTAACCGCTGTTTAATAGGTGCCGATACACTTATTCTAAAGCGAAAACCGAAGTAACTCATTTTATACAAATTTTTCAGTTACAAGGTCCTGTCTTTCCGCTGTCGATATATATCATGCTAGTGACGTCATCCATTTGGACGTGATGACGTAATCAATGAATTTTTTAAATGAGACTAGGGGTCGTGTGCTAGCTCATTTGAAAGGATATTCAATTCTCTATTCCGTAATATAAACAATAACACTTTTTGATATTGATTTTATATTATGATTTCAAGTTTTGAATCCTAACTGTGATAAATTGTGTATTGTAATTTAAACTACTAATGGGGTTATCCCGTGTATTAAATAAATAAATAAATAAAATTTTATATTTACGCAGACTATTATTTTTAAGAATAGAGAAGGCTAGGAGTGCATTCAATAACATGGCCAAACTCTTTAAAAGCCACAACCTTAATCTGGAGATAAAAATAAGGCCCCTACGATGTTATATCTTCTCAATATTGTATTACGGAGTTGAATAGTGGACACTCACTGAAGCAATGGAGAAAAAACTTGAAGCCTTCGAGATGTGGCTATACAGGCGAATACTGAGGATACCATGGATGGACAAGGTAACCAACGAGACCGTATTACGAAGAGTGGGTAAAGAAAGAGAGGTGATGTATACCATTAAAAGGAGAAAGTTAGAATATCTCGGACACATAATGAGAAACGGCACTAAATACAGATTACTGAAGGTAATCCTTCAAGGTAAAGTATTCGGAAAGCGAGGAATTGGGAGAAGAAGGATATGGTTAAAGAACCTGAGAAAATGGATCTCCACAACAACAACTAATCTATTTAAAGCATCAGTTAATAAAATAATTATAGCCAGAATGATCGCCAATATTCGAAACGAATAGGCACTAAAAGAAGAATTATTTTTAGATTATATTATTCATTTTTGCTAACTTACATTACTTAAGTCAGACATCAGCCCAAAGTCCGTCAATTTCAAGCAATTGTCCTTCGTGTAGATAATTTTTCTTCATGTAGATATTAAAGGCCTTATCCTATGTTCCTGATAACCAATGATGCCGTATTAAATGATGATACTTTTCATCTCTTTCCAAGCCCCCAAATATGTTGAACAATGATGGTTTTCATTGTTGTACAATGAACCTTTTCATGACCTTTTCAAGGCGACACGAAATCAAATACAGGCAGTCCTACGAAAAAAGAAAAATGGGATATAAATTAATTGAAACTATGTAACTAGAAAACTTCAATACAAAAAAACCCTCTAAATATGTTTATGCTGTCATTTAGTAACAATGAAGATGTTGAAATCTACAGCATCACTAGTATATTAGGGAAATCTACTTTAAATAAACCATTTAATTTATTTTTGATATTGATGTTATATTATACATAATTTCAAGTTTTGAATCCTGTGATATTGTAATTTAAACAGTAATGGGATTATCCCGTGTATTAAATATATAAATGAAATCTTATATTTACACAGACTATTTTTTTAGATTATGTTATTATTTTTTGCTAACTTACCTTAGTCAAATCAAACAGTATTCCAAAGTCTGCCTATTTCAAGTAATAATGTTCTCACGTGTAGATATCCTATCTACACGTTCTTCGCATTCTACATGTTACGCAGGACATCCCATAACAGTGATTTCTGATATGAGTTGTGCCTACAAAAATATTGAAATTAATTTTATTTTTATTTATCAACGGGCAAGCCCAATTACAAAAAATAATGTGTGTGTACTTTGTACGCACGAAGTTATACTTCTATTATAATATAATCTAACTTCATATTATGATTTCAACGAAATCAATATACCTATCTACCGACAGTTTTTTTTTATTGTATTTAAATATTAAACGAACTTTAGAAAGAACAAAAAGAATACCAAAAATAAAAAAAAATTATATGACTTTGTCCGGATTTGAACAGGGGACCTCTCGATCCCTAGGCGAATGATCTACCGATCAGCTACCACCGTTTTTGTATTTAGTCGATCATTTCTCGGACATAATTACAATCACGGTGACAAATACATTAATAAATAAACATTTTCAATAATACTTATTAAGAGGAAGACAAATCCACAGACATAAAAATTATAATAAATATATTTACTAAAAACACTAATAATATATTCTTTTCACGCACACCTTATTTGCGCTACATAACTTAAAAGATGTAGCGACTAATACCATACTGTCGGTGTGCGCATGCGCCAGGGAATGTAAAAATTCACCCTCATGCCTAAAGAAGTACACTGGCGAGCAAAAAATTTAGGTCACTAGGGGAATTATACACGTTTGATGCCTTGAATTTCCTAAACCTCTTGTCCGATTTGAGTGATTTTTTTAGTATCTTATTACTTTATTATTTAAGAATCTCAATGTATTAATATTGTTGCTAAACAGGTAAATGTCATGTTATACCGGGTGTAACAATCATACTGTGTTTTTTCCTTAAAGTTCGGAACACTCTGTGGAATATTATAGCATAGATAAAATATTTAAATTAAAACCCAATTGTAGCTTTAGGCTTTCTTAACATTTTCTTCTTTGATCCATTTGCTTATGTTGGATAATAAAAAAGTTAGATACTTTAACAACTAGCCACGTTCTTCATGAATACAGGGTGTTTCTAAATAAGTGCGACAAACTTAAAGGGGTAATTCTGCATGAAAAAATAATGACCGTTTGCTCTATAAACATATATGTCCACAAATGCTTCATTTCCGAGATACGAGATGTTGAATTTTGTCTTACAAACTCACGGTTTATTTGTTGCTCTAAGACCGGTTGAGACATGCAACTGAAATTTGGTGGATTTTAAGAGGTAGTTATTGAACATTTTTTGACATACAATTAAGAATTTTATATTCACCATTGGCGTGCATACGGGATTTATCTAAAATATTTATACCCGTATACACGCCAATGGTGAATATAAAATTCTTATTTGTATGTCAAAAAATGCGCAATAACCACCTCTTAAAACCTACCAAATTTCGTTTTCATATCTCAACCGGATTTAGAGCAACAAATAAACTGTCAGTTTGTAAGAAAAAATTCAACATCCTGTATCTCGGAAACGAAGCATTTGTGGACATATCTTTATAAAGCAAACAGTCATTATTTTTTCATTCAGAATTACCCCATAAAGTTTGTCGCACTTATTTAGAAACACCCTGTATTGATGAAGAACATGGCTAGTTGTTAAAGTACCTAACTTTTTTATTACCCAACATAAGCAAATGGATCAAAGAAGAAAATGTTAAGAAAGCCTAAGGCTACAATTGGGTTTTAATTTCAATATTTTATCTATGCTTTAATATTCTGCAGAGTGTTCCGAACTTTAAGGAAAAAACACAGTATGATTGTTACACCCGGTATAAAATGACATTTACCTGTCTGGCAACAATATTAATACATTGAGATTCTTAAATAATAAAGCTATAAGATACTAAAAAAATCACTCAAATCGGACAACAGCTTTAGGAAATTCAAGGCATCAAACGTATATAATTCCCCTAGTGACCTAAATTTTTTGCTCGCCAGTGTATAACTTCAATAATGTTAAACTATAAATTCATAACACTGACTACATCTACAGTTACAATACAAAAAGTTAATCTGTATTATTATACAAAGCAATACAAAAAGTTATCTATATCAAATGCAATACAAAAAATTATCTATATCCATTACTCAAGTCAAGAGTACACAAAACCTGACGCAAGAATGAGCCGAAGGTTGCAAAGAAATCTATGTTATCATATTGATTGGCAAGTCTGGCAGTTCTTGAAATGAAGTTGTTAAATCCATAGTTAGTGCGATGTATAGGGTAATGGAAACTAGCTGTAGATCTGGTAGGTCTAGATGGAACATGTATATTAATTTTATTGAACAGAGAAGAAGCAGCAGCTCTACCATGCGGAATATTGTAAAAAGTAATAAGATCTCTCTTCTTATGACGCATAGAAATGGGTGGCATATTTAATGTAGCAAGTAAATCTGCATCATTGTAGTTGTCCAAGATGTTTAATTTGAAAGCAGTCTGTTTAAGGAATTTATGCTCAACACGACACAAGGTCTCAATATGCACACCATAAAAAGGTGACCATACACAGGACGCATACTCAAGATGGGGACGGAAAAGAGAGCAATAAAGCGTTTTTAAGGCAGTAATCCCAGTAAAATCCTGTGTGCTTCTTCTGATAAAACCAAGCATTTGAAATGCCTTGTTGACTACATTATTTAAGTGATCAGAAAGTTGTAGAGTAGCATCCAAAGTAACACCAAGATCCTTGATGAAAGGTACAGTATCTAGGCAATGCTGTCCAATCTTGTATTTAAAATGGACTGGGGATCTAGATCTAAAAAACGTAATGTTTTGCATTTAGATGGATTCAGACTCATCCCATTTCTTGTACACCAGTCCAACAAATTGATTAACTCATATTGAAGTTTATCACAGTCATTGGGAGATTTAATCAGACAGCTCAATTTTAAGTCATTGAAAATCAAAGAAGCCGAAGATGTGATCCTTGAGGAACCCCTGAAGGAACAAGAATTGATTTGAATTTTAATTTACAGTACCTATGAAAAATGATACTAATCTCTGCTTCCAATTTCTTCTTCATGTGCCATCTTCTCTAAGAAGGTTGGCAACTATCATGGCAATTCGCACTTTCAATACTGCTCCTCTAAAGAGATCAGCAGAAGTACCGTTAAACTGTGTCTTATTTGGGTGACACCCAAATTTAAACTATCAACGTGGTTATCCCGTGTATTAAATAAATAAATAAAATTGTAAATTTATGCAGACTATTATTTCTAGATTTTATTATTAATCGGATGCTTCAGAAGTCAAACGGTTAAGTCACATTCTCCCTAAAAATTACTTAGGAGGCGTTCAAGTATTACGTAACGCGATTTTTAAAGATTTTTGATCCCCCCCCCCCAACCTGCGTTACGTAATACTTAAACGGTCCCTTATGAGATGTATTCTTTTTCTCATAGGCATCTTTCAGTGCGTCACAGTTTTTCGATATCTTTCTAACGCATTAAATTGTATGTGACAGAAAAAAAGGCACGTCTGTGATTACGGACATTTATAACATTCATTCTAGTTGTCGATAGATGGCGCTATAATCGAAAAAAAAAAATTACGAATTATATAATATATCTACGAATACAATCTGTGCAATTTATAAGACTATACAAATCAAAGAAAATACCATTTTATAAATGCAATAAACACAATTGATTTTATGCCAAATTGCAAATAAAATGTGACAACTGTCAGATTTAACTAAAATGTCATGTTAGAATGAATGTTATAAATGTATATTATCACGGACTTACCTTTTTTTCTATCATTTGTAACGCACTGAAAAATGCTCATAAAAAGGACCATAACATAACACATATTATTATATGTATAATGATTTCCTTGTTTGTAATTATGAATAATATAATATATTATGATAAATAAAGACAGTTTATTTATTTTTAATGACTCTTTATATTTCTGCAACTACTTTCACAAACATCTTATTATCTCATTTTAAACACTTATGGACTAATAGTCTAGTCGCAACATAGGGGTTCCCGTGGCCACTTTTAGGTCGCCGCGATTTGATGGTGGTATTATAGGTTTTTTTGGGTCGCTGAATCCAATGGAAGTGGTCTAGAAGCCCAAATGTGGTGCGTTTAATTGTTATTAACAAATTATGGTAAAATTAGGTTTTTTTCAGGAATTATTAGAAGCCCTGTAAATAAATTGATAGTATTAAGGTCTTCTCTGGTGTATTTTTGGTCGCTGAATCGAATGCGACTAGTCGCGATTACTCAAAATATGTTCTTATTGTGTTAATAACAAAATAATTGTTTATTCGCCGAAAAGCTCGAAATGCGCTATCTACAGCAAGTTTGTAGTTTTTTTCATAGTATTTTTATACGCTAAATCGATTGCCACTACTCGTGATAGCTTAAACCACGTTCCGACTTTGTTATTAATAAATACACGATTTTTGCTCTAGATCAGCGTTTCCCAAACTTATTTTTCCGTGGCCCGGTTATTTTTGTTCTTATCCTTCGTGACCCACTAATTTTTTTTCATACCCTGGTGTGTGTGTGTACAAGAAAACATATTTAAATATTTATTATAGGTTTATATATTTTAATAAAGAATCATTAGCTCAAAAAAAATGCAATAAAAAATGAAAATCAAATACTTTAATAATGAGAAGTATGCAGTTGTTTCTGGTTAACTAAAAACTTCAGTTTGGAGGAAAACATGTTAATATTATTCTCAGGTTCGGTTCGACTTCCAAACGGTTCCTATATTTATCTTAAGGAAAACCACTGTTGAAAGCCCTGCCTCACACTTATAACTTATAGGTCGTAACAAAAGGGATTAGAAACTATCGCTTTTTTGATAAAACTGGGTACTCCTGGCGGCAAGACAGCCAAAAATCAATCGGTGATATTTTGTCAAATATTTCTTTGAGTGCCCTATCCCAGGATAGCTTAATTAATGACTCAAGATCTAAATCCAGAAGTTCTGTCTCGGATGCCACGTCCATTGTAAATGGATTACTTTTCCACGGTTTGTTGCTGCGGATGCCGGGGAAAATATTCCTTCAGATTTGCCTCAAGTCCTAGCAGGTGCAGCCGCTGAAATCTCATCCGGCAATGAATTCACGTTATAGGTACTCTTTTTGTAGTTCTGTTAGCTTTGTAAAAGATTTGTAATTTCCTGCATCCGCGCGACGTGTCCACAAATTAAGTTTTTTTGTTGCAGCTTCCACCTTCTTTTGTACTTTAAATACAGTTACATTACTAATTTTTAATCTCATATTTACATTGTTCAAGAAGTCAAAAATATCACAAAGATAGGTTACTTTGATTAACCAATTGTCATCTAGAAAACTGTCTTTAAATTGAAATATTGCATCTCTAGCTGTTGGTGGATGTTGTTCCAAGAACATTTAAATTTCTTCCTTCAATTCAGTTAGTATTTTTAAAACATTCCCTTTTGATAGCCAACGCACTTTAAAGTGTAAAAGAAGAAGTTCATGTTCATTTTCCATTTTTTTGTACAAAGCACAAAATGTGACCCGACATTTTGCTTTCGTGGCCCGGTACCGGGTCGCGACCCACCATTTGGGAAACGCTGCTCTAGATTTTAAAAAACCAATTGGATTGACATAAAATTTGGCATACACGTAGCTAACATGTCAAACAAAACAAGTGATATTGTGCCGATGTCTGCTTTTACCCTGGGGGTGAATTTCACCCCTTTTCGGGGGTGAAAAAGAAACCTTTAAAAGTCAATACTTTTCGAGTTATTTTTGTTTTTTTGTTGAAAAATCAACATATTCACTTGTAAATAACTCGAAAAGTGTTGACTTGGTGAAAAAACTGTGTAGAACAAAAGTTGCTTAGAATCAATCAGTTTATCTAATTCCGGACTTATTTTAAAGGTTTCTTTTTTCACCCCCGTAACGGGGTGAAACTCACTCCCAGTGTAAAAGCACACATCGGCACAATATCACTTGTTTTGTTTGACATGTTAGCTACGTGCATGCCAAATTTTATGTCATTCCAGGTGGTTTTTTAAATAAAGAGCAAAAACCGTGAGTAAACGTACTATAAACAGTTATTTTTGCAATAATTTATTAATAACAAAGTCGGAACGTGGTTTAAGCTATCACGACTAGTGACAATCGATTTTACGTATAAAAATACTATGAAAAAGACTACAAACTTGCTGTAGATAACGCATTTCGGCGAATAAACAATTATTTTGTTATTAACAAAATAAGAACACATTTTGAGTAATCGCGACTAGTCGCATCCGATTCAGCGACCAAAAATACACCAGAGAAGACCTTAACACTATCAGTTTATTTACAGGGCTTCTAATAATTCCTGAAAAACACCTAATTTTACCATAATTTTTTAATAACAATTAAACGCACCACATTTGGGCTTCCAGACCACTTCCATTGGATTCAGCGGCCCAAAAAACCTATAATACCACCATCAAATCGCGGCCACCTAAAAGTGTCCACGGGACCCCCTATGTTGCGACTAGACTATAACACTGATTGGCTTCTGAGGCATCAAATTTTTGCTAACTTACCTTGTTCAAGTTAGCCAGCCTCAGTACAGAGTCCGTCAAATTCAAATAATTGTTCTTCGTGTAGATACTTTTTCTTCGCGTAGATATTAGAGGCCTTATCCTATGTTTCTGATAACAAATGATGCTTTTCATCTTTTTCCAAGCCCCCAAATATGTTGTACAATGAAGGTTTCCATCTTTGTACAATGAACCTTTTCATTGTTTGCTACAATAGTATATGGAATTACAAATGTTAATGCACTCTATAAATTTATAGCAAAAACGATTTCAAATTAAAGTCATCAACTACAAAAATAATAAAATTAATGTACAGTATGGAAAATGATCCTAATCTCTGCTTGGAATTTCTTTTTCATGTGCCATCTCCTCTAAGAAATTTGGCAACCATCATAGCAATTCGCACTTTCAATACCACTGCTTTAAAGAGATTAGGAGAAGTGCAGTAAACCAAGCTCTCAAATTGTTTAACCAGGAGATGAGTCTTCTTTCACGACCCCTTCTACCCTTTATTCTTCCTTATAATGCTCGCCCCTCAGCAATGTACCAGATATTGCAGTTTTCTAACTTTAACTGTATTTAAAACCTCTTTATCTTTTCCCATTCTTCTCACAAACCTCAACATTTCTGACTCTATCCACCCAACTTAGAGCAAGGACACACCAGGCGGCGCGCGTCGAATCGACGTCGAGGCAGCGTAAAACACATGGCGCGGTATAACAGCGGCAGCTATGCTACGATTTAAAGTATTTGTATTTCGTTGTTGCCAAATTTAGTCGCGTGTTAGCTGCTGTACGATACGATGTCTGAAAGTTATGACGATTTGTCTTTTGTAATAAATACAAGTTTATTTTATCTTAGATTAAAGAAAAAAAGAAACGCAGATATTGGATACATCCCATCATAAAGGAACGAAATTATAAGGGATGGTTTACACATTATATTAACGAAATTAATATAATAAAGACCCAGAGATGTTTTTTAATTTTACAAGAATGTCAAAAAAATCTTTTCAGGAGTTATTAGTGAGTATTAAAGAGCCGTGTTCAAGAAATCACACCGTTATGAGGGAAAGCATATCACCTAAGAAAAACTATTTATAACGCTAAGAGGCTGTCCATTCTATGGTACGCCACTGAGCAAATACAGGTGTTAAATTGATGCCCCTCTATTATACCCCATCTATTGGGAAATAGTGATGTTTCACAAATGAATATTAACAAAAAAATTATTCAAATTAAAGCCAAAGTACATATCGAGAATGACGAAAACTAGAATATACAAAACCGTAATAAGAGCAACAGTCACCTACGGATGTGAGACATGGGTGCTAAATAAAACAGAAGAAAAAATGATATAGAGTTGAGAACGGAACGTACTAAGAGCTATTTTCAGGGGAAAGAATACAGATACAGAAGACGGCTGGCATAGAAGGACCAATCAAGAATTAAGGATGCTTTACAAGGAACCAAGTGTAACAAGATACACAAAGTCATAAAGAATCAGGTGGGTAAGTCATGTCGAGGGGATGGATAAGAAAACAATGCCAAAGATGGTACTGCACAGAAGACCAGTTGGGACTAGGAGACGAGGTAGACCAAGAAAAAGATGGTAAGAAAGTTTCAGGAAGGTATAGTATCGATGGAAATTACACACTGGAAAGAGGAGGTGAAAAATAGGATATAGTGGAGAACCATAGTTCAGCAATTTTTACATAGACATCAAATACAATTATATATATATATATATATATATATATATATATATATATATATATATATATATATATATATATATATATATATATATTGTATTTGCGTCCCTCGTGGCTTCTGTATAGTTTTGACTCTTCGTGACTTCCGATCAATATACAGCGTGTATATTAACAAGAATAATTTCATACAGTTAGCGCTCGCTTTGGCATCCGTTATACTGGCAACAACGTACTTATAATATCAAGTAAAATATTTAACCTTGGTCATGTTTAAGTGCAAATTTAGTTGTAGAACCCAGACAAATTCTATTTATAACTTTTGCCAATTAGGTGGTTTTGCTCGTATATACGATAAGGCTTTGCTGTAAATTGTTTTTTTTTTCGTTTTTTATACTCTTAAATCAGGTTAGAAAAACTTATTTCTTGGGTGTAGTTATGAATGATGTATTATCTAAACTTTTAGATTTTCAATTTTATTTCGATGGAAGAAGATTATGGATTTCGGAAGATTCCGATGGAATAAGTTATATTGTAATATACTTAACAATACCACTATATACCCTTGACAAATTTTTATTTTTTAAAGTTAATAATTGTTTGATGAGCCTTTCGATAAGTTAGGTTAGGTATATTATTAAATTTTATTTTGATAATAATCGGTACTGTTTCTCTCTCTCTCTCTCTCTCTCTCTCTCTCTCTCTCTCTCTCTCTCTCTCTCTCTCTCTCTCTCTCTCTCTCTCTCTTCCTGTAATCCCTTCCCAGCGCATCTTTATCTGTTTTATTCTTTCGAAATTTGCTATACAAGTATTTTCCATTGCTCTCTGTTTGACTTCTCTCCATCTCAGGCCAATTCTTTCATGATCTCTTATTACAGTTCTTCTCCAGCTATTATCAGGTCTTCCTCTTCTTCTTCTTTCGTCTGGTTGGTATTCGAGTGCTTGTTTGGTTATATTATTTCGATCCTTCCTCAGAGTCCGTGTAATTCATTTCCATTTCCTATTTTTAATCGTGACTGTTATTTTCTCTTGTTTTGTTCTTCTCCGTAGATCTATGTTTTTTATTTTATCTGGCCAGTATATTTTTAGGATTTTCCTCAACGATTTATTTATAAAGGTTTTTAATTTTTTGCTAGTTGTTTCTTCCTGTCTCTTCCTGTAAATATTTTGATTTTGGTTAATTCTGATATATCGCGTGTGTTCAAGATTTTCCTTAATGCATTATGAATATATAATGAGTGCATATTGTGCCTTTACTATCCTTTTTTCTACATCTGATCTACTAGCGCCTTTTTTTCCATGGTTGATCCCAGATAATATGTAAAGTTATCTACCTCCTGTATTTGTCTTCCTTGTATTTTAATTTTAGTTTCTTGGTTGCTGTTTTTTAAGTTTTGTTTTTTTGTCTTTATCTTCAGGCCCATTACCCTGGAGTATTTTGCAAGCTTCTTTTGCTTATGGCTGCTATGTTCGGTTAGGGGAAAAATGTCATCTGGGAACTACAAATCCTCCAACTAGTCATGCAATTTCAATCTAATACCTGTTTTATTATTGCTTACTTTCTGCATGATCCAGTCCGTTATTATTAGAAATAATGTCGGGGATAGCACACATCCTTGCTTAACTCCGCTTTGTATAACTACATCTACTACCATTTTTCCCGCATGTTCTAGTCTGGCTGTATATTTCTTGTCAAATAGTCTGATTAAGTTGATGTATTTTATCGGTAGTCCATATAGTTTTAGAATCTTCCACATTTGTTCTCTGTTTATACTATCGAATGCCTTTTCAAAGTCAAAGTCAAAGTAAACATTATGTTTATATTTTTTTGCCATTCACTAGCTTGTTCCAAGATAATTATAGAGTACAGGAGATACAGCGGTACAGGTACAAGATACAGAGGTGCTGATAGAGTACAAATGTGGTCGATAGTGGAGCGTTTTGCGCGAAAGCCTTCTTGGTTGCTTCTTAGTCTTAGTTTCTTGTCTATTTCTGGCTTCAGTCTATTCAATATGATATTTGACATTATTTTGAATGTGGCACTTAGCAGTGTTATTGCTCGCCAATTCTCGCATTTATTTAAATCGCCCTTTTTTGGTGTCTTAATGGTTACACCCTCGTTCCATTTCTGTGGGAGCTCCTGGTCGGCCCATATCTTGAGTTTGTGTAACATTTCTACTAATTTGTTTGCGCCCGCCTTTATTAAATTTATCGGTAGGTTGTCGCTTTCAGCGGCTTTGCCATTTTTTAGTTGATTCAGTGTGTTTTGTATTTCTTCTTTCGTAATTTCAATTGTTCTAATGTTTATTTCCTGTATTACGTTATCTTCGTCTATATCTGGTGTTTGGAGTATATTTCCTCGCAGTGTTGTTTTCATCTTTGTATTATTTTATGTTCTGAGTTAATTATATTTCCTTGTTTATCTTTGATTTGTTTATTACTGTTTAGTGTTTTCCCTGTCAAATTTCGGATGATATTGTACTGTATCTTCAGGTCGTTTTCTTGCGCAGCTTTTTCTGACATTTTTACCATATCATATACATAGTATCTTTTGTCTTTCCTGGCTTGCTTTTTAACCGCTATATTTTTTCTTTGTATTTCCTTTCTACTGCTTTTTCCTTCTTCGGTTGCTTCTTTTTGTAACATTTTTTTTTAAGTTTCTTTCTTTCTTCTCTTAGTTGCAATAGTCCAGAAAAATAAGGTTTTTGTCGGGACACTTGACCAGCCAGGTTGCAAATGGGTTTTTTGGAGTTATACCTATTACATTATAAATACAACAATGTCCGTCACAGTTCGGACGAGAATTTTAGTAATTAACAAATAAGGGTCAAATATGACAGTTTTTCGTTTAAATCGCTACAGGTAAAAATAAGGTAATTAAATATATCTTATTTAGATTATTCACCTTTGAGTAGATAAGCAAAGGTTTAAAATTTTTTAAATTTTGATCCGATTATTTGTTACTTAGGAAATTGCAAAATAAAACTAAATTTCGAAAATAAAAAAATTGTTATAACTTATAAAAAAATTGTTATAAAAATGAAATTAAGACTGATATTGCATGAAATGTTGAGTCAAACAGTCCATAATGCACAATAAATTTGAAGACGATTTGTCAATTAGTTTAAATTTTATTCGATTTGTTTATCACAAAGAGCTTTTTTTGCAATGTTATTGTTCAGAAAATTATAATAATACAGCAATTCTGTGGAAACCACAGGAAAGAAGAATACTTATATTTTTAACTTATTTAAAAAATCAATAAGAAGTCATTTTTAGCATTCTGAAAACATTTTACGAAAGTAGAATCATTTTTGGCTTCTAAACAATTTTAATAACCATATTAACATATTGACTAAATCTGCGTTGGGATTTGAAAAGCTGATATTTTTACACGAATTTTCAAAAAAAAACTTTTTGCCTAGGTTAATTACGAGCAAAGTTAGCCACTTTTATTACTTATTTAATTCACAGTTACTTCTATGTACATAAAATTCTCCTGTAACAGTGTTAGTTATCATATTCCTCCGAAACGGCTTGACCGATTTTTATGAAATTTTACACGTATATTCTGTAGGACTGAAAATAGGTGGTAATCTATTATTTACACCCATACGTTATAAGGGGGGTTGCCCCCTGCCACTTTTGTATTGTTTTGGAGAAAATTGTCTACCTTCATTTTATATTATGTACCATTAAAAATATATACAACCCTTAATTTTCACCTTTCTACCCCCAACCCCTATTTTTTAATAGTTATCTATTTATTTACATCTATAAAATTCTCCTGTCGTAATGTTAGTTGCCATAATCCTCCGATACCGCTTGAACGATTTTTATGAAATTATATAGGTATACATATACTTGTATATGTATACATAACATTTTGTATTGTTAGGTGGGTATATGTGTACATAACATACTCTACAAAACTACAGGTACATATAAATTTAAAAAATAATGATCAAAGTCCATCAACAAACTCCGGAGATATTAAGCGCAACATATCTTTGAAAAGTTAATTTCGTTTTTTGAGTGCACGGATTTTAATAATTCCGCTCCACAGACCACGAGTCGATTTCGTTAGGACGTCATTTTTAAAGATATATTAACAACTCTGTTCAAGTTTACTCAAACTTTTACACATAAACTATATACCTACCTTGAACTTTAAAATAGCGCTAGTTAGGTTTCTTAATTGTTATAAAGACACTAGCTGTGAATTAAATAAAAAAAGTGCCTAACTTTGACCGTAATTAATCAAGGTAAAAGTTTTTTTTAACATTTATGTAAAAGTATACATCGAAAACAATGTGATAACTACAGGGGTAATTTGTGTTACTAAAAGATAAATTTTTCATATCTACAGTATTTTTTGATAAAATGCATATTTTTCGAGGTATTCTCAAAAAACCCTCTAAAAAGTCGATTTTTTCGTCGAAAAACTGTTACTTTCAAGCGCGAATAACTCGAAAAATATTAGTTTTACGAAGAAAATGTAAAAAACATTTCTTTCTTAGAATTACTTTTTACATCGATTTACATGGTTAAAATGCAATAAAAATTTCCCGTCCCCGAGATGGGGTGGCAACCACCCCAAGCTTTTAGCGTACAGCGGCATGATATAGAAAATGATCCTTGGCCTATTCCCTACGCCCTACCTTCTGTGAAAATTTCAAGTAAATCCATGCTGGACGAAAAAATTGCGAGTCAAAATGCTTCATTTCCTCGACTATAGAAGGAGGAGAAACAATCAGTAAATGTAACGAATATAAATACCTGGGTATGAATATGAAAATCACGAATGATGGAACACTAGACGGAGCCGTTAAAGAACGAAACACTCAGGGCAGGAAAGCAATTAGGCTCCTAAACTCAGTACTCTGGGACAAGCAGGTAAACAACCAAAACAAGAAAAAGATCTATAACGCCGTAGTGAAAAGCATTATAACATACAGCTGCGAAGTATGGCATATGAAGGAAAAATCAAAACGAATGTTAGAGGTCACCGAAATGGATTTCTGGAGAAGGGATGCAGGAAGATCAAGAAGAGAACATGTCACCAATGAACGGATACGAGAAATAATGAAGGTCACACATACAATAAATGACGAAACCAACGAAATACAACTACGATGGTTTGGTCACGTATAAAGAATGCATGAAGACAGAATCCCAAAACAAGGGCAAAAATGGAAACTGCAAGATAGAAGAAGATGAGGTAGACCGAGGAAAAGTTGGCAGGCAGGAATAAACAAAGCCATGGACGAAAGAGGTCTGCAAGTAGATCAATGTACGGACAGAGAGGAATGGCGAACGGGTATCGGAAGACGAAGAAGTTTATAAACCGATAATATAATAATAACGTAGAAGTACCAGCTTTTTAAATCCTAAAGTCTAGGGATGGCGCTTGTTGAACAAAAAACCGGTTTTTGGTTATACCGGTTTTTTTAACTTACGGTTTAACCTGGCGGTTATAACCGGTCAACAAATCGGTTGTTCCAAAAACAGGTTTTCGGTTTTTTTTAATCAAAAGCAAATATTCAATAAGTTATAATGTTACATTTATATTGCACTTTAGTTTGTTCAATTTTCCTCCCGAAAAATTCCCCAACCAATTCAACCTATAAAAATTTTCCCAGGCGCTTTCAAGTTACCCTAAAAATGGGCCAGAGTACCCCAATCTCTGATTCGTCGCTCGTTGTAGACGGCGTCGGCGTATATTGCGTTGTCAATAATTGGGATATTCCCAAAAGTGATCATCCTATCGATCTATCAAAATGTCCCTTGGATCTATCAAGTTTTAAAAAATGTCCAAATGACTTATAGGTATTTTACAAAATAAATTCGATAAACCAATTCAGTATTTACTTCTCTATTGCCATCAAAAAATTTCAGTAGGTAATATTTTTTAATACGTTTGTATAATACCTACCATTTATTTCGTAAGAATTATTTATTGTTTAAAAATTACATAATGGAGATTCCTAATCGTATTTCGGTATTCACATTATACAAGAGTCTCAAGTCTCAAGTACTCAAGTATAAACAATTTTTTAGCTGATGATGGTTGGAATATCGATTTCAAGCAGATCACATACTTTTATGTAAATATTATCATCACATGCACCATTTCACCAGTCTTTGAAACATTTATTAATCTAAATAACTATTCTCAAAATTGTTTCATAAAAGCTGATGTGACACTTTCGTCCAGTTCTCTATTAGTAAATAAAAGTTGAATTATGGTTGTTTGGGTTAATTACTTCGCATTTATTATTTATAACATTATATGATTAAGATCGAAAATATATAGAAATTTCTTCATTTTTCTCTAAATTAATTTTTTTCCACAGGCAACTTATTCGGTTTTTCAATGGTTATTACTTTAAAAAGAAAAAAACCGGTTATAACCGGGACAAAAAAACAACCGGTAAAACCGGTTGTTTCGAATTAAAAAAACTGGGTTTAGGTTATAACCGGTAGGTTTTTTCCATCCCTTAGTCGATTAATTTAGTTTGCAGTCAATACTATCAAAGTTATTCAAATTGTTTATAAGCCAAAAATGACTCTACTAAAATATTTTCGGAATGATAAAAATGAGTTTTTATTATTTTTTTAAAAACTTTGAAAACATAAGTATTCTTCTTTCATGTAGTTTCCACAAAATTGCTGTATCATTATTATTTTATGAAGAAAAGCATGCTTTATCATTGCAAAGAAAAGGATTTTTTATTAAACAAATTGAATAAAATGTAAACTAATTGACGAATCACTTTAAAATTTTTTGTTATATCTGGACTGAACATGGACTGTTTGACCCAATTTTTCATGTAATATCAGTCTTAAGTTTATTTTTGCAAAAGTTTATTTTTGCAACTTCCGAAGCAACAAATAATCGTACCAAAATTCAAAAATGCCATTTTAAACCTTTGTTCATCTACTAAAAATGAATACTCTATCTGATATAAGATATTTAATTACTTATTTTTACCTGTAGCGACTTAAACGAAAAGACTGTAATTTTCAGGGCAGTGCCGTTCTATGATGCGGTGAGGCAGCCCCATCAGGCGGCATCACAAGGGGGCGGCATAATCAGTAAAATCTAATATCTTCTTCTTCTTCAAGTGCCGTCTCCTAATCGGAGGTTGGATATCATCATCACTATCTTTAATCTATCCACCTCTGCTCTAAAGAGTTCTATAGAACTGCATCTAAACCAGTCCCTTAAATTCTTTAACCGTGACATTCTCCTTCTTCCAATGGACACGCGCCAACTCGTAACTTTTAATGACAAACTTCTTCAAATCAAAATGTACACCGGCCAATTCGTAACTTTTTTACTACCTGACCCTCCCAACTTGCAACTTATACAGGTGAATTCGAAACCATTGTTTAATTCTAATTCTATTTACACATAAACATTACATCTACTGGTAATGCAGCAGAGTTATGCTCCACGTAACGTAGATCCACACCCAGAGCTTTAGTGGCATCTGCGTGTGACACTCAATATGACAGGGAAACTTCTTCCTCGCTTTCTTCATCTTCATTAGTCATTAGGGTTGCCTTGAGGTTGAACCAAGTCTACAATGTATTCATCCGTAAATTCTTCGCTCCCTTTGTCGTCAGCTTCAATCCATTCTGTAATTACACTTTCTTCTTAGTTTTCTGATCCATCTTGTATAGGGGAACGGGGAAAAATGGAGCTTATTCAAATTAGAAATCAAGCCATGGAGTTAACGACTAAGCACAAATGATGACACTGGCTCTGCATCAGTGACATCAATCTGAGATGGGTGGAAGAGGGAGAGAGACAGGCACAGCGACTCAAAATCAACGACAAAGTAAACTTTCAATTATTAGTTAGGCTAACTTTCGGATAATCCGACCTTTTCGGAATCCGAACAGGCTGTCTCCCCAATTAGTTAGGATTTGCGGGGTTTTACTGTATATAGGTACCTACTATAATATCTGCGTTCCAATCGGCTGGTAGTCTGTTTTGTTCATATTTTTTGTTGTATTAGCTGGTTTATTTCCTTATGTAATTCTCTTCCTCTGTATTTTTTTCCACTGTTATTTCATTTTCTTCTGCTGCTTTTCCGTTTTCTATGTTTTTAATATTTGTTTTTGTACGTTTTCTTCTGTGAAAATTTCTACTTCGTTGTTATCTTGTTCTTCTTCATCTGTTTCCTTCATACCGAATAGCATTTTTTCGTAATATTCTTCTCATATTCTGCTGATCTGTTTGTCTTCAAACAGGGTTTCTCTTTTTTTTTGTTTTTTAGTACTCTTGTTTTAATGCTGGACGTATTTTTTTATCTGACTTTTTTGTAAAATTGTTATATTTGATGGTTTTCTGTCTTTTTTAATGTCCTCCAGCGAAACCCGTCATTTTTCTTCTTTTTATTTGTTGAGTTTGCTGTGTTTCTCGCTATTTTTTATTCTTCCCTGTTTTGTTTTGACGGATTGGTTGTGTATCCACGTCATTCTAGCGTAGTTTTTTAGTTTTCTGCGTTTCGCAGTCTTGATCGTACGTAAATTACACATTTAAAATTGAAAAGGATTTATAGGTTCCAAATTAGCTAAAAGACGGTGTTTCAATCCCTGTTTGTGTATTATCGCTCCAAACCCTTCTTGGCAGTAGCGCACCCAGGGGGGGGGGTTTGGGAGTTAAACCCCCTTTCCCCCAGGGCATATGAAAAATATATAAATAATAGCAGGAAAATGTAACTTGTCTTTCACAAAATATAGAAAAAAATTTCGACGCCCAAGCCAAACCCTTCCCCCCAGAGAAAAATTATAGGTGCGCTACTGCTGCTTGGATGTGTCCCGTTTTTTTCAAATTTATGATATGGTCACCCTACAGTAGAAACGCTTCTTAATTCACGAGAGTATTCTACACACTTGTTCTTAATCCAGGATACAGTTTTTTGTGTCAAATTAGAATTTCATAATGGTAGATAAGTTTATTTTAATTTTCTAATCTATTTCAACAGTAGGGCCCCCGCATACTGCAGACTTTTTACCTGCCGATAGTTTAGTCGGGTTGGGCAAAATTAAAGATTTTTCTTTTTAAAATATGTAAGAATGTAGTTCGTTTGGTATGGCATGAGTGCTTTAATTTTTTTTAAGTATGTATTCTATTTGTTTTTAATTTTGTAGACTAGCAGACTTAACTACTTTATGTAATGTGAAATTTAAGACTTACTACTATATTTTAAATATTTTTCAAAATATTATTTTCTATATCCTTACATAAAAAAATACATTGAGTGTATGAAATAAGTAAGCAATGTTTTAAACATTTTTATTATTTTCCAGACACCTTTGCACCTATTAGTTGAACAAATTATATTATTAAAAATTTTGTACTTACTTTACTTAAGCCGTCCTCTTGTACCCTACGCTGTCGAGGTAAAAGTTTTGTAATAAAAAATTAAGAATTCAATTTTAACACTTCTATAATATGTTACAATTGAGCAATTAGACCAACAGATTCGGCAACTGGTTATGATAAATTCATCAATTTTAATGAACATACTTTTTAATTTTTTATTTTTGCAGTGAAAAAAAATACATTGTTAATTATACAAAAAAATATCATTAATATATCACAACAATATTTTTTTCAACATACTACAATAATCAATTATAAAAATATCCGAAGTCTAAATTCCAACATTTGAGGTGACAACAGCGCAGTGGAAGCCATGAGGACATCAACTCAAATATACGGAGACCACTACAACCGCAAACTGAATAAATATATATTTGGATGCCATCAAAACCGTTAAAGTGATTTTAGATATACAGCAAGCGAACATGGCGCGCCTGACGGCAATTGCTCCAAGTAATGTGTATATTATTATACAGATAACGTGACTGAGGACGTCCGGCCAATATTTTGTGTAAGCATTGTAGGAAGTGGTACCTTTCGTTTGCGATACATTTTAGGGAAAGTCCTCGTGGCAACCGTATATCGGAGTTCACGAAGACCTGGAAGCCACGAGAGACTACGGTTTAACATGGGGGGACGTCATAAGATGCTAAATATATATATATATATATATATATATATATATATATATATATATATATATATATATATATATAAATTATTAGCATAAACTGTATTATCTAAAATTGTAAATACAAGGCCTGTAGAGTATAATAAATAAAATAATAAATAAGGCCTGTTTTTTATTATTCTGTTTGAATATTCATCAATACGCATAACCCAAATAGCTGGTCTCATTTGAATTTCATTAATTAATTTTTCTACATCTGTATTTCCCATCACAAAAACACGATCTGACAACACTCACTACAGAATTCGCTAGAAAACAGCTCAAACGTCTGTGTTGCAGCACGATACACGCATTTATGATATGCTGTCGAAGTCATAAAACCGATTGGCGGTGGATGGGTTCCAGGATATGTCGCCAGAAAGTCGCTTAATCGAAAATCTTAAGAGCGTCTGGTGTGTGTTACTGCATCAAAGTATAGTAAGGTATGCGTCGCTTTCGACATCTCAGCGGGGGTTCAGTCGACGTACGCCGCCCCGTCTGTGTTACCTCTTAATGTTCATATCCTTCTGTACGCCTATTACTCTAAAATGTCTGAAGCAGGCTTCTAATCTGTCCGAACATCTTTCTTTATGTCCAAGCCTCCAACATAGCCTGTCCAAGCCTTATCCGTTGATTGATAAATACGGATACCAGTATATTTATCAATAAACACCTTATCTTTAAAGAAATTGTAATGTCCCTGATACCGAACACTTTTTTCAGTTTGTGGAAAGCATTTCTTGCCTGTCCTATTATTGTTTAACCTATTTTTGTAGTCCTTATTTTCATTAATTATTGTTACCCAGATATTTACATTTTTCAACTTTTTTAATTTGTTCTCCATGTATTGTTATGCGTTCTTGGCGTATAACTTATCTTCTAATTTCTACTCACATGAAAAAAGGAAAGCCATCCAGTTAAGATAATGACAGTCACACTTCATCACTCCTGCAGAGTCCTGCAACCAAGAAGAAATAACAGGAGAAATGAGAAAAAGGAAAATCTAAAAACTCGAAAGCACTTAATCAGAATGAAATGTAAATACACACTGTTGTACAGTGAATTAAGATAGAAAATCAATATTGAATCAAACCACAAAACTATTAAGAAGACTAGAATATAATCTTATCTTTTTCTATTAGTGACCAGTGCCATGAGCTACTTTCTGCATGAGTAAAAACACAAACCAAGGCAACAAGAAATCAAACAGAGGCAGTCCTATGAAAAAAGAAAAATAGGATATACATTAATTGAAACTACTAGAAAACTTCAATACAAAAAAAACTCTAAATATGTTTATGCTGTCATTTAGAAACAATGAAGATGTTGAAATCTACAGCATCACTAATATTGGCAAATCTACTTTAAATAAACCATTTAATTTGTTTTTGACCCCCTCCGTGGCTCAGTGGTAAGAGCGCCTGCCTTTGGATCGAAAAAATCCGAAAGGTTGTGGGTTCGAATCTCACCAGGGTCAGAGCTTTTTCATTTATTATAAATTAATAAATGAATATAGTTTCTGTCCTTGTGGGATCGGTACTCACCGGAGGGACCGCAGATGTTCGGATACAATTAGCGTCTCTTTGCAAAGACAATGACGTCGACTTTGCAAAGTAACAAGACACTTACTCAACACACACACTACACATGACACTAGGTACCTAACTGTTCAAAATTACCGTACCTACCATGCCAATGGCCATTAGTTGTCGAGGCATTAGCTAAATAAAAAAAAAAAATTTGTTTTTGATATTGATTTTATATTATAATTTCAAGTTTTGAATCCTAACTGTGATATTGTAATTTAAACTGTAATGGGATTATCCCGTGTATTAAATAAATAAATGAAATTTTATATTTACATAGACTATTTTTTTTTAGATTATGTTATTAATTTTTGCTAACTTACCTTACTCAAATCAAACAGTATTCCAAAGTCTGCCAATTTCAAGTAATAATATCACGTGTAGATGTGCTATGTGTAGATATCCTATGTCATGCAGGACATCCCAAAACAGTGATTTCTGATGAGTTGTGCCTACAAAAATATTGAAATTAATTTACAGTACCTATGGAAAATGATACTAATCTCTGCTTCCAATTTCTTCTTCTTCATGTGCCATCTCCTTTAAGAAAGTTGGCAACCATCATGGCAATTCGCACTTTTAACACCGCTGCTCTGAAAAGATCAGCAGAAGTACAGTTAAAACAAGCTCTCAAATTGTTTAACCAGGAGAGGCATCTTCGTTCATGACTCCTTCTACCCTTTATTCTTCTTTATAATGCTCGCCCCTCATGACATGTATCAGATATTGCAGTTTTCTAACTTCAATTGTATTTAAAACCGCTTTATCTTTTCCCATTCTTTTCAAAACCTCGACATTCATGACTCTATCCACCAACTTATTCTTAATATCCTTCTGAAGGCTAATAAGTCAAATCTGTCCGAAACCGGGTTATAATCTGTCCGAAACATCTTTCTTTAATGTACAAGCTTCCAACCCATAAAATAATAGATACGAAGAACACGTAGCATTTCAGAAGCCTTATCTTTAAAGAAACTGTAACATCCCTGCTACAGAATACTTTTTTCAGTTTGTTGAAAGCATTTCTTGCCTGTCTTATTCTTGCTTTAATCTCTTCTGTGTACAGTAAAACCTCCATTAAACGAAATAATTGGGGGGGAGGCTGTTTCGGTAACAAGAATTTCGGTTAAAAATAACATTGTTTTTTTTATTCGTCTTGTATCAAATTAGATAGTATTTTTGGTCAAAGTTGGCATTAAAAAATACTATGAAGGGATTTCATAATGTGTTGTATATTTAAGGCCGGCCATTGGTAATGTTATAAGTATAGCCGATCCCATCACCTTTATAAAGTACACCACTCATAATCTAGAGCATATATGTATACCGAAAAATGCTTAACCTACTAACAATATATGTCGCTAGTTCCAGCCATATTTTTGTTATCCTACCTGTTGTGTATTGTTTATAAAAAAATGTGAAAGTTTTGCTTTTTTCTCAATAAATATAAGAGCGTTTATATCTAAATTACTTAAGTATTTAAATGAATTTCATGATAAAATTCCGTTTAGCACTACAGTAGAAGTAATGGAAGGATATAACGTTAAAAAAATGTGAATTAATAAAGTACTTTTTGCGTGGTGTACTTTTAAAATAAATTTCTGAAATTAATAGAAATTGGCATGTGAACCGTAAATATTCGACATATAATACGAATACAGTATAGGAATCTGTAAGAATCTAAGCTCTGTTATTGTAGCCATTATGTATAAGATGGCGCTACGAAAAATATTATATACATGTGCAAAATTCAGGAGCGGTATGGCCCGTTTGAAACTTTCCTTTGGAAATTTCGGTACTGTATAGAGAGTAATACCGTTTTGAGGGATGCGGGTGGTTCATTATTGCGTACTTGGAATAATATCAGGGCCCCGTAACCGGGCGTGCAACGCGTGCGGTGCACGCGTGCGTAACCCCAATGGGGCGCCAAACCGAAGGATTGGTAAATAAGAAATATTTATTTTAAATGAGATAATCATTTTTTATATACAATTTTATTTATTTCATGAACAGCTAGAGAAATCTCAAAAATCAAATATTGTGTTATTACTGAAAAAATGATTATTATTCCCGTCCTGAAATGTTGAACGTACTCCGTCTAAAATATATTACATTTTATTGTCCCTTCCTAATTTTTTTCTTTGAAGTATGTAGATAGATTGAATTACGCTTGCCATATGAAAATCAAACATCAAATCACACTCCTTGACGACTAGAAACATAAATTAGTACCCATAACGCAACTTAGCAGTTTTACTCCTATAAAGTGAATCTTTTACTCTAATGATAATTACCCTTAAGTAAACACATACTCTATGAATTATGATTATGTATTTAACTTGGGTATTACCTTTTCCCGTAAAATTAATAAAGTATTAATAATAATTAAAATTAATAATTAATAAAATTAATATGAAACCATATGGTTGCTAGTTATGCAGACACCCTATATAAAATTTGTTTGAAAACTTTGATATAACAAAATATTATTGTTTATTTACTTGAATGTATATTTTTAATTTAATACACAGGGTGCTTCATTCATGTTGCAAAAAAATTTAAGGGGAAAGACGCAAAATGTCGCCTCTCAAAATTTTCCTGTGTTTTAAATGTGTTAATTTTTTTCGAATACTGAGAAAACTAATAAGTATTTTTAAAAAAATTAAACGCAGAATGAAAGAAAACGTTATTGCCGAGGGCCGACAGTCCCTTAGAATAAATAAAAAGTTTCTTTTGAATTAAATATTTGCAATTCACTAAATTTTCTCTGTTTTCACTAAGTTTTCAGGAGAAGTTTTTTCAGGAGAAGAATACGAGAAGTTTTAATTGTAGAACAGTTTAAAAATTTGGAACGTCAGATTACGAAAACGCTCCATGTATTTTTTCGAACAGAACTTCCAATTGATTTGTTACTGTTTCATTAAACTCTCATGCAAAAATCATATTGCTATTTATCAAAAATATAATTCCTGCCATTTGACATGTTCTTCGTGTTAAACTTATTAAAATGCCCAGTTGGTGATAATACCAGTCTGATTTTTGCATAAGAGTTTAATGAAATCGTAACAAATCAGTTGGAAGTTCTGTCAGACAAAATACATGGAACGTTTTCGTAGTCTGATGTTCCAAATTTTTAACCTGTTCCACAATTAAAGCTTCGCCTGTTTCAGTGTTCCCGTACATCAAAGTTTGTCCGACTAGACACAGTTAAGTTAAAAATTTTCAGCTTGTTATTAATCAACTTCTTTTTTGTACGCGAGATCCAAGCCTATAATTCAAATTTAACTTATAAATAAGTGATTTTTACTCAGGTCAGCCGTTATGATGAAACATTTTATTTTAGGGAATATAGTATGGTATAGTTAGACCCATACCCAGACATCCAAAGTGAAAGTTATCCTCCAACACCAAATTGTTCTATATGGTCCACATAATGTTCAGAAAAAAGTCACACCATTTTGAGCGTCGGGTTTGGGGGGGAGAGGGGGGAGAAATCGGTAAATTCGTAGTTTTTTACGTTTTTCGTCAATATTTCTAAAACTATGCGATTTAGCATGAACAACCTTCTATACAAAATTGTTCTACATTAAATTTGAAACAAAAAAGGTCCTATGCATAACCCTTCTCAAATGAACGGTTCCAAAGTTACGGAGGTAGTATGTTATAATTGGTCCAAAAAAGGCCTAACCCAGACATCCGAAGTAAAAGTTTTCCTGCAACACCAAATTGTTCTATATGGTCCACATATGAGTGATCGCGTCTAACCTTAATTTATACCGTTTTTTTTTAGTTGTTATATGCATGTTTATCCGATTTTTTTGCCGGTACGGCGAGCTCTATTTCAAAAATCTTCTAGTTTCCTCCAAATAATATTTTTTCTAGATTTTTTGTGATATTCTAAATGAAATAAGTTTCTTGACATTTTTCTCCAAAGTTAATGGTTTTAAAGTTATAAGCGATTTAAATCCGAAAAATGCCAAAACGCATTTTTGGATTTTAAATCGCTTATAACTTTAAAACTGTTAACTTTTGAGAAAAATGTCAAGAAACTTATTTTATTTAAAATGTCCCAAAAAATCTAGAAAAAATATTTTTTGGAGGAAAACTGGAGATTTTTGAAATAGAGCGCGCCGCACCGACAAAAAAATCGGATGGACATGTATATTTAACAATTAAAACACGACGGTTTAAATTAGGGTTAGACACAATCACTCTTTAGAATCTTCAAGCTGAATGTTTAAACTTCAATTTAAGAATCTGGCAACCTCAAAAGTTCTAATTTAAATATGAGTTTTTAGGCCTCGTAAATGAGCATTTTCGCACTTTTCAGATTTTAAATCGCCTATAACTCGAAAACTATCAATTTTTGAAAAAAATTACAAGATACCTTTCTTGTTTAGAATGACCCACTAAACTTAAAAATATATGTTCCGGGGCAAAAAAACGTGATCTTTTCTATTTGTTTATAAAAATTGTTTAAACAGTTTCTGCCCAAAAATTCCGCCCGGCACCCTTCAGATTTGTTTAGAGGGGACATGTTTGAATAGGAATCCACAAAGAAACCGAATCAGAAATTTTCCCAGACGGGAGCGGTCTCACCACATGGACTAAAATAGATTTCTCCAATACTTTTGGTTTAGATTTTACCACGAGATACGAGCACAGTATTTATCCAAGTAAAATTTTCAGCGAGACCCCGTCCTTAAACCGCCTACTAAAAAATTAAAAGTTCGCACCTGATATATAAAACGATTTCGAGTCATCTTAGCGAGGCCGCACCTGCATACTCTCTGTACTTAACTAAACTATCGACTCACTAAAAATTCTGCCGTTTGCGGCCTCGCTTAGATATCTATTGCGTTATTTCTCCGATAGAGGCAGCATCTCTCGGGAAAGAATCTTTTCTCTCTGTTGCGCCGGCATTTGGGGACCTCTCTTTCATACAACGGCCGGCCTTAATGACATTCTTTGGTTGTATGAAAGCAATACGATGTTGACACCACTGTTAACATGGAACTGTTTCCGTTTTGCAATAAAAATTTACTTTTTATTGACGAAATTATTGAAACTGTCAGCTGTTTCGGTTAAACAATGTTTCGGTTAACGGAGGTTTTACTGTACTCATTATTTTCATTAATTATTGTTACCCAGATATTTATATTTTTCAACTTTTTTAATTTGTTCTCCATGTATTGTTATGCTTTCTTGGCGCATAACTTATCTTCCAATTTCTACTCATATGAAAATAAGCAAAACCATACAATTAAGATAATGGCAGTCAAACTTCATCACTCCTGCAACCCAGAAGAAATAACAGGAGAAATGAGAAAAACGAGAATCCAAAAACATTGAAAGCAGACTGAATCAGCATGAAATGTAGGTACACACTATTTTAAAAAACAAAGAGAATTGAGATGCTAAATATTTACCTATACAATCAATATTAAATCAAATCATTAGCATGCTAGAATATAATAGAACCTTTTTCTATTGGTAATGAGTAACAAAGGCATTCCAAGAAAAAAATTAAGGCACCTAAGCCAAATGATAAAATTTCGGCTATTCCAATAAAATAAACAAGTAAAAACCTATCTATACATAAAATATTAGAATATAACTAAAATACACAAATAATAATTTCACACACAAGTATATCACAAAAATTTCAATTTTAAACAGTATAAATTTTGTAAGTACTGTATCACAGATCAGTAGTAAAAGATATTTAGATAGATGAGTACTTTCCATGAACTTCAATGAAACTTGAAATATTCAAGGTATTGCTCCACTAAATAAAAACAGTTCTTATTCAGTATTCTTTTCACGGTTCACGTAGCCTGTTAACTACGGGCTATGGTGTACTCAGTACACCAGTCACACTAAGGGACACCGCACACATCTTATGGAAAATATAATGTCACTCAAATTCAATAAAATTTATATGAATAGGTTCGTTTCAAATTAACGGTCAATTCTTATCATTGCGCCAACTCTTAATTTTCAATAATAAGAGCAGAAATTGATATAATCAATCTGAAATCAAATGGGTAAGTACATAATTTAGAGAGAGAAAAAATAGTTTAAAATACCCAAATTATCGGTACTTCATAAATCTTCTCGGGCTTTTAAGCATCTTATTATAATAGTTTCACTAATCTGCTTAGGCCCAGCGGGGTTTAAGCTGTTTTGAATAGCACCCAGAGCAATAGTGATTGTAACTGACTCGTTTATGGACTCCAAAAATGTGATTTAGATAAACTTTAATTGCCATTTGTGCCAAGGACAGCCAATAACTTATCTCCGAACATTGATTTCAGTATAAGTCAAAGACACTTTATGTGCTTTATTAAGGATTTAACGCTTGGGGAAGAACACTAATTTATAAATTTATAAGTATATTTATAGGTAGCTAGGTGATTTAGCGTTAAGTGTCCAAATAATATTTGTCAATTTATTATCTGTGATAATGTTATCATTGTCTGTGTAATGTTACCATTTTGTGATTTTAAGTATATTTACATATTTATATAATTTATTTTGAAGTTTAATGTATATTTTAGCTCTTAAATTATTTTGTAATAATGGGTAAGGCCAGTAAATAAATAAATAAATAAATAATTAATCATAATTAAGAGTTGGCACAATGATAAGAATTAACTGTTAATTTAAAACGAATCTATTCGTATAAATTTTATTGAATTTGTGTGACATTATATGTCCATAAGATGTGTGCGGTGTCCTTTTCCACCATGTCTGATAAGCACTGGTTGAGCATGTGACCCGCTGCCTAATCTATCTCTGATGTGTCAGCTATAAGCTTCGGCAGTTCTAAATTGGTTACTGCAGAGATAGACTGATGGTCGAAAAAATTCCACACCAAGCACCTAGTCATGTAAGTAAATTTTGTAAGATTTAAATTACGTTTATCTACAACAGTAACTCTATATCACAGGTTTCCCTGTCACTCAAGGGCTAAGGCAAGGATACTGTATATCACCAGTATTATTCAATATAATAACATTATATTGAAGAAACCCTTAGACAATGGAAGAAGTGCAATGGAACGGGACTACCAATGGGAGATACGATACTCTACACACTGCACTATGCAGATGACCAAATTGTAATTCCACAGGACAAGGATGATCTGGAATATATGGCAATAACAAAAAATAAAAATTCTTAAAATACAGCTGAAACTGAAGTCTAACAATAATTAATCAAAAAGTACAAAGATAAATTACTGCACCGAAGATGGAGAATACTACACTTTTGTGAACCTAATTTGAGTTTAACCCTGCTTATTTTAAAAAAGTAGCAAAATTTACAATGGCAGTAGAATTGGTAACACTGTTTTCCTATATCCGTATACTGCCATCTGAATGTGACTTCCACTATAGCCACTGAGATGGATTTTTAGAGAAATCAGCAAGAAGATCTAGACTAGAACACATAAGAAACAACGACATTAGACAACAAATGAGAATAGAAAGAACAATCATAGATGGCATCGAAAGACAACAGACAGCAACATGGGACGGGCACATAAGACGAATGAAAAAAAGAAGAATCACCAAAATAGTGTAAAGCAGTGGCGGCTCGTGATTTTTACAATAGGGGAGGCTATACCTAACTGTAAAATATCTAGACAAATTTGAACTAGCAAAAAAATGCGCCAAAAAATGTAATTTAACGCCCCATCTTTTGACCATTTTTTATTTACATTTCATAATATCATCCTAATTCATAATTTCATGATATCATCATTTTAAAAATAGTTAGTCTAATAGTAAAAGTTTAATACCAAAGTTTGTGTCGTTTATTTGTTAACAATTCCATCTATTTGTAAATAGATACCTATGCATATCAAAATAAACACAGATTTGAAGTCTTGCAGTCCATACATAATGAAGCTTCAAATTTTTAAGATACTCAACTCAATTTTTTTAATTCTAAACGCGGCCTACTGCGAATTCAAAAACACGATAAATTACCGATATTTTGCTTTGAGTTAGAGATATCGGAAAAAGTTATTTGAGCAAGTTGTTCCAAATATTATTATAACCCCACATACCAAATTTCATAACAAAATTCGCACTTTTAGATTTTTCATTATATTTAGCCAGGACCCTAAAATTCGTTGTCCCGAGACGCACCCAACCACCCAACGGAGCTGAGAAGCTACACTGCCTCCCTTGGTATATCTCCGGGCAACGTGTGATGGCGCCGTAGATGCCACTGTTAGGAGACCAGGTCTCCTTAAACGCCTGCTGCGCTGCACAGAGCATTCGCAACGGAGAAAGCTGGGCTTCTCGGCTCCGTTCGTGCATCTCGGGATAACCCAGGGTCCTGCCTACAATATGTAATAAAACTGAGACGCGATCATGCGTTCTAATGCTAATGCTTCGTACGTATGGATAATTAGTGATAATATGGAATTTACACGTTGTATAATAGTGAGAGTAATTGTTGTTTTCGCGATTCATGATAAACAAAACAGTATAGAGTGTGTAAAAAATTTATGGGGAGGCTGAGCCTCCCTTGCCTCCTCTGACGAGCCGCCACTGGTGTAAAGGTACATATCCATAAGTGGGTGTTCTGTGTCATGTAGTGGATACTTTGGTGCTGGCCCCTCACCCTCTTCAATTCAACTGGTTTGCAGTTTATTTGTAGGGGAGTGCTTGCTGTATCCATTTGAGCAGCTACACCAAGCACGGAGCAGCCAGAAAAACGAAAACGAGGAAGATAAGCAACTACATGGATAAAGGACATCTCCAAGGCAGTGTCAGAAAGAAATTTAAGAGAGGAAGACTGCCACCATAGAAAGGAGTTTCAATTATGTACCGAAAAGCGTAGAAAGCTATAAAACTGATTTAACATAAATATATTACATGCTAGGTATTAGTTACATTTTTTAAAATGTGCCTACATTTATTTTGTAATCATACACATTGAAAATACCTAAGTTGTGGCTTTTATTTGCGCTTTTAGTCATTGGTATACAGAATACACCAAGCACCACGCCCTAGTTCGGAGTTATACCTAATCTAATGGGACGATGGACGGGCGCCGGTAATTAAGGTTAAAAACAAGAAAAATTGGTAAAAGTTGATTGAATTTAAATTTTAAATAGTTTGCCTTACTACTTACCCTATTATACACGAATATAGACGCTTATGGCGTAATATTCGTTGCTATTATGCTAGTCTTGTGGATAAAATTTAGCAATCTCAGCAATAAGGAAGGCGTTCCCTCTTGAGTGGTAAAGATATTTTTCTCTTGTACAATTCGGCCAGATATACTTGATTAACAGTTTGATCACAGGTTGAGGTATAAATTCTGGAGAAAATTCTTTGTAACTGCTACCAAATTCACTGGAATTTTCGTGTCTTTGTCTTATCTTACTTAACTTAACAGTTAAGCGTAAACCATTTTGAAATAACTGATTAACTGATTTTTGCTTGATTTTTGTGAATCACAAATTTTGACTTGACACTTTGACATTGACAACAGCGCCACCATACAATCAGAAACTATAATGAGCGTGTCTACCCAACCACACTACGGAAATTGATTCATTTAATTAGGAAAACTGTAGTTGTAGTTGAGAATATTTAGATTTTTGTATCAAATCTTTACTTAAAACAGTAGTCAAATAAAATAATCCAATCGTTCACGGCATTGGAAGCAGCAGCAAAAAGAATGGGGCTACACGTGAATACTAGTAAAATTATGTAGGTACACACACCTGAAAAGTCTAGGAATATTTTTATAAGGGAATAAAATTAATAAAAATAGAGTCACGTGATCATTTAATTTCAATTGAATTTTTACAGTTGCTCATCCTGTAGGTTTTTGTGAGTAAAACATAACGGCAAAAGTGATAACGAATATTTGACAAAGCTTTTTACAGGAGAGGAAAAAACTATAGATTGTATTGGGATAAACCGTAATCGTACCCCTTCCTAACTGCCAAAGTGTCATGGCCGCCGTCGGGACCTATTGTGCTGACATTTACAATGTTTACATATAGAAAAGTTTGTTTTTTTCTGCTTATAATGCCGTTTTCTAAAGATATTAGTGAACAAAATCGATTTGCTAACAATATTTAATATATTTTAAATGTGCTAAAATTGGATTCAACAGCAAAAGTCGCATAAATAACATATAAATGACGAATTTGTTTACCTATTACAAATGGGGTTATGTGGTTGTAACTGTTTATTTTGGGAATAAAATGAAAATGATCAATTAAACGACTGGAAAACTGTAAGTATTACAATTAAAACATGTTTATCCTATCACAAGAGTTCACTTCATTTTAAGAAAGCTAATTATTATTATACAATAGACATTTATAAACTGCCATGTACTTTTAAGGTTACTTTTGATCTGTTTTCAAAGCTTATGATTAAATGTTACCTCTTTATTAATTAGATTTGCCAACAAAAGATGCATGATTAAGGCCAAATGCAATTCCTTTGCTAAAGTCATAAAAAAAATTACAAATACAGTTAAAAAAATTATTTTAAAAAGGTCTCTCAAAAGACATGAAAATTATACAACAACTCAAAAAACTAGAGAATGTAAAGAAAGCCAGGTTATTGGAAATGGAATTCCTGTTTAATTGAAAGCCAGTAAACTATCCAAGACTTTTCAGAATCAAATGTGTCAACTTGTAAAACGATTCTTCTGACATTTTTAGTAAAAACCAGATTATCCTCAAGAAAAATTCTGTTTTAAGTGAAACTCAAAGTCATATATATAAATATAATTTTGTGAAAGTGTCATCTTTGAATGAAACAAATTTTTTACCTAAACAAATAAATGTTTGGATCTAATTAAAAACAATGCTGAATCAAGTACAGTAGAAATACAAACCTTTGAACTTCTAAATGTGATTGTTAAAAGTGTCGAGATAGCTACTGCATAGGGATTCGAAAGGGATAGACTTGTTATGAACGCACTTGATCATGTACTTCTTACTGTTATAAAGTTGAAACAAAACTTATTTTATGCTTTCTTATCAGTCACTTTTAATTGTGTATCAACTTTACGTGGTACATCGTGCAAAAATTGCTAAAATGCAAACATTATATTTATTTTCTGTGTTACATTGGATACTATGATTGAATGTCTTCCTCTTTTAGATAGTGAAGTGAAGAACATCTTGAAGTTCCAATGATGTTTCAAGATGAGATAAATCGAAATAATGGTTGTATGTTAGAAGGACAGAGAATACGAAGAAATGTTATTGCTGCATACTTAGTGTAGTGAAATACAAACTTCAAACATTATAATATATTTTTTTATTTCAAACATTTCATATGATTATGAAAGAACATCTTCCTCTTTAAAACAATGAAGAAGTGAAGAACATAATAAAGTTCCAACGAAAATGATTCCAGATGAGGAAAATCGAAATAATGGTTGTATGTTACGTGTATAGAGAATACGAAGAAATGTTATTGCTGCAAACTTAGTGTAGTGAATTAAAAACTTATTGTCAAATACAAATCAATTTATTTCATACTTTTATAATATATAGTGGTACAATTTTATATGTGTTCAAATAAAAATATTAATAAATAAAATACAATAAACACAAATCATGTATATCTTACAATGAATTACAAAATCAAAAATTAATTACAAAAATATCAAAATAAATCTAAAATATTAAAAAGTAACCCATAATTTTTATAGTACCTACATACTTTGGTTGGTACTCTAATAATTTGGAAATCCATTAAAGTTTGTAGATGGAAATTGCAGGTATCTAAAAAATATATAAAGTAACTCAACAATCTCTTTTCAATTAGGGTTGCAGTTGATAAAGATGAATGACCCTTGCTCGGGAAATCAAATGTATCTAAAAAAAAATTAAGTAACAGCTTTCTAACAAAACAATCTTAGCACTAAACGGAAACAAAGATACTGGTAAGTATTAAAACATTTTTTGAAAAATCTTTCTGAAAGTGAAAATAAAGACTACTCTCTATGGGAACAACTAAAACTGGGTATGCTTTACAAAAAAATGTATCCAGAACAAACTTCTTCTCTATAAGGCAATACTACTACAAGTCTGGATGTACAGGATTTAATTCTGGGGAACTGCCAGTAACACATAATATGCAAAGACTACAAAGATTCCAATCCAAAGTCTTTCATGATGTCCGATTTTTTTATTACCACTACCAAATATCACGCTAAACTTAAAATTCTTACAATGAAGATAGCTAAAGCTTGAGTACACATAGATAGATCCAACCAAATAAATAAAAACAATTAATGTATGTAAAATGTATGTTAGTCTTCTTCCACTTGCAGAAGATATTTTCAGTTGTTTGTGCCACTGTGAACTTAAGATCTCTAATATTAACCGATGATAAATTTATGAAAACTGATTTTAAATATTAAAAACTTTCAGAGATATTTCAATTTTCGAAACATCTTATAAAAGAGTGAAAAATATTCAGAGACACCTTACAGCCATAAACCAGTAAAACTAAAATATTTAATGTTTTTGTATAAATTAATATTAATATTTATGAACTTTTTAAATATATCTTTAAAAATTTTATGATAAATAAAATGTTTTTGAGTAAAGGCAATATTTTTTTTGTATGGTAATAGAAAAGATTAATATTTGAAATCATATACAGCATCACATTTTATAAATTATAATCTTTTTATTATAAAAATAGTAATACCGTGTGTCTACAGATGGGGTGCCCAAGAGGAAAAACTTTTTTATTTTCAATTTTAGCGAAAAATGTCATTCTTGATAAAAACTTTTGCTTGTTCTAAAACCCCATAAAATGAACTAAAATTCAAGTTTTTCAAATCCTGCTTATTTTTATAGCCAATTTTATGTAAATCCCTATAAATTTTTGCACTAAGTTCGAAATTGTAACAATAATAACTTGGGAGAACAACCCTTTCACTTCTCTGGATTACGAAGCCAGACTTTGTCGTTCTCCTTGAATCATCCAATTATTTATTAATTAAATAATTATTAATACAACAATTTTAATAATGAAATTTATCACAAGATAAATTCTTTATTGATAGCTTAAAATTGTCAAAAAAATTGACAATTCGCAAATGATTTATCGAAGTTGATAGTTACTAAGCTACATTGTGGCTTGGCAACACTAGATTATTGTTAAGATTTCAAACTTAGTGCAAAAATTTACATAAAATAGGGATTTACATAAAATTGGCTACAAAATTAAGCAGGATTTAAAAAACTTGAATTTTATTTCGTTTTATGGGGTTTTAGAACAAGCAAAACTTTTTATCAATAATGACATTTTTCGCTAAAATTGAAAATAAAAAAGTTTTTCCTCTTGGGCACCCCAACCGTGGACACACTGTATATAATTATAATACTAAAATCACAATAAAGATGCACTAGAAAGAAACGAACACAAGACATGATGAATGTTATGAGGAGCACTCACAAATCATGATTTACAAAGTTTATACATTGTAAATCGTGATTCGGGAGTGCTATTTGTATCATTCAACATGTCTTGGGTTGTTTATTTCTGGTGCATCTTTATTGTGAGTTTAGTATAAGAGAATTACAAGTTTTATGTTAAATCTTCTGAATCAAATTTTTGTTAGGTATCATGTCACTCTTACTAATTTTATCCCATAAACACTTTGAAATAATACATTTTTTAGTTCCATGACTGTTATCAATTGTTGGATATCATATTGGCTACCATATTCGCTATTGTGGCGTTATTGACAGCAGCTCTAACTAATGATGATGGAGTCGATTTTCCATACTATGGTCTTAGATTGTTCAGCTATGATTGTGAGATTCTACCAGAACCACATTTACCTTGGATCTTTCTCTGAATTATCAAATGCAAAAGTTCATATTTTTTAGGGTGTTTCATACCTAAGTATTATTGACCTAAGTATTCCAGCTTGTGTCTCTTTAGTCAAATGGAAATTATTATATGAAACTCTACAAGAACACATTCATATTATAATCAATTAAGTATATTAATTTTAATCACAAATGTTTATTGGTTGAGAGAGTGACTTTTTTACTTATGCTCAATCAAATATTTTTACTATTTTCTGTTAGTTTTTTAAAAGTTATTTATGATATAAGTGTTAAAAGTACACATTTAAGGCACGCATGTGAAAGTCTGCAATTCACATGAGTGCCTTAAAAATGTACTTTTTAACACACATATCATACAATATTTTTTCTGCAAACGTAATTACAGAATAATATCTACAAAAACTTTTTTCTACAGCCGTGTTAAAAATTCAATTTTTAGCACTCCATAAGAGCATTAAAAATGCTACTTTAAGGCACAAGTGCTTTAAAATTTTTATGGCACTGCAATTCGTATTGACCGTATAGACAATTTTGATGTAATGTCACAAAAATATAAAAATGGAATGTCAGTCAAGTTCAAGTAAAAGTTTTTGTAGATATTGTCCTGTAATTACGTTTGTAGAAAAAATATTGTATGATATGCGTGTTAAAAAGTACATTTTTAAGGCACTCATGTGAATTGCAGAACTCGCTATCGCTCATTCTGCAAACTTTCACATGCGTGCCTTAAACGTGTACTTTTAACACTTATATCATAAATAACTATTACTTGAACTGACATTCCATTTTTATATTTTTTTGACATTACATCAAAATTGCCTATACAGTCAATACGAACTGCAGTGCCATAAAATTTTTAAAGCACTAGTGCCTTAAGGTAGCGTTTTTAACGCTTGTATAGAGTGCTGAAAGTTGCATTTTTAACACGGTTGTAGAAAAAATAAATTTTATGTATATTTTATCTAAAAAAGTATTTAAGCACTTAAATATTTTTTCAAAAATAGAATATTTTTATGAACTTCTTTAATTCTTTTTTATTTTAACTTTAATGCAATCTGTTATCATTATAACAATATGACAGATATAAAAAATGACACAGTGGGAACTACACTCAGGGGTGAGAACTCTTTACATATTTATATTAATTTAGTCTACATTACCATATTTCTGACTTTTTTACAAATTAGTAACTACTATCTACTTCCCAGTGGTGTAGAGATCGGTAACTTTTCTTAACCCTCTAGTGCCCTAGTTTGCCTCAAGGCGGACCATAATAAAAATTTCCATGCTTACTATTTAAGTATTTTATAGCTGCAATACCGAAACCAGCCTCTGGACTAGATCAGATAAGCATCCAGCTTTTAAAAGTTTGGGTGATCAGACAGATTTTTACCCTATAATTTTCAGTTTAGCATGATATTTGGTAGTGGTACTAAAAACATCGGACATCATAAAAGACTTCGGATTAGAATCTTAATAGTTTTTGCATATTTGTATTACTGGCAGTTCCCCAGATTTAAATCCTGTACATCCAGACTTGTCGTAGTATTGCCTTATAGAGAAGAAGTTTGTTCTGGATACATTTTTTTGTAAAGCATGCCCAGTTTTATTTGTTCCCATAGAGAGTAGTCTTTATTTTCACTTTCAGAAAGATTTTTCAAAAAATGTTTTAATACTTACCAGTATCTTTGTTTCCGTTTAGTGCTAAGATTGTTTTGTTAGAAAGCTGTTACTTAATTTTTTTTTAGATACATTTGATTTCCCGAGCAAGGGTCATCTTTATCAACTGCTACCCTAATTAAAAAGAGATTGTTGAGTTACTTTATATTATTATATTTTTTAGATACCTGCAATTTCCATCTACAAACTTTAATGGATCTCCAAATTATTAGAGTACCAACCAAAGTATGTAGGTACTATAAAAATTATATGTAACTTTTTAATATTTTAGATTTATTTTGATATTTTTGTAATTAATTTTTGATTTTGTAATTCATTGTAAGATATACATGATTTGTGTTTATTGTATTTTATTTATTAATATTTTTATTTGAACACATATAAAATTATATCACTATATATTATAAAAGTATGAAATAAATTGATTTGTATTTGACAATAAGTTTTTAATTCACTACACTAAGTTTGCAGTAATAACATTTCTTCGTATTCTCTATACATGTAACATACAACCATTATTTCGATTTTCCTCATCTGGAATCATTTTCGTTGGAACTTTATTATGTTCTTCACTTCTTCATTGTTTTAAAAAGAAAGATGTTCTTTCATAATCATATGAAATGTTTGAAATCAAAAAATATATTATAATGTTTGAAGTTTGTATTTCACTACACTAAATATGCAGCAATAACATTTCTTCATATTCTCTGTCCTTCTAACATACAACCATTATTTCGATTTATCTCATCTTGAAACATCATTGGAACTTCAAGATGTTCTTCACTTCACTATCTAAAAGAGGAAGACATTCAATCATAGTATCCAATGTAACACAGAAAATAAATATAATGTTTGCATTTTTAGCAATTTTTGCACGATGTACCACGTAAAGTTGATACACAATTAAAAGTGACTGATTAAAAAAGCATAAAATAAGTTTTGTTTCAACTTTATAACAGTAAGAAGTACATGATCAAGTGCGTTCATAACAAGTCTATCCCTTTCGAATCCCTATGCAGTAGCTATTTCAACACTTTCAACAATCACATTTAGAAGTTCAAAGGATTGTATTTCTGTAACTGTACTTGATTCAGCATTGTTTTTAATTAGATCCATACATTTAATTGTTTAGGTAAAAAAATTGTTTCATTCAAAGATGACACATTCACAAATATGACTTTGAGTCTCACTTAAACAGAATTTTTCTTGAGGATAATCTGGTTTTTACTAAAAATTTCAGAAGAATCGTTTTTACAAGTTGACACATTTGATTCTGAAAAGTCTTGGATAGTTTACTGGCTTTCAATTAAACAGGAATTCCATTTCCAATAACCTGGCTTTCTTTACATTCTCTAGTTTTTTGAGTTGTTGTATATTTTCATGTCTTTTGAGAGACCTTTTTAAAATAATTTTTTTAACTGTATTGGTACTTTTTTTATGACTTTAGCAAAGGAATTGCATTTGGCCTTAATCATGCATCTTTTGTTGGCAAATCTAATTAATAAAGAGGTAACATTTAATCATAAGCTTTGAAAACAGATCAAAAGTAAACTTAAAAGTACATGGCAGTTTATAAATGTCTATTGTATAATAATAATTAGCTTTCTTAAAATGAAGTGAACTCTTGTGATAGGATAAACATGTTTTAATTGTAATACTTACAGTTTTCCAGTCGTTTAATTGATCATTTTCATTTTATTCCCAAAATAAACAGTTACAACCACATAACCCCATTTGTAATAGGTGAACAAATTCGTTATTTATATGTTATTTATGCGACTTTTGCTGTTGAATCCAATTTTAGCACATTTAAAATATATTAAATATTGTTAGCAAATCGATTTTGTTCACTAATATCTTTAGAAAACGGCATTATAAGCAGAAAAAAACAAACTTTTCTATATGTAAACATTGTAAATGTCAGCACAATAGGTCCCGACGGCGGCCATGACACTTTGGCAGTTAGGAGGGGGTACGATTACGGTTTATCCCAATACTGCAGTAAATATCCAGATCCAGTGGCGTAACTAACGCCAATGCAACCAATGCGGTGCATTGGGGCGCAGGCCTTAGGGGGCGCAAAAAACTGATAATCTGGAAAAATTTTAGCAAAAAAATATGTTGAAACAAAATTCCCTGTAGCTTCCCGAAAATAAAAAATGTAAAAAAAATATTCGTGGTATTTTATTCCGTTCACTCACTTCCGTTCACTCACTTCCGTTCAGTCACAACAGAATGTTGGTGACTCTTTTGTTTACTATTATCGTTATCTTTTCTCCTCGGCGCGACGATGCACATCTGTGTTTATGGCTTTCTCATCACAACTGCTTTTGTTTATTTATCGTTGTTAGCTACAAAGATATTCAGGTAAATTATTTTAGTATTATTTTAGTAACTAGGACAACGTGTCCCTGTCATGTGCCAGTCCTTGTTGTAAGATCGTAAGGTTCAGTAGCTTTATTTGTTTAAAAATACAAAACAAATTTTGTCGGTGTATTTGTTATACAATTGAAATAAGTGAACCGTTTATTTGTGCGTTTTAGTGGATTTAGTGTGAACAAAATGAACGGAAATAAAAGACGGGGGGTGGAGAATAAGTCTTGGAATAGGGGCGCACGAGGAATACTTGCATTGGGGCGCAGGTCAGACTAGTTACGCCACTGTCCAGATCCCGATTCTTGACCCTTCGCTTCGTTATCGATAATTCGCTATCTGTATCTGTAGAGTGTACGGAAGCGAACGATCGATAACGAGCGAATGATTTTTGACCCTTCGCTTCGTTATCGATCATTCGCTTCAGTACACTCTACAGATACAGATAGCGAATGATCGATAACGAAGCGAAGGGTCAAAAATCGGGGTCCTGCTAGTTTCGATTTTGTTCATGCTATAAAATTCTTGTTTACTATTGAAAATGTTGTTTTCAACGAAAACTTTTCGTTTATAAATTCGCAAAAGTGTGTGTGTTATTGCGTTGCCGCTCCTGAAATATCTAGAGGCCACCTAGCGATGGATTCCTATGTAGTTTTGTCTTTTGAATCCAAATCTGAAAACAGCATTTCGCTATCTGTAACCATCTTCGAGTTATCCGACCTCAAAGTCGTCATTGTGACGTCACAAGCCTCCTTTAAATTGGCATTTTCTTCCGACATAGAAACGTCAACACTACTTTGTTTTCGTTTGACGCAACTAAACGTCAACATAAAATTGAAATGTCAGATAAACAAATTTTATTTATTTATGTTAATGTAATGTTAAATTACAGTTCACTATTTTCAAGAAAAACGGTTTATTTTGTATTTATTTATTGAAGTTATACTTCTTTAGGCGCGATTGAGGGTGAAATTTTATTAATCTGCGTGCATGCGCACACACAGTATGGAGTTCGTTACTAAATGTTTTAATTTATGTATGTATCAGTCCAGAAAAGGTGTGGAAAGGATATATTAGTGTTTTTAAATATATTTTTCTATAATCGTGTTAAGAATGCAATTTATAGCACTCCATGGGAGTATTAAAAATGCTACTTTAACATCGGTGCTTTAAAAATTTTAAGGCACTGCAGTTAAAAGTGAATTGTCAAATTGTGAAACGTCAAAATATTTATATTTCATTTATTAACATTAATAATACAACTTGCGCAATTTAAAAAAGGTGGTTTAAAAGGTTTTTTAAATTTAATTTAAACTGTATTATTGCATTTTAACACGATTGTAGAAAAAAACTATTAAAATTTGTTAGAATATACAAAAATAAAAGTAGATGTTATTCTATAGTTGTTATGATTTACGTATTGACAGTATAGGCAGTTTTGATGTAATGTCAAGAAAAATATAAAAATGGAATGTCAGTCAAGTTCAAGTAAAAGTTTTTGTAGGTATTGTCCTGTAATTGAGAATGAATAAATTATAATTGTTGATATATAAGACGTTTGTAGAAAAAATATTGTATGATATAGGTGTTAAAAAGTACATTTTTAAGGCACTCATGTGAATTGCAGAATGAGCGAAGCGAATCTTTCACACGAAACTTTCACATACGTGACTTAAAATTGTGCTTTTAACATTTATATCATAAATAACTATTATTATAATTTTTATGTATTTGGACTTGTCTACCTCGGGAATAAGATAATAATATTTAAAGTATTTTATAATTCACTTCGTATGTTTGTCACTATGTCTGAGAAGTCTTGTAGCCCGTATAAACAAAAGGGTATAGCTCAGTGGTAGAGCGTTGGGCTGGAGATCAAGAGGTCCCCGGTTCAAATCCTGGTGTTTTCTAATCTTTTTTTAATTTTTGGTATTGTTTTAATAAAAATTTTCGGAAAGTAGTAAGTAAAAATTAATTTAATCTTTAAATAAAATACAAATAAACTGTCCGAAAGTATATTTATTTCATTGAAATCATATTTAGAAGTATAACTTCTTACGTGCGTACAAAGTACACACACATTCTTTTTTTATTAGATATCAAATACGAGGTACCTATGTCAAAAAATATGAAGTTCGATCAAGATTAAAGTATCTTTATTTTTCACAATATTGAAAAGTGTTATTATAAAAAGTTGTTTGGAGTTGAAAACTATGTTCTAATATGCAATTATTACTTGTACATCCTTCTAAAGATAAAAAAAAATATTTGAAAATATTTCTCAAATTACGGATACCAATATCATTTTCATTCATAATTATTTTATTATTAATTTTACGAAGAAAAGTTATTCTTCATAAAAAGATCTGCATGGTCTAAAATCTAAGATGCAATTATCATTATATCACAGTTTATCAATTTTATTCGAGGTATGCCAAAAAATATGAATTTCGTTCGAGAGTAGAGAGTACCTTTATAGTTCACAATATTAAATATTTAAATTTTAAATTAGGATATAATTGCATATTAAAACATAGCATTTAATACTAAACAACTTTTCATAATAGAAATTTTCCATATTATGAATTTAAATAAGTAAATAAACAAAGTTTTCATTATGATAATGCTCGCATTTTCAGCTTGTTTATCATGGAACGACGTCATTTAACTTTGGATGAGATAAATAGGGCTGTATGCCTTCTTCAATGTGGCATGAGACAAACTAATGTAGATGAGCGCATGGAAGTCTCCCAAACTGTTATTAAGTCAATTGTGACGGCGTTTTTGTGGCACTGGGAGTCCAGCATAACGTCATGTAGGAAGTGAGAGTGCTACAACTGCAGCCCAAGACCGATTTTTGGTGTTACCGCTAGAAGACAACCATCAATTACAGCACCTGTAGTGGTTAGCGACTTGTAGAGGGTACACCAGGTAACCATAGGCCGTGATACGGTAGGAAATCGTCTCCATGAAGCCAATATTCACAATCGAAGGCCATTGATTTGTCCACCTATCTCAAGAGGTAATCGCGCTACAAGATTAGAGTGGTGTCAAGAATATCAAAAATGGGATGCAAATTATTGGGCTACAGTTTTATTCTCTGACGAATCCAAACTTAGATTTCATCCAGATTCTCGTCGAGTAAGAGTGCGAAAACGATCTGGAAATGTAGAACGCTTAAAACATACCAGTAGAACCAGTGACATACTGGCTTACCAACGAAGGTATCATGGGTAGATAGAGTCAATAATATAGAACTGTTAAGGAGAATATGCAGAGACAGGGAAGTCGAAAACACAATAAAAGAAAGAAAATTGCATCTCGGACATGCGATAAGAGGCGAATCTTTCACGAATAACATCTTGACACTTATAATTCAAGGAAAAATAGCGGATAGAAAAGCTTAGGAAGGAGACGCGTTTCTTGGTTGAAGAAGCTGAGAGAATGGTTTGGTTGCAGCTCAAGGCAACTGTTCAGATCAGCTGCATCGAAGGTCAAAATAGCCATGATGATTGCCAACCTTCGTCGCGAAGATGGCACTTAGAGAAAAAGAACGAAGGTATTGATGTGTTGCCTTGGTCAGCACAATCCCTAGATCTGAAGAATTAAAGCTGAGTACTTTTATATTTTAATTATTTTATACCGGTAACCAGCAAAATCTTTAATAGGCTATTGATTATATTCAAAATAAGATAGCTAAAAGGAACTACAACCTTAACGGGGTTTTATTATTTCATATGGTCAATGGACATCTATATATGAAAAAACCGCGGAGTGCTACCATTTAAAGGGGTGCGTTTTTGAGAAATGGGTGAATTAGTCCCTGGGCACAGGTTACATTAGGGTGAGTTCTATGCACTTTTGGTACAAACGCATAAAAATTGTTCCTGGTTAAATTTCCTATCTTAATATCACTTTTAAAAGTCAATGATACAATTTTTTACAAAAATATATTCAAAAGAAAAAGCACAAAGAAACCCAAAAGAAAGAAATTTTGTTTTTTGTCCCATAACTTTTGTCCACGAGGATAAAGGTATAGACATTGCTTTACAGAAAAAAAACCTACACATTTCTTCTTTAAACTGTTGTTTAGTAGAGGTAATTAGGATTTATAGTTTTCGAAATATGATTTTTCAAAGTTCGCCACTCACAGCAATTTTGGGCAATTTTCCTTGTTATTTCGCAAATATTCTTCTGTAAGTTTTTTCTACGTAACTTGAGGTATATGCAATGGTACACGTAATATGAATAGAAATCAATTACCTTTAAAATGGTCTACTGTATAACGTTGTACGACTTTTTTAAAGAGATTATGGTTTTTCAAGGTTTTCTACTTTTAACGATTTTTTATAATAATATTTAAAAATAAAATAATATTATTATATAATATATTATATTATATATTATGTAATACCTATTATAAAAAAATATTATTTTTTACATTTTTTACAATTATTTTTGAAATTTCTCATTATAACTTTTTTTTCTTATACATGAATATACTATATTATATTGCTCAATAAGAGGGCTTACTTTCTGTTCTTTAAAATGGTGTATCATCTATATTTAAATATGTAATGGAAACCGAGTGATTCTTTGATATTTTTTTACCTGTATTATTTAAAATTATTTCTTTTACAAAAATTACATAAACATCATAACGTCTTAGAAAACATCACTTTAGTTAAATTTACTTAAACGTTGACATTTAAAAAATTTTCAAAATCAAAGTCCATCTCTCCGTTAGCATTAGCTTCAATATCTTCCTCTGACATCTCAGTTATCTTAGAGTTCCCACAATTAGTTTCCATGCACATGCACCCTTTGCAGAATATTGAACAACTAATTCCTATCTTCCTATAACCGTAGTTTTTTGTACATCTTTTGGTACATTTACATGCTATTTTTTCAAGCAAAGCTTGTGGTGCAGAGCTTTGACAGTAAATATTGGAATTAATCCATATTTTGAAGTTTGCCCAGCCGGGTCAAGTGGATCCAAAGTATTACCTATAAAAAATAAGATTCAATCATAACACACAGTCACATAAAAAGTTATAATGAGGAATTTAAAAAATAATCCTAAAATCAAAAATCGTTGCAAGTACCTACTTATTACATATTGAAAAAGCATATCTTATTCAAAAATAATCCTAGAATTTTTTATAATACACCATTTTAAAGTAAACAGAATAAGCTTTCTTTTTTATTATATAATTTACACCTAAATGTAGAAAAAAAAGTTATAATGGGAAATTTAAAAAATAATCGTAAAAAATATAAAAACTCGTTAAAAGTATAAAGTCTTGAAAAAGATAACCTCTTTAAAAGAAGTCGTACAACATTATACAGTAGAAAATTTTAAAAGTAATTGATTTCTATTCCTCTTACATGTACCATTGCATGTGCCTAAAGTTACGTAGAAAAAAGTTAGGGACCGCAGACGTTCGGAAACAATTAGCGTCTCTTTGCAAAGACAATGACGTCGACTTTGCAAAGTAACAAGACACTTACTCAACACACACACTACACATTACTCCCCTGACTTAGTGATAAGTTATACAATTACGTGGCTAAAGGTTCTAGTTCTAAACCAAAGCCAGAATCAGAGAAAAAAAAAGTTACAGAACAATATTTGCGAAATAATAAGGAAAATTGCCCAAAATTGCTGTGAGTGGCGAACTTTGAAAAATAATATTTCGAAAACTGTAAATCCTAATGACCTCTACCAAACATCATTTTATAGACAAAGTATGTAAGTTTTTTTTCTGTGAAGCAATGTCTATACCTATATCCCCGTGGACAAAAGTTATGGGACAAAAAACAAAATTTCTTTCTTCTGGGTTTCTTTGTGCTTTTCTTTTGAATATATTTTTGTAAAATAAAGTATCATTGACTTTAAAAAGTTATATTTAGATAGGAAATTTAACCGGGAACAATTTTTATGTAGACGTGTTTGTACCAAAAGTGCATAGAACTCACCCTAATGTAACCCGTGCCTAGGGACTAATTCACCCATTTCTCAAAAACGCACCCCTTTAAATGGTAGCACTCAGCGGAATTTTCATATATAGAGATTCATTGACCATATGAAATAATAAAACCCCGTTAACGTTGTAGTTCCTTTCTATAGTACATAATCATATTAAGTCACAGTTTTGGAAATTTATTGTTGTTGTCTTATTCATAATAATATGATTTTTATTAATTTTTATTAAATAAATATAAATATACGTAGCATGATTTTGTAAATTTTTATTTCCTGTACCTACCTTTCTGGGATTAGTGTGAGGAGAGAATAAGCAGTCGGACAGAGCATCATTCTGATAGATGGAACGGTGGGCGTTTTTCTCTTGAATACCCTTAGGGATTTTTTCCAGCAGTGTGGTGTTGCTTAACGCCCTGGTCTTACTATGACTTTGACGTTACAAAATGGCGCCCAACGTGGGTGCGAACCCACTACCCTGAGATTAAGAGTCTCATGCTCTCATGCAAAGATAAATAAAACACCTGCGATTAGTTATAATTATGTATATTTAACCAAAACTTTGGTATACAAGCATTTAGAAATTAAGAGTGTAAAAATGGCAAACTTGTATAAAACACACTCAAAATCTTCTTAACGCTACAATCCAAATGAAATTAATAATAATAATATAAAGTTTAAAGGGAAAATTGTATACAAAAGATTAGTATGTATTGATTATACCGAAATCAATAAGAGCATAGAGTATTATTATAAGTTATCTTAAATTGGTATTTTTCGGTTATGGTCCGACGATTGACGTCAGAAATTATATACTAGTTTGATTAATTTGAAGAATCTTGCTATATTTTCTTTTTGAATTAAAATTACCAGCTAGTAATATTAGAAACATGTTATTTACCACCATTTCACACATATCACATCTTCCCCCTTTTGATGAGACGTATGCGCAGTCTGTTTAAACCTGCATATCTAACGTCTACATAGATGATAACATATTCTAAGGCAATACGCTACTAGTCTCCAGTACACGTTTTTTTAAATGATTACAAAATTCCTAAAAATGGTTTCAACTGCTTGAGTGACATCGCTAGAGTGACATCTTCCTTGTGTCTGACTCGCCACCATCGCTCCCTCTTTTTTTCCGACAAAAATAATTTATTTTATTTTAACTTTTAATCTTTTGATTGCAATTAAAAATTATAGTTGTAGCTGTTGAAAATTGTCAGAAAGTGGTAGACTAGCTCAAACTAAGCAGTTCAAACCATTTTTACGACTTTTGTAATCAATTTAAAAAAGGACGGTGTGCTTGGGGATTGTACACTGGATATCGATGGAAACGTGGTAAAAAGCTGGTTTGGACCACAATTGGTCTCTTAGCCTCACAAATAATTCTCTGACATAAATTTTCGATCCATTCCCAATATTTTATCACTTACATCTAGTGGATATATAGCACACTTACAATACACTTACAAAATGGCATTTTAAACCATTATTTAATGCATTATCACAAAAAGAAAATATTATTTGCCACTTTTCTTACGAAGGAGTTTAGTAAACTAATCGAATTGGTTGACTAGGGTTGATGAAAAAATGACAAATAACTAAAATGTACAGCAGATCTATGTTAGCTAAATTTGCAAACTATGTAGGAACTTGAAATATAGATTACAAAAAAGTGGATTTATAAATTACTAAATAGGATATCGCGGTAGTCTAAAGGCTAGTAAATTTCAAGTACACAAACACTTTATGTAGTGTTTCAGTTTCACTATTATGAACGGTCAAACAATCTAAGAGAAAAATAATCATATATAGTAGTTCATTTACTCACGGTTTTTGTTCCGAATTTTAAAGAACCGCTTGGATTGACATCAAGTTTGGCATATACATAGCTAACATGTCAAAGAAAAAAAGTGACATTGTGCTGATGTGTGCTTTTGCTCTGGGGTGAGCACCCCTTCCCAGAGGTGAAAAAACATACATTCAAAATAAGTGCGGAGGTGGATAAACTGACTAATTCTAAGCAACTGTTGTTCTATAGAGTTTTTTTCATTAGTAAATACTTTGCGAATTATTTGAGAGTGAATATATTCATTTTTCAACAAAAATACTAGTTTTTTAGACGGTTTTTCGCAAATAATTCATAAAGTAAGTATTTTATCAAAAAAATATTCTTAGCGAAAATATAGCTTCTAAAACAGTGAAAATTACGGTGTATGTATGAAGTCTGTAGACTGTAGACCCAGTAGAAGCAGAGTTGTAGCTAATGAAAAGTAGATTCTTATTAGTCAAATTTCAAATCGAATATTTCAACGTGAAATAACCAAAAAAAATTAAGCACTTTTCGGGGAAAACTCATCACAGCTTTTTGAAAATGTTTAAAAAAAGCTTTATTTCTGTATTTTTAAGTTTCTAGCATCAACACTAAGTAAGTTACGCTCAAAATAAAGTTGGTCCTTTTTTGGTGAAAAAATGGCCCTTAATTGGCATCCTAAAATATTTTTTAATTTTGAAAAAAATCCTTTTCTTCAAAACATGCAACTTAAAAATTATTAGTGATACCAAAAATTTCAAAGAGTAAAAAAATGTAGGTTGTGCTTTTCTGAATATTTTGGATTTTGTTTTTCTGTAAGACAAAAATTGGTTAAGATGTGGCTGAAACTTACAGATCATATTATAAATACTCCATAAGTAAAGTACCTTGTAAAGCGGTAACGATTAATTTTGTTTGGGACGCTAATTAGGATGTGATTTTCACACAAAAAAAAAACAAATTTTATTTTGACCGTAACTTACTTTTGATGCTAGAAACTTTAAAACACAAAAATAAAGCTTCTTTTAAACACTTTAAAAAGGCTGTGATGAGTTTTTCCCGAAAACTGCGTCATTTTTTGGTTATTTCACGTTGACATATTCGATTTGAAAATTGACGAATAAGAACCTACTTTTGATTAGCTACAACTCTGCTTCTACGGGGTCTACAGACTTTATACGGACACCATTTTTATCACTATTTTATAAACTATATTTGTGCTAGAAATATTTTTTTATAAAATATTTACTGTTTGAGTTATTTGCGAAAAACCGTCTGAAAACGTGTTTGTTTTGTTGAAAAATGAACATATGCACTCGCAAATATCTCGAAAAGTATTGACTTTGTGAAAAAACTCTATAGAACAAAAGTTGCTTAGCATTAGTCAGTTTATTCACTTCCGGACTTATTTTGAACGTATAGTTTTCACTCCCGAGAAGGGATGGTACTCACCTCCAGGTCAAAAGCATACATCGGCACAGTATCACTTTTTTTCTTTGACATATTAGCTATATCTGCCCCAATTTCATGTCAATCCAAACGGTTCTTTAAAATTCGGAGGTTTTGCAATATTTTACCGTGAGTGAATGGCTAATACTCGAAACTGACGAGCCCTCTACTATAATAATCAACAGGTATAAAATTTGTTATAAATAAGCAAGTACAAACATTTAAGTGGTTCTGTAAATAAAAACTCGAGTCCAAAATGCCATGAGACTGGTAAAATTGTTTAGATTACGACTAAATCTACTGATACCTTATATTTACTGAAGGAAATACAAGCATTTGGATAGTTATATTCGAGTCTCTACTCATTTGTATGTGCATCAGCTCGATTACACTGCTCTGGAGTACAGAAAAAAAAAAGAAAAAGTGGCTTGAAAAATGTTATTTTTTTACTTTAGCATGTAATGATATGATGCCTGCAGCACGGCGTTCGGCAGATCAACAGCAAAGGATCGAACGCGTTTTCATATTCGCGAAACCCCTCTACGTACCACCTCTCCGGCGAAACCAAGGAGTGATGGCTACAGAGAGTGTATTTAAGACGAGCAAGGAGAGTCAAGAGTCATGAAATCAGTTTCTCTCTCGGTGTAGTGAACAGGGAAGAACTCAAACGGCAGATATGCAATGGAATTAATTGGAACCTGCCGAGGGGGATGCGCTCTGTAGTGAGGAGGCGCTCCGTCGGAACCGTAACCGCAGCGAGCAGTAGCCGCCACCTCCGCCCGGAGCTGGCTGATGGGTAACTGTGTGCCGATGTTGGATTGGGGACTATGAGTCTGAGTGTAGATAGATTGATTTCTTGTAGCGCGATTGCTGTTGTATATATTGTGTTCTGTATTGTATTATTCTAATATTGTTATTATGTTTTTGATGACAGCTATAAATACAATTTCATTTTTATTTTGCAGACGTACGCTTAGGGAACTTCTCCGGAACGAGGCGAAGCTAGAATTATATCTTATTTTGTTATTTTTTAATTTTGAACTGAACTGAAATATCCTGAATATATTTATTTTATTTTTAAGCTGTGTCTTACTGAGTCTGTTGTCCTGAAAGAACTACCGGTCACAAGCAATCAGAAACAAACAAAGTATATGACAACTGACAAGTGACAGTGTATGATAATAAAGAAAATACCTAAAAACAATCTAAATTTCTCGCATTTTCAATTAAAATGGTTGAGACACAGTGCAAAGGCAGGAATTTTAAATAAAAAACTGATATACGCCTTGAGTAGATTAAAATAAGGACTTAATAAACAATGAAAAACAAAAAATCACTGAATTTTTCACAAATTAACTGGTAGAGTGAGTATTGGACTACGATTGTGCACAAAACGTTTTTCAGATAATACTTTCACCTCTTTCGTCTTTCTGTACTACAGTTCAAGGGATTTAAAGATCATTTAGTACGTACATGATTACAAATGAGTAAAGACTTCTTTATTTTGAGTCGATAATAAGGTTAATTTAGTATTTTAAATGATAATATCTGCTAACTCTTTTTATATAATAACTCTTGAGTACCTATATCGAACAACTACTACTTTACATGCATTAATTAATTAAACACATTGATATATTCGTAAATTTCGCAAATTAATCTTCTTTAACTTTGATTTATCTAAGGAAAAAATAATACAAAATGGATTTTAGACAGTTGTGTAGGTTTATGAAGATACGGTTTGATTGGTTCTTGTATAAGGCGAATAATATGGTTTAGACAACACTAAATGACACATAATAGGGTTTTAGTATTACAATAGAGTTTTGTATCATCAGTTACACTAAAAATAGTCCAGAGGCCAGACGAGCTGTTTCGTTGCCGATCAAAATCCACGGAGTGTCAAGAGTGTATTCGTCACTTCCGATGCAAAAGCAAGTTTGAAATTAAAATTCAGCTGTCATACTATTTTTATTGTTTGGATCCAGTGGTGATCCCAAAAAAATGGCCTACCTCAAGGAAGCGTTCTGACGCCGACCCTATTTAACATCTACACCAACGACCAACCAATGCACCCCCAGACTGAGAGTTTTGTTTACGCTGACGACCTTAGTATCGCTGTAAAAGGGAAAATACTCACACAAGTAGAGTCGACAATGGGAGAGGCTTTAAATATGATGTCAACTAATTACAAACAAAACTCATTAAAGCCAAATCCTACTAAAACCCAAATATGTGCATTCCCTCTCAACAACCATTTGGTGCAAGTAAAACTGAATGTATCTTGGGAGGGACAACGCTTGGAACATACTAATAGGCCCAAATATCTTGGAGTAATACTAGACCGGTCACTAACATATGAATTCCACTGTCAGAGTACAAGACAAAAGGTTTCTACGAGAAACAACCTTCTCCGGAAACTTGTAGGGAGCAAGTGGGGTGAAAGCCCCCAGGTCTTAAAGTCAACAGCTGAGGCATTATGTTTCTCAACAGGAGAATATGCATCAAGACAGATAACGACGCACTTTGTGAATGCGGGGAAATACAGAACGTGGAGCACCTGAGAGTATGCAGACGTTGCCCATCACAGTGTACCATCGATGATCTATGGCTCGTAAATACTAAGGGTGTAGACGAAGCCCGATGCTGGGCAGAAAAACTGTATACGGATTCAGACACGAAAAACTAAAGTAAGCTGGTCAGAGTACACTGAAACTCTGTGAACTTTGATCGGTCACAAAACAGTCCTGGCCCATAGCGGGCTACTAAAAACTTCTATGACCTAATTGCTTAACTGATATTTCTATAAGGGGAATCCCAGAAGTCACTTGCTCTTATGAGCTACATACATCTCTCAAGGCAGAATTAATTGAGAAATAGAGCTAATTGAATATTGTATTTGTATATTCTTTGTTCTTGTGGACATGACAACTCTTCTTTTTTCCGAAAATCTGACATTTGTTGCAAGAGAGTTAAAATTCTAGTAAACAATTTAGTTCTTATCGCTGAGCTGTTATGTAAGCAATTAAGGTTGAAAGTATCTTAAATTGGTAGCTAAAGATCTGAATGCTTAAAAGAGCAGAACAGAACACGAAAGGAAACTAAAAAGACGTATTGAAATAAGTAAAAATATATTTATGAATGCCTCTCACATGGTTTTGAATTTTGAGACATTACCAGTCAATAGAGGAGGAAGAAGCTTCTGAGACGAAAAACGTTGTGATAAGAACTAACTACAAGATTGTAGATACATATGTTTTATCTAAATTAACTCAGTCAATGTAGTCCAACTGTGTAAAATCCACTTTGCAGATGGAAGAAATCTGACAGTTCGTACAATATCAATGCAAAGAACGACAAAAATAGCTATATGGACTGGAAAATGGAAACTGCCGATTTCACTCCCATCTTAGCTCTATATAATTTTTGCCACAGCATATTTGTATAATTACAAGATGGCGACGCACAACCTTTTAACATTTATGATGAATTACTACAAGAAACGTCGAAACCACTACGTCAGATAAAAGGTACACCGTTAGGAAAGGTACTGAGTGTTTAAAATAATTCTTCATCTCGTTCCTGTATAACCAGAACTACATATGCTCCAGAACAGAGATCCTATTCATGGTCCTTCGAGCCGGATATGATCCAGCGACCTATGGATAAGATAAAACTTACATCTGTGTAGTGATCGACGTTTCCTGTAGTATAAAATAACTAAAATCATATCGCCAACTCTGCTACAAACTATTCAAAGAACAAAAAACAACTTATAAGCAAAAACCTAACGATAAGCTAAATATAAAAAAGCCTACAGTATGATTTGACCCTGGGCGATTTGTTAGAAGATAAATAAGAGATTTGAGGGACACCAAAATATGAGTTTTAATAAAAAACACAACTGGTAGATCATTGTTATCAAACCTATTTAATAATTACTGTAGTAGGTACACGTTTCGTTTAAAAATGCTTGGATTTATCGATACTTTCAGTGAGCTGCATATGGCCGTAAAGGTTCCTTAATATATCTTTAACTGTTTTGGTTTATTGATGGTAAAAGCAAATTTACTGATTTAGGTGGGAGAATATCAACTTCTGTTAGAATCAGGAGTGCGACAAGGCGATTTCCTGTCAACCACGCTATTTAACATAGCAGTAGAAGAAAAGTCAAGGCCAGAGGAAATTAAAGGTCCATAGCCCACTCTCCAGGACAAATTGTAGCATATGTAGATGACATAGTTCTTACGGGAAGAGAAAAAGGAAAAATTAAAAGAAGCATTTGTAATTATGTCAAGTTAAGCACGGAAAAGAGGTCTAGAAATGAACGAAGGAAAAACAAAATATCTAATCGGCTCTAGAAGAGAAGAACAAAACAAAAGAAATCAATATAGAAAACTGCACTTTTGAAAGAGTTGGACAATTTCAATATTTGGGAGGAATTGTGAATGGCAAAAATAAAAGAAATAAAGAAGTAACGGAGCGAATTCTAGCAGTTAAGAAAACACACTGGAAAAAGAAAAAACAATTTACTAGTAAGAACGTCACCAGAAGCCAGAAACTGAAACACCAAGGGGAAGACACAGAAAGAGATGGGAGGTCCAGGTTATGAAAGATATCAAAATTCTGAAAGTAAGAATCTGAAGGGACCTATTCTATGCTGCAAGGAATACCTCGCAAGTCAGTAGAATATACCTTTTTGTATTATCTACCGGAATGAGACAATCGGATTCTCAATGGTGGATTCTCAATGGATGAGTCAATGGTGACCTTTTGAACATGGCTCTTCACGTAGCAGTACAAGAACTAGGAATAAGTGGAACCATTGTCAAAAATTGCAGGCGTTATTGGGCTAGTTGCTATCTAATGCTTTAGAATGTCTGCCTATCAACAAGTGAGTTATTAGTTTCAATAGAAAAAGGGGCATTCCTTGCTAATGTAAATCTGCTAAAGTCCGTATTGCTGTTTAGTGAAACTAAAATGAACTCATGGTGAAGATAAGTGCATAAGATTTCGAATTTTTGAAAGAAAAATACATCGAAAGATGTGGAGACGTAGATTAGAGAGCTGTAGATGTAAATGTGGAGTTGACAGTGAAGCGAGTTTGTATCGGCAAAGTTGTCTTGGATTTGACACGTGGAAATAATGTTCCCGGAGATACCCAAGCGTATAATTTTGCTCGAAATAGTAAAGTAGATAAGGAGGAGATGTAACCAATGAAGTCATATAGCTATAGAATTTGGAGGAACCTCATCTGTCACATTTCTCCACCAAGGCAATGACGAGATGTGACAAAGAAGACGACAGAGTGAAGGTAAATTATGGAAAAGATCAAGCATTCAGGATGTATATATGTGTATACCTACTTATCTATATCAGTCTATAAAAATCGCTGTTATTCATTATTACACTTTGTGAAAGTGTATTACAAATAATATATTCCCCCACTTATGATCTCTTATCTACCGTCTAGCAAGTCTGCTTTCATGATTGATTTGTGATGATTCAGCATTTTCGAATTTTGGCACCATCTGTAGACCGAAAAAATAAACGTCCATCCTTCTCACAAACCACAAAATATCACATGACACATTGAGCCACTCTGTACAAAAATGAGATTCTTTCAATCACCAAAATATTGGCAAAATGTGTACGTATTCGTATTAGCGGCTCCATCGGCCCTAACGCAACTTAATAATAACATTTGGTACAAACTAATTGAGAAACGTTCAGCTGAAAGTAACGAGCGACCATGTTTTTTATACGGGGTGGAATTTATCGTGACAAGACATGTCGTAACGCGACAGTTCGTAACACCACAAATCGTAACGCCGTTAATTCGTAACGCCGTCATTTCGTCACGGCGACATTTCGTAACATCGACAGTTCGTAACGGTATAATTGGTAACGCCAACATTTAGTTTTTTTTAGCAAATTATCATTACTCAATGTATACAATGAATGTATTTTGCATACTTTCCTATACTAAAAGTAGTAGGTAGTACTGTTTTAATACCATCTTTTTTTAAATATATTTTACACATATTTTTGCATATATTTGTGTAAATGTGACAACTAAAGAATTTTTTTAAATTTTTTATCCTGAATTATCACTTTAAAGTAGTAAAACTACTGTTATAGGTAGATTATATTTATTTTAAGACACAATTTTCAAAATATATTTCTTCACGAAATATAAAATGTATTAAAAATGTTTATTCTGATGCTGGTTCATTACGTCGCTGTTACGAGTTGATGTCATTACGAATTGTTCGCTACAATTTGTTGTGGGGTTATGAACTGTCACCTCACGGGAATTGATATAAGACATGTTTCTTTGACACTTCTCTTATCTAATGTAAATTTTTCTCAAAACAATACTACAATAAATGGAGATCATGAGTTAATTCCACAAGCTTTTTACTTTACCCTAGGAAACGAAGTCGAAAAAATAAAAAATTACTGAGCGCTATTTTTCAAGTGGAGTGTCTGGCGGAAGTCAATAGAAAAAGTGTAGCATCTCGTGGGTATCGAAATTTTTACTGTCTCATAGTTGAAAAAACAACAATTTAAGTTAATATTATTTGGTTCCAGTCTCTTAAAAATATCATTTCTAAATATGTACGCTACTCCAAGAAATTAACGCACATTCTTAAAAATGAGTAATTTTTGATGGTCATTTTTGATGTCTCGAATTTCTTAAATCTGTTGTCTGATTTAAGTGATTTTTTTAATATGTTATAGCTTTATTCTTTAATAATATCGCTGTAATAATATTGTTGCTAGACAAGAAAATAATTGTCATTGTATGCCGGGTGTACCAATCAAACTGTGAGTTTTTCTCAAAGTTCGCGTGATCCTGTACTGTAGAATATTCTAGCACTTATAAAATACTGAAATTAAAACCCAACTATAGCCTCATGTTTTCTTAACATTATGTTTTTCTATTCATTCGTTTATGTTGGATAATAAAAAAGTTAGCTACTTTAACACCTAGCCTTATTTCTCGTCAATACAGTGTGTTTTTAAATAGGTATGGCAAAAAATAATGACAGGAAAACATAAAATTCTTAATTGTATGTCAAAAAATGCACAATAACTACCTCTTAAAATCCACCAAATTTCATTTGCATATCTCAACCGGTTTTAGAACAATAAATAAAACGTCGGTTTGTAAGAAAAATGTCAACACCCTCCAGTGGCGGCTTGTCAGGGTCGGCAGTGCCGACCCACATATTTATGGACAGATTATAGATTTTTTTTAAATATTTCATTTAATCAGAGTTGATGAATTCGATCGATCCCATACGTTAAGTGATCCCTGTGCGCTGTGCGTAAGAGACTTTTCAAAAATGATCCTATAGCCATGCACCCGATTGCGATTGTATGTTTTCGGCAAGCCGTCCCCAGATTGAAGTTTTGCTTGTAATAAGAAGCTATGGAATATTAGCCGATAGGCAACCAATTATACATTTCCCGTATTTATTTGAATGGCAGGTAAGGCAGAAACCAATCTGCCGAGCGGTGCTGCAAACGGAGGCAAGGCACGTACCTAAGCGCGCCCGGGATAAAATTATGAAACAGGTAAGTAGGTAGTTGTAGGTCGTTTAATGATTGATATTGTATTTTTTTTAAGTTGTTAGGAATTAGCATTTAGTGGACAGGATGAATCGGAGGATTCGTTACATCAAGTTAATTATAGAGAACAAATAAAATTGTTTAACACATTTTCTAATTTACTTTCTGACTAGAAGACATTTAGCTGCGTACCTAAAACAGCACAGAATGAAAGAATCAATTAGTAGTTACATTTTGATGCTTTTCGGTAGAAGTAGACGAAACTACTGATAGCTGCTGACGTTTTTAGGTTTTCAGACGTGAGTAGAAGTCATAAGACAGAATATATTTTTGGTGTTTTAAAGGGCATATTAGATATCAAAAAGAAATTGGTAAGGCAAATTTATGACGGCGCTGCCTTGATGACCGGTGAATTGTATGGTCTCCAGGCAAAAGTTAAAACTGTTGCACCAGGCAACTTATTATTTACTCACTGTTATAAGGCATTGACCTCTTTGACCATTCAAAATTTAAAAGTTACGCCAAAAAATTTTCAAAATATCTATTAGACGAGTTCATTAAAAATTATCCATCATTCTTTAATCAAATAAAATAAGAAAATGGATTAACAGGTTTATATGCTGATCCAAATATTTTCGGAAGGTGGGATAAGTTACAAAATATGTATAATTTTATATACTGCAATTCATTAGGTACAACAAACTAATTAATAAATTATTGTGTTAAAATGTGGGCAAATTCTGCCTCAAATGAACGGGATTTCTCTTGTCTCAAAAGAGTCAAAACGTATTGTCGAAACACCATGAAACAAGAGAGAATGTCAAACTTGTCTCAAATTTCAAATGTCAATAGAAAAAACTTTTAAAATCTCTCCAAAGCAAGAATAAATTTTACAATGACGTTATAACCCATTTTGCTACTTCGAAACAACATAGACTAAATAGACTTAATTTATAAACAGGTTCAAGTTCTAAATTTATAGGAAAAACAAAAAAAACACAAAAAAAATTAAAAAAAAACAAAAACCAAAAATCTTCTATGAAATTGAAGCCTTTTAATTAGATGGCATACCTATCTGAGGAGACAAAACCTTGCCGACCCTGTCTCTAAAGCCACGAGCCGCCACTGACACCGTCTATCTCCGCAACGAAGCATTTGCGGACATATGTTTAGAAAGGAAACCGTCATTATTTTTTCATGCAGAATTACCCCTTAAAGTTTGCCATACTTATTTAAAAACACGCTGTATTGATGAAACACAAGGATGGTTGTTAAAGTATCTAACTTTTTTGTTATTCAACATAAGCGAATGAATAAAAAAAACAGAATGTTAAGAAAACACGAGGCTATGATTGCGTTTTAATTTCAGTATTTTAAAAATGCTAGAATATTCCACAGGGTCACGCGAACTATGAGAAAAAATCATAGTTTGACTGGTACACCCGGTATACAATGACAATTTACCTGTTTATTTAGCAACAATATTATTACAGCAATATTGTTAAAGAATAAGCTATAACATATTAAAAAAATCACTTAAATCGGACAACAGGTTTAAGAAATACGAGACATCAAAAATGACCCATTTTTAAGGTGGTGCGTTAATTTCTTGTAGTAGTATAGTTGAAAAATAGCGCCCAGTATTTTTATATGCTTCTTGTCTTGGGGTACTTCGTTATTTTTCTAGCACGCCCCGTATCAAAACTGATCCTCATGTTACTTCCATGTCAATCTACAATTATGATCAATTTAATAAAAAAAATGTCTGCAATAAATACTCACAATACGACAATCAATCAACTAAAAAACACTCGACATTTGTGCTTATTATGGAAATCATGAAAATGAACAATCAGTCATCAGTCTCGAATTTTTTCTGTGAGTATTTCTTGCTTAAAAAAAATCAGTTAGTCATCAGTAATATCCTACTACTGTCGGGAAAAAAGTATTGATAAATTATGTCGGTTATCTGAACAGCAAAATGAAACGAGAGATGATCTTCACAAAGGAAGAATTAGTCGACGACGATGTCTTCTTTTACAGGTTACACTGCCATAGTATCGTAGGCTGAGAGTCCCCCGTTGGCTGCTGTGCAGGTTTGCCCTGTTTCGTTTCTAGAACAGTCAAAGCAGAAGTTTTAATGGAAGGATAACAAATGGGGAATGGAGAAATAAAATATCACAACAATAGACTGCTTTTTTTAGTATATATACAACACTTACATACAGATGATTATAAAACTGATTGGTCTGGGCGAGATCTGTCCAAAAGCATAGGAGTCCATGTTTCATAGGAGTCTATTTTTTGCTGGAGTTCAAAAAAGTCCAAAAAAGTCCAAAATAATGGAGTTCCTCCTTTAATTTTTTTCGACCCCTTAAACGTAACTAACAACTCTCATATTTCCCCTAGAAAAACTTTCTAGGAGAGCCTAGGGAATTTTTTAAAGTTATCGTGGAGAGGGCAGTCATCTGAGCATCGAGAATCGGGTATACTCTGACAATTTTTACAAGACGGTGATTCATTGTCATCCCTTATTAAAATTAAATGACGAGTGACAATGAATCACCGTCTTGTAGAAATTGTCAGAGTATATAAACTAAAAATGAATCGGCTTGGGGCGCCGAGCCCCACCGCCATAACTTTAAAAAATTTCCTATGTTCGTCTAGTTGACCAATTTCAATTTTTCAAAGTGTATTTGAAAGCTTTTGAGCCTTTCTTTACCTGTGAAAAAATTTTCAACTAGGTATTTAAAGTATGCATGTACTTATTTTAGGCCCAGCATTTTGAAAATTTATCTTTTTTGCAGATCCTGGATTACAAAATTATTATACAAAAACTATCCTAACGAAATTTTTAGTCATATTACCTATAGAGTTTTTCTAGGCGGAATATGAAGGCTATAAGTTGTGTTTTAGGAGTCGAAAAAATTTAAAGAATAATATCCATTTTTTGGATCTTTTCTCAATTATTACTATACAGTGCTAGTCAAAAGTCCGTACCCCCCCTCGTATCTTTTGAACGGTTATACCTATAATAGTGAAATTTGGAGTGAGGAAATAAACGGACGTAAGCTTCTTAAGTAGTTATGACAGGTGACGTAATAGTGACAGATGACGTTACAGAGCCACTGTGACCGATAATTTTAAATGGGACCTTATAGCAAGTGATACCTCGTTTGAAAGGTATTTAAAATACCTATTCAGTCATACTAATTTTTTTGGGTTTAAGTTGATTTTGATTTTGGTGAATAAATTAAATAAATATAATATTGTAGTTTCGAATTTAATTAATAAAAATTCAAATGTCCGCCTATGGATTTTTTGTCAAAAAAGTTGACGTTTTTTAATTCTCTAGTAGTTTTTACGTCAACGTCAACCTGTTTGACAAGTAATCATAGGCGGAATTTTGAATTTTTATTAATTAAATGCGAAACTACAATTTTATATTTATTTCATTTATTCATCAAAATTTGCTTAAACCCAAACAAAATTAGTATGACTGAATAGGTATTTTAAATACCTTTCATACGAGGTATCACTTGCCATAAGGTCCCATTTAAAATTATCGGTCACAGTGGCTCTGTAACGTCATCTGTCACTATGACGTCACCTGTCATGACTAGTTAAGAAGCTTTCGTCCGTTTATTTCCTTCCTCCAAATTTCATTATTATAGGTATAACCGTTCAAAAGATACGAGGGGGGTATGGACTTTTGACTAGCACTGTATAACATTAAATTTTTAATTTCTAGCTAGTAAATATTATGTAAAATTGAAAAACAAAACTTTTATAATTAGGTATATTTTTTTGTTTGACCAACATTTTGTCAAATTATAGGCGAAAATATGGGCATAAAAGCAAAAAAATTTTTTGATTTTTTCAGATTTTGTTGGCGCATATCATGATTATTACGCAATTGAATACGCAAGGTAATTGTCCATTTCAAAACAGATCCCGCTTGGATTATGATAAAAGTCAATTTGAAATATGTTAATAATACATACAGTGTGATCCTTAAGTAATTGTACAAAAAGCCAATGCTTTAATAAAATTTTTATATTAAGAAAGATACAGGGTTACTTTGATGTAGCTGATAGAGGACGCCACATATGCCACATTATCCAATTTATGCCACAGATATCTGTGGCATAAATTTGCGTTAAACTTTTTTGCTTTTCAAGTTAGCGCTATTTGTGTCAAAAAGTATTAAAGATACGTTATTTCAACAAAAAGGATAATATACCTGTTAATAATTTCAAAACTCAACAGTTTTCGAGATAATCGATTTGTACAAATCAGCTGCATAACTGATTTAACGCAATTACTCTAAGCAACGAAGGAAAAATAGACAAAAACATCAATACTTCTAAAGGACATCGCACACATCTTATGAAAATTCAATAAAATTTATACGAATAGATTCGTTTTAAATTAACGGCCAAATCTTATCATTGCGCCAACTCTTAATTATGATTAATTACGGCGCAAATTGCAATTAAAGTTTATCGAAATCACATTTTTTGAGTCAGTAAAAGTGTCAGTTACCATCATTATTGCTCTGGGTGCTATTCAAAAGAGCTTAAACCCCCCGCTGGGCCTAAGCGAATTAGTGAAACTAATCCTCTGATTTATGGAGTACCGACAATTTAGGTGTTTTAAAATATTTTTTCTCTCTCTAACTTATGTACGAATCCATTTGATTTCAAATTTATTTATATCAATTTCTGCTCTTATTATTGAAAATATAGAGTTGGCGCAATGATAAGATTTGACCGTTAATTTAAAACGAATCTATTCGTATAAATTTTATTGAATTTGAGTGACATTATATTTTCCATAAGATGTGTGCGATGTGTGGTATAAAATAACTTTAACTAAAGTTAATAGTTTTTGAAATATAACAGTGGGAACACTCGACTGGAATTAAGATAAGGATCGAGAAAACAAGATTAGCTTTCGTCAAAATAAAAAAAAAATCTTTAACTGCCACGACATAAAATTTGTATACGACCTATTTCGGACCTTAGTTCACGTTAAGGTGCAAGGAATAAGATGCTCAGGAAGAAGAAGAATATCCTGGTTGCGTAACTTACGAAACTGGTTTAACTTGACCACTACCAGACTTTTAGGGCAGCAGTCAACAAAATCAACATAGCCATATTGGTGACCAACTTCCGTAACGGATAGGAACCATAGGAAGAGAAGAAGATAATACAAAAATTAGTTAGTTAAGTGAATAAAATAAAAATGAATATCAAAGTTAAACATTTTGGACATTTGTCCATAAGAATTTTTCGATAAGTAGATGAACGAAGCTTTAGATCAGTGGAAGATACAAGTAAGACCATGTTTAAAAGTGAATTTTTTGAATAATTTTAAATCAATAATTTTGAATATTTTTATTATTATAATAAGAGCAACATGTTTTCATATGGTGTTTTTTCATGGAGAATGGAGAAAAAATAACAAGCATGCTTAGCAACAAACGTAAGTTACAATCATAGGAAAATGTGATCAATGCAATAATGCACATGGATCTGGCATGCTAATTTGAGACAATGGAGGATGATTATCATACTATTTGAAACATGAATATGAAACACATACATGAAGGATAACAGTGAGAATGAAACTAATGAGATGAATGTATCAATTACGCTACTTTGCTACTTATATTCTTTATTATATAGAATCTGTCTAGCTTCTTGATTTGCTTACAAAGCAGCTTTTTAATGCTTGATACTCAAAATACGCAAATTTTAAATGGTAAACCAATAGTCAGATTGACCTCAAATGAAGACATATGACGTTTAAGCTTCGTACTTACTCAGGTACCTAAATATGTCAACATATCTTCACCAGACATATTTCTGCCTGTTTTAAATCCACATCAGATTATTCGATCAACATTAAAACATTGAAAATCAGTGTTAATTGGTAAAGAAGATACAACTGTTACACATCTTTG